>NC_069711.1:28366572-28676572 GCF_027358585.1 Pangasianodon hypophthalmus | reverse complement strand
ACTCCCAGCTCGGTACTTCACTGTGGGCATGGTGCTGTTGGGATCATACACATGACTCTTCTTTCTCCAAACTTGACGAGCTGAATTATTGCCAAAAGAGCAGCAATTTTTGTTTTGTATTTTTGTTTCGTCTGACTAGATTATATTGTTCCAAAGGAGTTCCGCTGCGGCTTAATGCTGTTAGACGTGCATTTGCCTGTGGTGTAGGAACACAGATGATTGTGCAGTTCACTGCTTATTGTTCTCTGAGTAACTTGTTCCTGCTGCTTTCAGGTCGTCCTGCAACTCTTTTCGAGTGACTACTGGCTTCTCTCTAACCTTCCATGCTTGTATCATTAGTGTGAGGGCACACTGTGAAATCTTGTGTGGCTCACATGTCCGGGGACGATTCGTTGTGGTTTCGTGAACTTTCCACCTGCATATTATCAAACCAATTGCACTGACAGGTATTTTTTTCCATTCATGTGTTGTTACATAATATTGTCCCTGAGGACTTTAGGAGTCTCCTTTACCTTCCCCATGATTGTTACTTCCCAACCAACATCTTCACATCCGATGGCAACTTCTTTTATAATGACACCATTATAAAAGATCTTGTTATATATGAAACTCACATACAATACTACTTGCAAATTAAGCAACACAGCATACATGCAAACTGCAATGCAGAAAAGGATGGAGAAATGGGAACTGTGGCTGCTCACATTCCATTCATGTACTAAACTTAGTGTGGCCCCAAAAAGTATTTGGACACTTAAGCCATACTTACTGTGCAAATGTATAAATTTTACTGCATTAGAAAACAACATTAGAAAACAAGTGTCATTTATTATAAAGAAAGCTACTACAAGCACACTTTTCATGCAAAACATTTCCCAAAAAAATAGATTGTTACGCTTAAGCCTAGAAAAATAATAGATACTATATACTGTTCATAATTAGACCAAAAAGTATTTGGATACTCAATTAAGCAATTAAGCTTCACTAAATATCACAGTTACAGTATTTTAGTATTTAGTTTGCCATCCATAGTTACACAGAATTTCTCAACTTGGAAGTTTCCTCCAAGTTTCAACCAACAACACGTTCAGTTCATCCACACTAGAGCATCCATATCCTGCTAATTTCTTCTCCATTGCGTCCCATAGATGCTCTACAGGGTTTAGATCAGGGCTTTAGGTCAGGAAGTATTCTTTCCAAAAGCAACTGGTTTGCTTTGGATCATTATCCTGCTTTAAAAAAAATCCACTTCTGTTGCTTGAATAATTTCTTCACTGATTCATCTGCGTTCATGAGTTCATCAGTGAACACAAGCTCACCAGCACTAATATAGGAAAAACAGCCCCAGCCACCTCCATACTTTATAGCACCCTTAATGCAGTTTGAGTGGAATTCTTCTCCCGGCTTTCTCCACACAAACGCTCTACCATCAGCTCCACCCAATTAATATTTAGATTCATCTGAAAATAAGACAGTTCTCCAGAAGCTGCTCTCTTTCTGTGCATGATCTTTGGCAAATTTCAACCTTGCTTTTATGAGACTGATGAATGGTTTCTGCTGCATTACTCTCCCTCTGTAATCATGTTTGTTGATCCCTTTTCAACTAATTTGTGCAAAAGTTGTATTTGGTAATTCCCATTGTTGTCTGAAGCAAGCCTTGCTACTGTTTCTCGATTGTTTGTCTTGATTTTACTCACACTTATGCCTGGACATTGTCTATTTTCGTTTAAAGTCCTTAAACTTTTGAACTTGTTTATATTATATACAACTGTAGAGGAAGGAAGATTTAGTTTTTTGCTGATCTGGCCAATGTGGTCTTCCATTTTGTGCAAACAGATGATGCTAGACCTTTTATCAAAACTTACATCACTCTTCTTATTCATTTTTGCAATTACTTTTAACTTTTAGCTGGTCCCAAGATAATTTACAGGAGTTGTATGTAGTCAATTACTTTCAGTTTCATATAGGTGCCCCGGTAACCACATGGCGTAGTTCATCACATTAACTATGTTAACGCTTGAAAAGTGTGCTTTGGGTATCGTTCTTTAAAATAAATGCCACTTGGTTTGACATGTTTATAATTAGAAACAGGTATAAATTAGTGCTGTGGTTGTTGCTTGGACCTTTAAAGGCAGCATTGCCAGGTGCATGGTTTTCCCACATAACTGAGCTACTTTTGAATTACCAGGCTGTCTAGACCTGTCTATGGTTTGTTACCTGATTGTGACCACCTCTTCTGTGTTACTCCTTGATTAATTTGTCTATGAATACCATGCTGTTTTTTTTGTATTGTCTTATCATGAATTTGTTACTTTAATGCTGCAATCTTTTATACTCTGAACTTGGAAAGTTCCAGGTCAATTTTCCAGAGCTCTGCTCTATGTGCAGTCCAGTACTTTTGCTCGGAAAAACATGGATGCCAAGATCAAGGTCATATTTGACATATAAAGAAGATCTACATGAATTATTTGTGTGATTAGCAAAAAGAAACCATGTATAAGGTAGGTCAACTGTCTTGTTCATCTTTGATCATAAAAATGATCTGTCACATTGGTCTTATCGCATTAGTAAAATTGGGCTGAAGTCAACAGAATTATAAATATAAATTTATGAAGTTGTTAAAATATATTTTCACAAGACAAGATCTAAATATCAAGTAAAATCAAGTTCAGAGAACTCAGGCACTGTGGATATTGCCAGAGTTCCCGATTGGAAATTCTGAGGTGAATGACCATTGTTGTGTTGGGGGTTGGGTTTTGTTCGAGTTCGAAGTACAAGTTCAAAGTACAATACATTGTAGTATAAAGTTGAACCTTGTTCCCAGAATTTTGTGGCATTGTACTTCCCAGTTTTGACCCATGCCTGTTTTGACACTGAACATGTATTATTCTTGTGTGATGTTGCCTGCATGTGCTTTGACCCATGCCAGAGACACTGATTACGTTTGTTGGTTGGACCTAAATAAAATGCACTTGTGCCCTGCCTCATTCACCTGCATGTTACATTATCTTACCCCAGATGTCATCAAGGAACCAAGACATATTTGATGTCTGGACGTTTTCTTCTTTAGTTTTGCTGTTTTATCATGTCATGTTTCAAGAGTGAGCCAATGAAGAGAAACATGACTACTAAATACCTGCTTGCTACTTACTTTTGCTGATCTAACACACTCTGAAAAACGTCTAATCTCATCCCTTGAAACTCAAATAGAGGAATAAGCTGTTGCTGACACAAACAGTTTTGACTAGATGTGTAAGGCTCAAGGGAGGAGGAAAGGAGTGTAAAGAACAGTCAGAAGTTCAGAGATTTCTGATTGCTGGTAAATGACGATGACCCCATTTCTCCATCACCTCCCCCAGCTTGTTTAAACAAAATTTCTACAAACAGCCCAGAAAAGTGCCTGTAGTCAGTATCAGCAAACCAAAAACACTCAAAAATGAGGATGAGGCCAGCTTTTCAGCGGTTGCTGCTGCTTGTATGTCACGCGTGTCTGCTCAACACTGTAACAACGGACAAAGGTAAAGTAAAGCACTAACTTCTGATTGATGGTTTTATGATTTGACTGAGGGGATAACTGGAGTTAGCTAGGACAATGCTAGCTAACTAGTTAGCAAGGAAAAAGTATTTGGTGTAGCCTTTTTTTAGCAGTTCTATTAACCAGGTAAACAGAAGCACACAAGACTTTAGTTTGGAAGAATATATTTAATCCAGACAACTTCTGGAATAATATAGAATTTACAGAAATCCTAATGTGCAAACTACAAAAATTTAGCTCAGTGGTTGAGATGTTGGACTACTGTTTGGAAGGTTATGAGTTCAAATTGTAGCACTGCTACTGCTGGGCAAATCTTTAGGATGTCTACGTGGGACCATTCACAGCAGCAGAAAGTGAATTACAAGTACAGAAGCTTCAAGCAGAGCTAAAGCATTGAGATGAATCAGGCATTTCTGGAGGAGCATGTGTGTGTGATGATTTAAAAATGCAATTTTGACAATGCTAAATGCGTAGATATTACTTTCCTTTACTTGTCATCAACATTCATAGTGCAAAATTAAAGACACTACCAATATATTTTGGCTTCTAGACTACATTTGGCTTAAGGGGAAAATTGTGCATGTTTTGTCTAAATTATTGTCATTACTTGTAAGGTACAGCGAATATAAAAAAGCCTGTTAAAATGGTAGGTTTTTGTGATGTAAAAAATGAAATCAAGATAAATCACGTCATGACCTTTTCTATCCTTCTGGTCTTTGTCATGCATGCTTCCATGGGAATGGTGTTCTTGTGGTGATGTTCTGTTTGGTATTATAGCCGAAAAGTTCAAATTTGGTCTCATCAGAGCATAACACATTATTCCACATGGTTTTGTGAGATAGGATAGCTTTTTTTTTTTTTTTTTTTGGTTAAAAAAGGCTTCTGTCTTGCCAGCCTACCCCATAGCCCGACATATGAAGAATTCGGGAGATTGTTTAGAGATTTAATGTTGCTGGAGGCATCTTGGCAGCCTCCCTGACCAGTTTTCTCCTGGGCTTCTCATCAATTTTGGACGGACGTCCTGTTCTTAGTAATCCCACTCTTGTGCCATACTTTCTCCACTTGTTGATTATTGTCTTTACAGTGTTCCATGGTATATGCAATGCCTTGGAAATTTTTTGTAGCCCTCTCTTTATTAATATTTTTCAACAAGGAGATTCCATACCTGCATTGCTATTTATTTTCCTACTTAATGATTAGGGGCGTAACGATACACAATACTGGTTTCCCGATTCGTGATTGAATTTGATTCTCAGAATATTTTGAACAAAATTTGAATGATAAAAATATTAGACTGAAAAGACTCCTTTTTTGTTTCTGAATCATAAACAATGCAATGCAATGTACATTTTTGTCTGTATAACATGAAATAAATCAAAAATGGTTATGAACAGAGGTTTAATACTCTAAACAAAACATACTTTTTTGGTTTACCATAATTTGAAAATAAGTAAATAAATAAATTTATAAATTCTCCCAAAAATTTGTTTGAATAAACATAGTCTCTGACCTAGTCAAAGTGATCGATTGAAACATAATGAGCTTATTGCAGTACCTGTGGCATCATTTTAACTTTTGAAATAGAGCTCCAAAGTCGGCTAAAATGCTTGACTTCCACTGGCTGAAGAGCTGAAGAGCATGCAACTGAAGAGCTCTTTTTAACAGGGGTGTGTAACTGTATAACTTATAATGTCTGTTTAGATCTGGAGATATCGGGCCCAGTGTATTCTCTATATATTATAGGGGTTCTGCAGATTGGGACCTCTGGTGTTCAAACAGTGCAATTGCACAATTAGTTGAATGCTAATTTCCACGATGTGAATTGCACGTTCCTACAATGCATGTGTGTGTGTGTGTGTGTGTGTGTTGTGGGTGTTCTAGTGTGCTCTCATCCTCCTCCAGAGAACGGTTCAGAGCTGAGTGGAGGACAGCTATTTTACGAGCCAGGGACGCAGGTTACACTATCATGCAGCCAGGGCTACTCAAACGCCGGGGGGTCACGCAAAATAACCTGCAAAAAGAATGGAGAGTGGACCGAGCGTGAGCTGAAGTGCTCCCGTGAGATAAAGCACACTATACACAAACATATAGTGACTAGAGAATTGTCTCATTTATATGGTTACATTTGAATTCACGGCCAAATTCTTTTCTCTATACATCTTCCTCAAACTGCATGTAGTTCTTCAGTAACTTTGCTGTAACTTAATGGAGGCAGCCATCTTGGACAACCAGAATAATTTTTTTTCTGAATACAATTTGGCATCATTATTGAGCAAGGATGTAACACATAGGCAAATTATAAATAGGTAAATTATATAATAATGTATTTTCACCCTGAACTTAATTTTTTGTAAATTATTTAACAAAGAAACACATATAATCATGGATATGGTGATGCTTTCTGTAAGGAGTTGTTTATTTAACAATTTATTTATTTATTTATTTATTTTAATTTATTTACTTTCTAACAGTCAGTTTTCCGACATGAAAAAAATCTTTAGGACAAAGCACATGACAAGTTGCATTTTTATCTTATTAAAGAGAAAAAAGGAGACTGGTGAATTACAAAAAAAAAAATGACTGTTTATAGCTACTAACAGGAAGTAACATGTTTATAAATATAAATGGATAAAAAGTGCAGTGTGCTGTTTCTAAATAAGTTGGAAAATTTTTGTGGTATAAGAGGAATAAATCACTTTTGGATGTGCTATTATAGGAATCAACTCCCATTATGCCATTGTTTATTATTTTCCTAAACAGCACGCACCATTAAGTAGTATTCCTTACTTACTCGAGCAAATTAAACCATTCTTTAAAACCAGCATCTGATAAATTTTCTTATGCAACAGAACGTGCACACATGACACACATACAAAAATTAAAACCTTTGATCCCACTCTTATAGTGCAGTCGCATTAGTCCTCGCTGTGTTTACTTCTGAGACATCTGTAAACACAGATTTTTGTGTTTCTCCCAGTCTCACAAAAGCCCAAGCAGTTTCAGCTCAACTTATCAAGCATGCTTTGATTTCCTCCACACAAGACAGTTTTATATAAGCAATAATCAGTGCAAAGGCACTAAATTAGTTACATGCATGCACACCACATGTTCCCATGGTGTGAGTTTTATTACGCTCTAATGTTCTCACACAGCAAAGCGGTGTCCGGTTCCTGAATCGCCACAGAACGGAAACGCAGGCTTCAACAACATTGTTTACAAAAGCGTCATCAGATATTCCTGCAATGATGGGTGACTGCATTTCACTTTACATATTGCCTCACATCATTCTATGGAATCTTGTATGTATTTGGCGTTTATTATTTACAGAAGCCCTGAACCTCAAAAAAAAAAAAAATATTGAAGTGCTATGTCATTTATGTAACATTTATTGAAGGAGTCTCCAGTGTCAGTGCTTTGGTAAAGTAAGTTTTGAAGTGTTATGTCATTATTTCAATTTAATATGTCTTTATTTTGACTTAATAACTTGTTATTTCAAGATATAATTGTTGATTTGGTGAGGAAACATTTATTTATCATTTATGGAAGGAGTGTCCAGGGTCAGTGCTTTGTAACAGTAAGTTTTGAAGTGCTATGTCATAATTTCAATTTAATGTCTCATTATTTTGACTTAATAACTCATTATCTCAAGATATTATGTCATTATGGATATGTTGTTGATATGGTGCAGCCTAAGTAAGTAGACATTTATTTAACATTTATGGAGGTAGTCTCCACTGATGTGCCATGTCATTATTTCAAATTAATATTATTTTGACCTAATAACTATTTTTTGAAATAAAATATTTTGAGATATGTCATTACTGATATATTGTTGATATAGTGAATCTGTCTGTAAGCTGCCATTTATTTAACATTTATAGTAGCAATCTTCAGTGTCAGGGCTTGTTAATTCTGCCTGTAAATTCTGAACTGCTATGTCATTATTTCAAATGAATATCTTGTTATTTTAACTTAATAACTCAGCATTTCAAGATAGTGTGTCATTATTGATATGATTACATCAGTACTCATTCGTTATTGATATAAGTAGACATTTATTTTTTCTCCAGTGTCAGTGCTTTCTTCCAGTCAGTAAGATTTCAATTGTTGTATTATTTCAACTCTAGTTCAATATTATATCATTATATATATATATATATATATATATATATATATATATAAAACACCCCACAATCTATCAACGAGATTAATTTATAGAATATTAGCTTATAGTAATAATACTTCTTATTCCATATGCTGTTTCTCAGATAGTAAGTAAGCCAGACATTGCTTTTTTCATTTGACACAAATACCATACTGACTGTTACTTAATTTAAATTTGTTGAGGTATGGTAAATGGTCAAAATGACTGCTTTGACCATTATGGGATTCTGTCAGTTTAAGTGTTAGGAGTCAATATAATGAGATAATAACTTGAAATAATGGGTTATTAAGTCAAATTAAAATATTAAGTCAAAATAACAACATAATACCTTACGAGTTATTAAGTCAAAATAACAAGACATTAAGTCAAAATAATGACTTTGGAACATTTCAACAACTTGTGGATCAGGGCTTTTGTGCTTGTGAATGTTATATTATGAATATTCTTTTTAAAATATTCTAAATGCAGTTGGAAACACTTCAAAAAGAACAGCCACCTTGACTCAGATAACTCACTCAAGTAGAAAATGATGCTATGCTCTGGTCTTGTCTTTGTGTTTATAACATCATTCTGGTGTTTATTTGTGTGTGTTTAGATACGTCCTGGTTGGAGCCAATTCCAGCGAATGCTTACACACAGCCCAGTGGAGTGAGCCTGCCCCACAGTGTGAACGTACGCCAACACACTAATCATGACCAAACCAACCAGGCTTAACTAAAACCCGATGTCCTGCATCACAGTTCAATCAGCGTTTTGTTATTTTCTCCCCCAGCTGTTACTTGTGGTCTTCCGGATATTCCACCTTACGCCAAAATCGTGTATGACAAGCAGTTCGAGGAGGACACCGTACAGTTCGGTTTTGGAGGGATCTATGAGTGTTTGCCTCCCATGGTTCTTTTTGGTGATAAGAGAGCCACATGCACTGCTGAAGGCACATGGACGGTACCACCAGTGTGCAAGTGTGAGTATGAAATACTTCAAGCCACCTCCTGTATGATAAAAACAAAGTCTTTTTGTTAGACATTATACCACAGTGCTGTTGGTTTTCTATAATAGCAGCTCTGACAGTATTACTGGCTATAGTTCTATAGAAATCTTAGGTTTCTTCAGACACTAAACATTTCTTGGCTGATTGACAATATTTGGGGTTAAGGAGAAGATTAGGTTTCAGTTCATTTTTCACCAAACCATCTCTTTAACCACTGAGACACCACCATCCTTTTTTTCCTTTGTTCAGTGGTAACATGTCCTGTGCCCAGCGCAATAGAGAACGGCTTTCTGTCATTTGCTGAGATGCGAGAGCATGGATATAAGGAAAAAGTCAAATATGGCTGTCACTACCCCTACCTCCTTGATGGACCTGCGGAGGTTGAATGTGAAGAAACTGGCTCATGGTCCAGAATTCCTGCATGTAGAGGTACCTGCTGTCACAGACACACACTTCTCCTTCATAAACACTACACACTAAGGGTATAATGCAATGCTGCTATCAATATCTGTTCCTGTTTAGTTCTCCAAATATCCATATCTGGATCTGGATTTAAACTTGAAGCAAGCACAGCCTAAGCCAAAGAGTTGTTTTAGACATGTGAAGACAGCAAGTCATGCTGCATCATGTGACAGTGTAACACACTCAGAGGAAAGCGTTGTTGGCCGTCTTCCGCATACATGAGATGATACTCCCAGATGCCCAAAGTTGGCTAGTGTCGCTGTGATTGACAGGAGAGTGAGAGTATGCCCACAGGGCTTTTCTTTGTTCTACTTCCCGAAATATAAACGCTAATTGCCTAAAAAAACTTCCATGCCTCTGACCAGGCAGTTACTAAGGATGCTGTACGTACATATCTGACTGCTCATTCATACCTGTAAAGACTTACCACTCAGATGACTTTTTTGTTGCGTCTTGTCTGCTCCCAGTATCGATGCACACCTCAGCTAAATGCCTTCTACGGGTATAACCGAATATGAATACATACGAATATGAATACATATAATGTTCTTGTTCAATGTTTGTCCTAAACAAATACAAATATGAAATATAGGCAGAGTATTTATATAGTCTATTTTTTATAAAAAGCTTGACGAAACCAAAAAAAAGTCGCACAAGAATATGGTTTTTCTTTTAACGTTGAACTTTAAAGAACACGCTGAAGTTTATGGGGAGGATTGTCAGGTTTCAGCACAAAAAGACTCTGGCCAAAATGTTTGGACACACAAAACATTTTTCTTATTATTCTCATTCTTTTTGTGGGAAACAAGTAAACAGTGGTGTCCATTTCTGATTTACATTACACTATATGGCCAAAAGTTTATGGACACCAGACTGTTACACCCATATGTGGGTCTTCCTGAAACTTTTGCCACAAATTTGGAAATACGCTATTGTACAGGATGTCTTTGTATGCTATAGCATTACAGTTTCCCTTTTCTGGAACTAAGTGGCCCAAACCTGTTCCAGCATGCCCATGTCCCTGTGCACAAAGTGACGAAGAGGACATGGTTTGCAAAGGTTTGCCAAAGAAGACATGGTTTGCTAAGTTTTGTGTGGAAGAACTCAAGTGTCCGGCACAGAGCCCTGACCTCAACCCCACTGAACACTTTTGGGATGAATTGGAATGACAGATGCACCCCAGACCTGACCTCACTAATGCTCTTGAGGCTGAATGAACACAAATCCCACAGCCATGCTCCAAAATATAGAGGAAAGCCTTCCCAGAAGAGTGGAGGTTATTATAACAGCAAATGGGGACTACATTTGGAATGGGATTTTCCAAAGCACATATGGGTGTGCTGGTCAGGTGTCCACAAACCTTCGGCCTTATAGTGTATCTGCCATAGACAGACATTATACTCTATAAATAGACTCCAAAATAAAGCCACATTTCTAGTATATTTTGGCATAAATAAAAGAAATATGATTTCATATATTGAGCCATTGCTCCATATATCTCACATAGACAGTGTGTTGCTAATAAATTAATTTATTTTTAAAGATATTGTAAAGCTTGAACATTCATTGTACATGTTTTTTGTTATTCTTAAATGAGCATTCTCCAATGTTATTAAAAGAAAATATTCGGAGAAAATCTTATGGTCATTATAATGAAATGTCCCTTAACGCACCACACTTTGATCCACAGCAGCACTGTAAGTGTATCCCAGTTTTCTAATAGATTCTGATGTCCGAACGTTTCTGATCTTTCTGGAATTTATCAAAGGCTAAGTAACCATTTCCTGATTTGGGAAAAAACATCATTGCTTTGAAACATAGTTAGTTTGTTTACTCAGTCATTAGACAGAAGATAGAAAGCTTTCCAGAACGTTCCACAGAGCATCTGGTTTAGGAGTTGAATAAACGTATGCTCTGCAAATTGCTATTCATTGTTAGAATTTGAAAAATGAAAAAATACATCTTTTTCCAGCCCTGTTTTTCCAGTGTTTTCCAGTGTTTCCAGGGCATAGTGGTAGGGTTAACATTATTTTTAAAAAAATTAATATAGGCCACACCCACATCTGGATTAAATACGGATATTAAAATGCATACGAATATTTTGAGAACTAAATAGATACAAATACGGATAATGGTATTGCATTACACCCCTAATCTCTACTACACACACATTATAGCTGGAACCTTATTCAAATCATTTAAACCACATTGCTTAACAAACAGCAAATAAGTGAATGCTATACTGATATGAAATCTTTTGCAACACACCAAAACACACACACTGGACAAACCTTTGATCCTGCGTTTATAGTGTAGTCACATCAGGCCTCATCAGGCCTGTGTTTGCTTCCATAGACATTGTAAACACAGATTTTCCTATTTTTTTCCTTCTAAAATCAACATGTCAGCCATGTTTTTTATTTCATCATTGATTTTTTTTCAAAAATCCAGTTTACAGAAGGCAACGAGAGATTCCTAACTGTGCACCACATGTTCCATGGTATGAGTTTCATGTCTGTATAATTACAGACATCAGATCAAGTTAGTGTGGAAGCAGTTGAACTTTTGAACCCTATCTGATTTCTTGTATATGCAAAAAACACAGAAAAGAATTTCAACATAGTTCCCTGAATTGAAAAAAAGAAACAGAAAACCAATAAAACATTTATGAGAAACACATATATTTGTACCACAGTCATAAATTCTGTACTCAAATATATTTGACTAAGCTGAAATGTGTATGATTCATATTTTCAGGGCTGTAAGTACTTTTTTAAAGGGAAAATTTGTATTTATGTTTAGCAACATGGAACATGGAAGTGCTTTAGTGTCGGTTTGATCATGCATGGATACTTTAAAAGCTCATTTTTTTACTTTTATATATTAAAAATCTTGCTTATATAAAATTATCGTTTGAGACAGATGAAGCTAATAACAGCTTTGCTACAACTTTCTCTCATGTCTTTTCTCATAAATGGACCTTTATTGTTAGAATGACATGGTTATAGTTTTAAATTTAAGTTGAAATCTCACATTTTAAACATTTACAGACAGAATTCAACAATTGTCCTTAGACTTCCATTATAAGCTTTGAGTAAAGTCAAAAAAATGTATTGAAGTTATTGTCAGTGGTAAATCGAGACTTTGGAATTATATGGTTCTATCTGACAATTCTGTAATTTTTAGTCATTGAGACATAAAGATTTGAACCTCATTAAGAAGATATAACTTCTCTACAACTTGTCAATGTAATTTTTTTTTATTTGTAAGCAGTATTTTTGATGTAAAACTCTCAGAAATATTCAGTGGCCTGTCAATAACAAAAAAGACCAGGTAATTTTTTCCCCAATCTTTAATTGTCCATTTTTCATTGCCCATGGTAGCCTCAGATTCCTACTGCTGGCTGGTAGGAGTGGAACACAATGTGGTCTTCTGCTGCTGTAGTCTGCTTCAAGGCTCGAGGTGTTGTTTCTTCTCAGATGCTCTTCTGCTCACCATGGATGTAAAGAGTGGTTATTTGTGTTACCATAGCCTTCTTGTCAGCTCCAACCAGTCTAGCCATTTTTCTCTGAACTCCAGAGCCTTTTGTGTGTGTGTGTGTGTGTGTGTGAGTGTGTGTGTGCATGTGTGTACAACATACAAGAACCATACCACCAACCATACCACAGTCATTTACATGAACATTGTGTATCTGCATGTTTTGCATTGCATTACCTGGATAAAGGTCTACAGGTGTTCCTAATAAAGTGGTCATTGAGCTCATTTTTGACAGAATAAAATCATATAGATCCTTATCATTTCAAGGTCTCATTTACATTACAGATGCAGTGGATTAGAGATTAGGTTGAGAAGCTGCACTATTATTATGATGATAATAAATGATACCGTACTTAAACATGTACAGAAAAATATTTTTTTATGTTTTTATAATATGGCCATTTTTGTCGACCTTTTTTTTTTTAATTGTACAAATAAAAATGTAAGTAAAATAAGTATTTGCATTTCAGAATGGCACTGAAACAGAGAGGTAGACGAGGATGTACTTGAGAGTATTGCCGGGTCACAGATGTTCAGTAATGCTCACTAACTTTTCTTAAAATCACTATAAAATAGCAGTTAAATAAATAAATAAATAAATAAATAAAATTATTATAAAACAAAATATGCGTAAAAATAATCATCAACTCCTAAAAACATCACATGGTTGTTTTTTTTGTTTTTAAATCATCAACAAAAAAAAAATACCTGATTTTCTGAGAGTTGAAATGAGGTGGCATTTTGCCATTGCTTTGAAACTGCGCTTAATGAATGTGTGAAGTTCTGAAGTCATAATAAAAATCATAATTTTTTTCCATGTTCTCTGCCAGCTCCTTGCACAGTTGATATTGAAAGGGGACGCATTTTGTACAAAGGCGTGAAGAAATGGATTGAGGACTTCAAACCCAACCAGGTGCTGCATTCGGAGCAGGTCACTGTGTACTGTTTGAATGAGGAGGGAAACTGCGGTTATCCTGTGAGCATGCAGTGTAACGATGGACACATGCCGACCCCCGCCTGTTACGAGGGTGCGTAAAACTCTACGGAGCTGAATGCACTTTACATTTTGCAGTTTTATCTAAAGTAACTTCTAAAACCAGGGTTAAAAGAAAAATCCACGCTGAATGTCTTGCATATTAATCTTCATAATTAACATACTACAATCTTCAGTGGCATCCAAGATTTGTTTTGTTATGAAATTCTAAGTTGATTTTTCTAGTTGAAATTTTTATTTTTTCACTTTGGTTAATGGTTTCCTACATTATCCTCACTTCATGTCTACCTATAGAGAGTGATGCAGTGGAACTTTAGTCCATCCAGCTCTCTCACCTCCTCATCTGTACTCTTCTCAATACTAATACTACATACAATAATAATAATAATAATAATACAATGCTAATACTGTGTACGACATTGTCATCTCATAGATCGCTAACTAGTCTCTGCCATAACACTTTAATGTGTGGAGTTTTCCTCCAAGAGTCTCTAAGAGGTTCTCTGACAGTCCTGGGATTTGACCTCACATCCTTCTGTTCACACATCCTTAACTTCTGAATCATCATGTCTGGAATAAATACACTATATGGCCAAAAGTATGTAGACACCTGACCATCACATCCGTATGTTTTTGTTGAACATCCCATTCCAGACTTAATCCCCCCTTTGCTACTATAATAACCTTCTGAGGAGGCTTCTACTCTTCTGAGAAGGCTTCTACTCTTCTGAGAAGGCTTTCTACTCTTCTGAGAAGGCTTGTACTCTTCTGAGAAGGCTTTCTACTCTTCTGAGAAGGCTTTCTACGCTTCTGAGAAGGCTTCTACTCTTCTGAGAAGGCTTGTACTCTTCTGAGAAGGCTTCTACTCTTCTGAGAAGGCTTCTACTCTTCTGAGAAGGCTTCTACTCTTCTGAGAAGGCTTTCTATTCTTCTGAGAAGGCTTCTACTCTTCTGAGAAGGCTTCTACTCTTCTGAGAAGGCTTTCTATTCTTCTGAGAAGGCTTCTACTCTTCTGAGAAGGCTTTCTATTCTTCTGAGAAGGCTTCTACTCTTCTGAGAAGGCTTCTACTCTTCTGAGAAGGCTTTCTACTAGATTTTCGAGTGTGGTTGTGGGGATTTGCGCATTCAGCCACAAGAGCATTAGTGAGGTCAAGCACTGATGTTGGGTGAGGAGGCTTGGGACAGTGTCTGCGTTCCAGTTCATCCTAAAGGTGTTCAGGGGGATTGAGGTCAGGGCTCTGTGTAGGACACTCAAGTTCATGGACCTTTCTTTGTGCACAGGGGCATTTGAGACATTGAGGGTTCTTTGTGGCAACAGTTTGGGGAAGAACCGCATATGGTTGTCTACATACTCCTGGCCATATAGTGTGAGCTGCTGTTCCATATAGTGCAATATAATGCCATATAGTGCCAAAAACCTTAGCATTTATTGAAAGCAAACTACTTAATGACCAAGTCACTCCATCTACTTACACAGAAAGGAAACATTACACATCGCATAAACACCACAACATGCCCTGAAGCATCGTTCCAAAAAACATCCCAAACACTGAAAATCAAGGAAACTGAAAATCAGCTTGTTTTTTTACCCCTTGATTTTCTCCCTAATTTAATTATGGCCAATTTCCACCCATCAGGCAGCTCTCTCCTATCACACGACAGCTACCAACCTCGGAGTGTGAAGGCTGAGGCATATGAAGCAAGCTGACAGCATCTTTATCGAACTGCTGCTCGTGCAACGTCAGGGCCGGGCGAAACATACTCGATGGAAAACACTCCCTCTGAACTTGCGACCTCCAGATGATAGAGCGAAAGCTTTTCTTTTGCACCACTTGGGAGCTCAACTTGCATTTTAACAAAGTTATAGAACTATGGGAAGCTGGGAAGTATTTAAATTAGCAAATCCCTAACTTGACTCAAGGACCCCACAATATAAACACAGCATAAACGCTTGAGGTTTCACATGTGTATCCATAGTGCAACACGCAAAACAGTAACTGGAGTTTTGCAATGTCTAGAGTAAACATAATTTAATATGAATTAAATGGATGATTTTTTTTATTTTACAGAACCTAGTGCCACCAGATACCAGCTTAAGGCAGGCTCACTCCCATCTGAGATCAAGCAGTGCTAGTGATCACAGGAACAAAGGACACAGAAAGGATGAATGGAAAAGGATGCTTTGAGGTCTGCTTGAAGAAAAACGACAAATTTTGCCTCCAGGATTTAAGATGACTCTTCTAGCACATTGCATTATGATTCAGTTTTCATTTTCCACATTAAAATGTCTCAAATATAATGCTTTAAAAATAAAGGTTTTGCATTTAATTTACTTAATATCTCACTTGTCATATGGCATATTTCAGATATTTCTGGTTTGTTATATGTAAGTAAGAGGAAAAACAAAGGAACTAACTTGTCTTTTGGACTTTCCTCAACATTAAATGTAACTGGATAAAAGTACAACATTTTCTTTATTAAAACGTTAAAAATTGAAGTTGTTGGCAAACTGTTGTATAAGAGGAATAAAACATTTTGGCATGTGCTGCTGTTGGAAAATAATCACCTTCTGGCTGTAACAGTAAATCTGTTGCACTTCAGGCTGCATTGCATCAAGCTGTCACTGATTATTCTCTTCTAACAGCACCTTCGGAGGTGTTTTATTCTTTAAACAGGGAGAGGTCACTTTTTCTTATGTGCTTCAGGAATTAGATCCTCATAGTTAATGTATCTATCATGTACATCTACCTGAATCTCAACATGTGTTACATAAAAGAACAAATTACAACGTTTAATAAAATAAATAAATAATAGCACACTATTAAAATTACACCTACACATGCATAAAAAGGTGTTTGACTAGTACCTTTACATTGAAGAAACCTTTATATAAAAGCTAAAGGTGCTTAAGGCAGATGAAATAAGTTTAGATATGAAAATAGATAGTTATCCTGCACTTCGTACTGTTGTTTATGGTACTGTATAGGACAAAACGCTCACGTTCATAAAAGCTGATCTTTCCTTTAAAACTGTACATACCCAGAAATATTATAGCTGGCTAATAAAGTACTTTAAAATGAAATCTTTAGTAAATGTCTAAATACATGCATAAATTTCCATTTTTAAAATATGCTCCACAAAAGCAAACTACAGACATCGCTTTGTAAATAAAAAGAGAAGAGAAGAGAACAGAACAGAACAGAAAAGGACTGGAGAGAAGAGAAGATGGAAGAAGATGGAAGAGAAGAGAACAGAAAAGGACTGGAGATAAGAGAAGAAAAGATGGAAGAGAAGAGAAGAGAAGAGAAGAGAAGAGAAGAGAAGAGAAGAGAAGAGAAGAGAAGATGGAAGAGAAGAGAACAGAAGAGAACAGAAGATGGGAGAAAAGGACTAGAGAGAAGAGAAATGGAAGAGAAGAGAAGAGAAGAGAAGAGAAGAGAAAAGGACTGGAGAGAAGAGAAGATGGAAGAAGATGGAAGAGAAGAGAAGAGAAGATGGAAGAAGATGGAAGAGAAGAGAACAGAAGAGAAGATGGGAGAAAAGAGAAGAGAACAGAAAAGGACTAGAGAGGAGAGAAGAGAAGATAAGATAAGATAAGAGAAGAGAAGAGAAGAGAAGAGAAGAGAAGAGAAGATGGAAGAGAAGAGAACAGAACAAAAGAGAAGAGAAGAGAAGATGGGAGAAAAGAGAAGAGAACAGAAAAGGACTAGAGAGAAGAGAAGAGAAGATGGAAAAGGAGAGAAGAGAAGAGAAGAGAAGAGAAGAGAAGAGAAGAGAAGAGAAGAGAAGAGAAGAGAAGAGAAGAGAAAAGGACTGGAGTGTTTTTTTTTCCAAGACAAGAAACAAGAAGAAATTATGAGACTATATTCTGTGCTTTTAAACAAATTCTTCCATAATATTCATTGCAAAATCTTATTCAAAAAACAGAAAACTGTTTTTAATTGCTTTGCATTGGCATCATAGACACTTTAAAGGGAATTCATCAGTTCACAGAGAGATCGCAAGATGGCGCCAGTGATTTTAGTAAACATAAACATCAAGCCACAGAAATGTGCCGCTTAGTGGAGGCTGCTGGAATTCTCCTATAAATACAACATTGCATAGAAAGATAACTTATATTAGGTTTAATAAAAAGGTGATAATTTAATTCTAACAATATATTTTAGTCGATAATAGACAATTATTTAGCTGTAAGGTTGTTGTATTTTGAAAACCTTTGAAGCTTTCAATAAATTGTAGTCCAAAAGGGCACAGATGCCATATACAGAAAGACTTTAATGGTTCCTGACTTTGCACTTGTATCCAGAATTTCACGTTCAAGTTGATCCTAAACCTCAGCATCGTTATTTAACCCACTACAGCTTTACTCAGTGACATTTCCACATTACAAACACCCAAACACCTTAACGCCTTCATATAATATCACTACATATTAATAAAAGTTATATTGCTTGACTGGAAAAATAGCTTTTCTAACAGGAAAGGTTCCACAAAGTTCCACATGTGACCCTTACAAATGTCACGTGTTATTTAAAAATGATTATTTGTTTTTATTAAAATCTTACAATGTATAGTTCCCCATCAGCTTTTGACATGTTGCATGTGTACTGTCTAATGTATAGTATGTCATTGTATTGTGCATTGTTCATTCTTTTTAACACATGGTTTTACATTTAACACATAAAAGAAGATGGAATAAGGAATATGACTAAAGAAGTACACTATATGGCCAAAAGTTTGTGGACACCAAACTGTCACACTCATATGTGGGTCTTCCTGAAACTGTCGCCACAAATTTGGAAATGCATGGTTTGCCAAGGTTGGTGTGGAAGAACTCAAGTGTCCTGCACAGAGTCCTGACCTCAACCCCTATGAACACCTTTGGGATGAATTACAACGACGGCTGCTCCCCAGGCCTCCTCACCCAGCATCAATGCCTGACCTCACTAATGCTCTTGTGGCTGAATGAACACAAATCCCCACAGCCACGCTCCAAAATATAGTGGAAAGCCTTCCCAGAAGAGTGGAGGTTATTATAACAGCAAATGGGGACTACATTTGGAATGGGATTTTCAAAATCACATATGGGTGTGCTGGTCAGGTGTCCACAGACTTTTGGCCATATAGCGTATGTACAGAATAAAACAGGACAAGTCATGCGGTTAAACAAATTAATCAATGATGGGGTGATGTTATGCAGCCCAACGTAAAAAGCAGAGCTACTGTTAAACCAAAGTTGACTATTTTTCAATAATATGTCCAAGCATGTTTTATTCCCATTATACCACAGCAACTTGCCAATTTTTTTTTTTTTACTTAATAAATCAAACAACAACATGTCTTATTTTTGTCCATTTATATGATTTGTGTTGTGGAACATCTGCAAAACAAGTTAATTCCTATTATCATTTATGTTATAACAGTTTTCCCCATCACCAGCCTCACTTTTTTCTTTCTCTTGATGTTAATAAGACACAAAAAAGAGAGTCATCTGTCTTGAAGAATTCTCCCATGATGGAAAACTTGAAGTTACAGCTTTACCTCTGACTGCTACAAAGCTCTGACACTGAAGACTCCTTCCAAAAAAGCGAAATAAACATCTCCTTAAAGAAAAGTTCACCATAACAGTGATGATCACACATGTTTAAATCTGTGTACATTGTGCATCAGCCTTACACAGTGCCTGCATAAGTTGTTACTATAGACATCATACGATTTTAGAATGAGCGAATTAATATAAACCTTGCAGCTGGAACTACTTCCAGAACTGCTGTTATAGAAAATTAATCAACATCTTGTGACCAATCAGAATCGAGAATTCATGTATAAAGTTAGGCAACAAATCTGAAGTTCATCCAAAATAAAGTCTAAACACCAGACAAAATTTGTTTAATAAACACATTCAGTTATATTTTTTCTATCATAGGTATTCAAACAACAAGCTTGCAGATTATTTGTGATGAAATATGGAAAGTCCTAGCTCATTTATTCATCTTCAATAACAGCTTAATCTTGGTCAGGGTCACAGTGGATACAAAGCCTATCCCGGGAACACTGGGCGTGAGGTGGGAAAACATCCTGGATGGGACGCCAGGCCATCACAGGGCACCATACAAGCATATTCATATCACTCCACCTACCAGCATGTTTTTGAAAGGAGAACCTGGAGAAAATGCAGCAGGACACAGGGAGAACATGACTAGAAACTGAGATTAATCCAAGCTCAGGATCAAACCAGGGATCCTGGAGTTGTGAGGCAACAATGCCAGGCTTTAAATGTACTAATCAAGTGAGGGAGATAGTATGATATAAGCGGGTTTATCTCTCTGTCCGAGATATACAGTGCACATAATACATGATCAATGATCCACTGTGTGAAAAATACATTTAAAAATTCAATACAATATGATGTATGGACATTCTATAGAACATCTTGAAGTCCTCAATTAGTGATGTAAAAAAAACAGGGTTTCATAGTTGAGTCTGCAAAGCATAGCCACAGATCTGTAATTTTTTTAATTCGGCACAGTGATGCAAATCACAATCCACAATTAACAGCACTATTATACTTTTTATATCTCTTTCACTGAGACTGACAAAGGCCACAGCTCTTTGACCGGAACCTAAAGAGGCCACACCTCTTTCACTGAGAATGACAAAGGCCACACCTCTTTCACTGAGACTAAAAGAGGCCACACCTCTTACTGACACTGTCAAAGGCTACACCTCTTTGACTGGGACTAACAGAGGCCACACCTCTTTCACTGAGATTGACAAAGGCCACACCTCTTTCACTTTAATTGACAAAGGCCACATCTCTTTCACTGAGACTGACAGAGGCCACACCTCTTTCACTGGGACTAACCAAGGTCACACCTCATACACTGGGAAGGCAAAGGCCACACCTCTTTCACTGGGACTGACAGAGGCCACACCTCTTTCACTGGGACTGACCAAGGTCACACCTCATACACTGGGAAGGCAAAGGCCACACCTCTTTCACTGGGACTGACCAAGGTCACACCTCATACACTGGGAAGGCAAAGGCCACACCTCTTTCACTGGGACTGACAGAGGCCACACCTCTTTCACTAGGACTGGCAGAGGCTACACCTGTTTCACTGAGACTGACAAAGCCCACAACTCTAGCACTGGGATTGACAAAGGCCACACCTCTTTCACTTGGGACTAACAGAGGATACACCTCTATTATTGATATCGACAGAGGCCAGGTCTTTTTCACTGGGAATGATAGACACAGAGGCCACACCTCTTTCACTGGGGCTGACAGAGGCCACACCTCTTTTATTGAGAGTGACAGAGGCCACATCTTTCTCACTTGGACTGAAAGGCACAGGGACCACATCTCCTTTACCAAAACTGACATAAGCCACATCCCTGTCACTGGAACTGACAGGCACAGATGCCATGCTTCCTTCACTGGAACTGTGTGAGGCCACCCCTCTTTCACTAGGACTGACAAAGGCCACACCACATTCAATGGGATTGACTGAGGCCACGCCTCCTTTACTGGAACTGACAGGCACAGAGGACACACCTCCATCACAAACAGAACTGCAGCATGCTTTCCAAATCCAAGGTGGTCTCAATTTTTTTAGCAGAGAAGAAACAGTTCATTTCAGCATCGTTTGAGAGAGACTTGCGTAAACTTCATGTCTGAAAGTTGTTCTCTTATCTCGGTCTGGATTTTTTTTTTTTGTTTGTTCTGGAGAATGTGGCCTTCATGGCTCAGAAGAGTTTTGTGTTGATTTATCTGCTTTTTTATACTCCTTTTTGACCTTCCACATCCGCATTCTGTTTCTCATTCCACTAATCTTCAACACCATCTGTGTAGGACGTGATGGCTCACCACCTGGAAGTCATAGACCTTATAATGTACACTCTCTCTCTCCTTATCTCCTTGTATTGCAAAATCTTGGAAATTTTGCAGTGGTACCTTTCCCCAAGTATTATCTTACATCATCTCTTCACTCCCCCACTCAAACCTTTACCAGGAGAATCAGGTCTGTCAGATCATCAGATTACAGAAATCCACCCTCATCCTCATCAGATCAGTGCGGGAAAGATCCTGGCCATCAGTCATATCCAATAACCTTTGACGTCATAACACATTTCTAACCCCTGTCCTTCCTCTTTCACATTCTTGTGTTGCATACTTTTCCTAATAATGCTAAGATTGCATATAATGGTTTTGGTGTGTAAGCAATAACACCCAGAAACATGTACAATATCAAAAAAAAATGGACGAGCCGGAGCTTAAGAACACTACAATGTAAAACAGAAATGAATATTTTCCAAATGGGGATGTTAAAAAATGTATATATAGATATAAAGGACATATATATATATATATATATATATATATATATATATATATATATATATATATATGCCAAATGCCATAAATGTAAATGTAAATATATATATATATATATATATATATATATATATATATATATATATATATATATATACACACACACACATATATATCTCCAGTCCTGGGATTTGAACTTACAACCTTCTGGTTAGTCGTTGTATATACCAGTGTATTTGGTACACTCAGATGAAAGAAATCTAGATATCAGTGCTGGAAAAAGTTCTGATCATCAGCAACAGGTGATGCCCTTTGAGCTCTTTCCACACGTGTGTCTATCTTCGATTCAGTACTATTCAGATCGTCTGCTCTGTGCCCTTTCATTGCGTTGTGGATCTCTGCATCTGGCCACTTTGTGTTTCAGCTCCAGATTTAGCCATATCAAACTCCTCTAAATGACTTCCTGTTTGGCCCATCTCTATGGAGTGCCCTTTGTAGAGAGCTTCAGAATCAGCATCAGTAAGACTGACCCTTGTGGAGTTTGATGTCCTGTGGGATTAGAGTGAAATGGAAAGAGAAAAGTTTGTCTTCTTCCCTCTGGCTATGGTGAAAGCAGCAAAAAAAAATGGAGAAGCATCACATGTGAAAACATCAAATGTCCAGCGTGGAATTAAAAGTGTGCTATTTGTTGTCAGCTACAAAGTGGAGATGTGTGAACTTCAAAAGACATCTGGCCTGTGTGAACTATTTACACACACACACACACACACACACACGCTTACACACACAGGCATGCTAATTAAGTCAATTTGAGCAGGGTACAGGCCATACACAGACGCGCAGAGACAGTGTGTGTGTGTGAGTGTGTGTGTGGGCATGCATATAGCTTTTTTTGTGAAGGCCAAATGTCCCCATTATGATAGAAATACATGAGACGTGGGAATGTTTGGCTGGTCTCCATAAAGAAAAGTGCTTTCTAAAAAATTTTATATTTTAAACACTAAAAGAGCCAAAAGATTTGTTTTTGGGTACAGAGGTTAAGGTTTGTGAGGAGGCATAGCATTACTTTGCATTACATTCTCCACAAAGATAATGCAAGATATTGTGTGTGTGTGTGAGAGAGAAAGAGAGAGAGACACCAACATGATTTGATAAAAGCAAATCTGTAATAATAAACTACAGTGTGTCTTGAGAAAGACATTGATTCTGGTTTCAAGATGTCTGCTGTGATTGTTTTAGCCAGGCAACATCCTTTTGTCCATTTTTATAGCAGTCAGAAACCACATAAGAGACATTACTGAGCAACTCATTGTGGTTTGAGGCGAGCATGTGATAATTTAAGCCTGCAGTTTACATGATGATAAACTAGAGCCTGTAAGCTTTCCTTACTTGATAGCTACATTACCATGTAGGTCCAGCAAAGCTTAGGACGCAAACCTCAGACACCACATATGTTGGCTGACTGAGTACATTTGTAAGTTTTTCAGATGAACTATTTCTTTCAAGGTTTATGGAGATCTATGTGACTTGCAGTGTTGTGTACACTAAGTAAGGAATAAAACCAGATGCTGTTATAGGAAAATAATCTATGATGAGGTGGCTTGATGTGGCCCTGAGAGTTACTGTTACAATGCAAGAGCTGATTATTTTCCAATAACACCAAGACCAGAAGTGTTTCACTCTTTTTATAGTACTTCAATTTACCAACAACTACCTTTTTTTAATTATTTATTAAAGAATGACATGTCATACATTTTATTCATTTATATTTATTTACTTAATGATGTGGAACATCCATGAAACAGGTTAGTTCCTCTTATCACTTATGTTATAGCAGCTATAAACACTCGTTCCTGCTGTTGTTACTATAGAAAAGATATCATCTTGCATTAATGAATGAAAGAGGCGGTAATGCGATTAAAAGCACCTTGTAAAGTCATCATCAGCAACATATGCCAAAACTAACAATAGCATCAAAGAGCGGATATGAGTGCCAAGGCCAGTGTTCATCAGGATAACATTCTCTCTCTCTCTCTCTCTCTCTCTCTCTCTCTCTGTCTTTCTCTATGTGATGAGGGTGTGAGGCAGACCAGTCCACTGGGAAAGTGGGTTAGAGCAGGACAATGGCGCCAAACTGGTCTGCAGATTTGTGTATAGAGGAGAGGAAAAAGAGGAAGAAAGCTTTAACTGATACGCTTTGAAGCCTGAGTACTTTGTTTGTAATAGATAAAAGAAGGAATGGTGAATGTGAGTGTGTGTGTGTATGTGTGTGTGTGTGTGTGTGTGTGTGTGTGTTGTTGACAGTTGGCAGACCATCATTTAGAGGAAGAAGACTGTCACCACTTTGTCACTCTAACCTCTTGCTTATCATCAACACATACACACACACAAACACACACACACATCCAGAAGAGGAAGTGTCAGGTTGCGCATTAACAAATTTGGAAAGCAGAGCTGCTTTGATGATGTTGAGTAACACTTTTTTCGATGATCTCATTCCTGTATTTCCAAAGAACAACTATAATAAAAGCATGAAATTGTGTCCTTCACTTCCCCAATGGCCATCCGCATTCTCAGGAACATGCTCTCATCTTAACAATAGTGGGATTTCCCTCAACCACAGGTGTAAATATTAGCATTTAAATTTTAAAAATTATAATTAACAGTTCATTTTAGAATGAACTATGAACAGGAAGCATATGTTTGTGTTTGTCCCAGTCTCACCATGACTGTGTGATTCACTGGAGCTCAGTTAATGACGTTACGTTGTAGTTTCTCTTCAAAATATTCCACATAACGATATTTTATAGAAACCTACAAACAATTTATTGACTTTAGAACTTTCTAAAAATTCATTTAAAATTGTCAGTGGAAGTATATTCAAGCAACAGAGTCAGTATCAAATAGGCGTAATATAGTCTTTGGGATTAAGTGCTCTTATAGAAAAAAAATCATCAGCAACAACATGGTGTGATATGAAGCAGAGTTACCGCTACAACCCCAAAGTTTTCCTACAACAGCACGTCCCTAAATGTTTTATTCCTCTTATACAACAGCAATTTGTCAATGATTACAATTTTTTAATTTTATTTAAGAATGACACATTTTCCTGTGGTGGAAAACATACAAGAACTTCTTTTCCTCTGAATGTTACAAAGTGCTCACACTGAAGACTCCTTCCAGAAATGTTGATACAGAAAGCTTGTACATACTAATGACTAGACATTTTTCTTTGATAACAACATAGAAAATAATAACAGTCTGTTTATTATCAGCCTTACATTATGTATCTCATCCTCCATACAATTCCATGTGTAAGTTGTTACTATAGAAACATATGAGCGCATTAATGTAAATTCATGCTTTGCCTTGCAGCCAGAGCTACTGTCATGAGCCATGGTGTTACAGAAAATCAACACCTTCTGACAAATCAGAATCGAGACTCCAGCAGTGCTGTGGCATAAAGAAATGAATGAATAAATGAATGAATGAATGAATGCATGACTGATTTTATTATAACTCTGAATCTTGTTACTCCTCCATTGTAATATTGTTACTCATTAAGTACTGCATTAAGTATTGCTAGCAAACTGTGAAGTCTGGCAACTCCATGGCTGGATTCTGATACCAACATTTTCACTCTGTGCTGTTTATAAATCACTATGTATATGTCAATCAGCATGTAAATTCAAAAACAGTCAATATCCCCTTCTGAGCTGATCCTGAGAGAAGGCTGAGTAGGAGAGTAAGTGAAAGAGAGAGAGAGAAAGAGTTGGTTGCTCTCATGGTGGGTTTCTTCTTGCTCCAGGCGAGTCTTTACTCTAACTCATTCCCTTTTCCCACTCTGGGACAATTTTGCTGGAATTGTTTAACAAAGACAGATTCACTTACATGGCTGTTCCATTAGTTATGGTGTGTGTGATTATTAGAAGATGGCTGCTGGGGATTTTACTGGATCTCGAGATTGAAGGTTAAAAGTAGCTCAAGACTTCTAACGTGAAGCAGAACAGAGATGTCTGCATTAAGAAAAAAACTGTCCTCAGAAAGAGCCAAGGACAGTGTGTGACCCAAGGAGTTTTACACTTAAATGAAAGTGAACCAGTGAAGGAAGTATATTTTTCATGTATGATATGTTTTTGTCTTCCTGTTTAACATTAAAAGACTTATTTTTGCATATTACTGTAAACCTTTATACACTAAACCATGTTTTGAATCAAGTAATCAAGATTCTTCATTGAAAACATCTTTTCTTTTTAATTCCAGAATTGTAATCTTGGAATAATGTCCCTGAAAGTATATATATTATCTCAAAAGTTCAGGGTTTATGTCAAAGCCCATGATGTATAAAAGGCCATATTTAGGGGGCCAAGCACCAAAGGTGCGTAGGCACTCTATTGTTATTCTACCTTTTCTTCTTCTTCTTCTTCTTCTTCTTCTTCTTCTTCTGGCCAGGGTGTCTATGGCAGCCATTAGAACCATCTGGTAAAAAGTTGTGAAATTTGGTACACTGATTGGGGATGGTCTGAGGAACATTCTGACCAAATTTGGGCCAGGTGCTGTCAACACTGTAGCGCAACCATTGGGTCCAATTGTGGCCTAATTTGGAAGTATGTTTATGGTCATAACTTTTGAACAGTGTGGCCAAAATTTAAAAGCCAGACATCCCTGTATTCCCTGGGTCAAGAGATTTTCTGCAATCTTGGATTTTGTCAAAAACTGTTTTTTCACTTCTCCTCCTACAAATTTTGTCCAACCATCACCAAATTTGGCATACATCATCTTCAGAGTAAGCCTCACAAAAGGTATCAAAATAATTTTGATTGCTCCAAATGGTTTACTTGTAATGCATCTACGTATCATCATGAAACTTGATTTGTATCTTCAGGACAATGGCCTGAATGTACCCAAGATGTTTCATGACTGTGCCACCTTGTGGTGACGAGCTGTAACAACTTTAATTTTTTTCCTTACATCATTTGAAGAGTTTGTGCTAAATCCACAGTTCTTTTTTCCTATAATTCCTTGGAGCATGCTGAAGTGAACGCACAACAAGATCTGAAATTCAATGTTCTGCCTGTTGACCATCTTGGATTTTGTCAAAAACTGTTTTTTTTTTAAAATTATGTCCACTCAACACCAAATTTTGCACACATCAAATTCAGACCAACCTACACACAAGTTATCAATAGAATGTTGATATTCCAAACGGTTTGCCCGTAATGTGCCAAAAAAAATCTGGCAGCGAAACAAGAAGTGAGGCTGTATTTCAGCAACGGCCTTGCACTCTGACACAAATCTTGGTAAGCAACTTCAAGACCATGCACTGAGGCTATACAACAAATTTTGTGACAGCGCCACTTACTGGTCAAAAGTTGATAACAATAACATGCCAAAAATGCTTCCATCTAACTGCCATTTTTGCTACTCCTCCTCCAAATTTTGTCCAATCTTCACCAAATATGGCTCATATCATATTGAGACCTGTCTAAACTTGCACAAAGTGGGGAAAAAAAGAGTGATGAGAAAAGACATAAATACCTTAGATGTTTTTAAATTGCAAGAAGAAAAAAAATTTTAGGTCAGAGCAGTAGCAATCATGACCAAAGGTCAAAGTAGCAACAGACAACTCCACAGGTCACAGGAGTAGTGGCAGCTGCAGCAGCAATGCCACCCTGCTGTCCATCTAGACCTTTCCTCCTACAGTCAGAGAATTCCACCACTGTCCGTGCTCAAAACATTCACATCATGAGTGAAACTACAAATCACTCTTGAAGTTATCTCTCTGCTTTCCTGTAATTGTAGCGTGTCTGTGAATGTGGAGCTTACAGAGTTTGGGTGCTTGGCCTCTGAAAATGCTGCTTGTAGCTTTAATTGGTTTTATGTCTTTATGTAAAAGAGACTTCAATTAGATTGACACTGTAGATTTTTTATATGTTTTATTAGTTTGACTTTAATAACAGCATGCAGCTTTAAGAAATCTTCTCTGAAGTATCTATTTCTTGACTATTTATTCAGCTAATTTATGGGCTTTAGCAGAGAGGATTAAGAATATGACTTAAAAATTCCTCTCAGGAACATGAATAGGGTATCTTATGAACTTTTATTAAGAGGTAAACCTGTCAGAGGTTACCTCATGTTAGCATTATTTGTGAAGATTATGAGCTTGTATTATGAGTTAAAATCCTTTCAGAACTCCTGTCAGGTCACCTCATGTTAGCTAGCTGGCTATCATTATTTGCGAAGATTGTATTTGTTTGTTAAAAGTTAAAAATCCTTCCAGAAATTACTCAGAGGTTACCTCATGTTAGCTAGCTGACTAGCTTTTTCAGTAAATATTATGAACTTGTATCATGAGTTAAAGAAGCTCACAGAAACCTCTCAGAAGTTACCTCGTGTTAGCTAGCTGGCTAGCATTATTGTGAAGATTATGCTTTTATTATGAGTTAAATTCCATTCAGAAATTTTAGGTTACCTCATGCTAGCTAGCTGGCTATCTTTACTGACAAAGATTGTGTTTTTATTATGAGTAAAAACCCTTTTCAGAGGTTACTTAATGTTAGCTAGCTGACTAGCTTTGTCAGTAAAGATCGTGAACATTTATTATTAGTTAAAAATGCTCACAGAAACCTCTCAGATGTTACCTTATGTTAGCTGGCTAGTTCTCACAGTGAAGAATATGAATATGACATATGACTTATATATGATATAAGACATATATATATATATATATATATATATATAGATAGATAGATAGATAGATAAGTAGATAATAACCTAATAACCTAATAACTCTTGGAAACGTAGAAGGACATTGCTACTACATATCAATAATAAACCATGTGAAGATTTTACGTACCAAGTAGGGTAGGTATATCTACATGATAACATTTTACTTACTTTCTTTAACAAAAATGTGATGCAAGCATCTTCTTAGAGAAAGGTTTGTCCAAGTCATACAACCACGATGCGAATCATAAACCATCAGCATCTCAAGGTTTGCCAATAATGCCAAGGTTTGTCTGGCACCAGACAAAAAATAAAAAAAATAAACATCCTTGCAGTAAATTGAGTCATCAGGATTCACCTGCACAGCCATCTTGTTAGCTGACGTGTGCTCATAAGGGGCCTGTTAGCAGACAGAAACGCCTGATTGGGGAGTTTAATAGGGGGTAGACACACTCAGATTCTCACAGCAGGGCTTCTCTGTACGTCATAAAGCTATAATCCTCAACAGAGTTACACACACACACACACACACACACACTGAGACATTGAGGGTGGGTGGATAAAGAAAACACTAGAGAGAAACAGAAGAGAAAGAGTGATGAAAACAGAAAGATTAAAGAAAGAGAATGAAATAATGGTGGAAGGAGAGAGGAGGGAGTGAGGAGGTAGGATGGCATGAGAATAGTGAACATTCCTCTAGGAAAACCAATAGAAACTGACTATGATAGAAATCATACATGTACATGGCTCTGTTTTTGAAAGGTACATGTGGTACAGGTTACAACAGTATATAATATTTCTCAATATCTGATCATATATTACTCTATATGACACATGGAAAGCCCTTCATGACTTCTGACATAAATCTGCATAAACATTTACAAAGGCTTTTTCTAATAGGCATCAGCTGTAGAATTAAAGCTACTTTAGTCCATTTTGATGTTGAAGTTAAGTGACATAGATTTTTGTTGAAATATGTTTGTGTTATGACTTTCTGGGATGATTTGCGTTATGACATGACAGCTCTTTATAGCTCAGTGTACGTCTGGTATGTCAGATTTATATGGTGGTGATGATGTGACATGTTATACATCAAAACCATGCTCAATCTACTTTAGAGTCAGAGAAAATATACATAACACTGTCGTTATGGTGTCAGGGCATTGCTATTTGTATTCATAATAATCTTATAAATAGCAAAACTACCAAACTGTCTATAGCAATTGAATGGAGATGGAATAGGATTTTAAAAAATCACGAGTATGAGTAATGTTTTTGTTTCTATGGTAACAACTTAAACACATTGCTCCATGGCAATTTTGGAAGGAGTCTCCAGTGTCAGCAGAGTCAGAGGTAAAGCAGTTCCTTTAAGTTTTTAGACACAGAAAAGGCTTCAGGACAAAGGGCGTTGTGCTTTCGCTTGTTTTGGATGATATTCAACATTAAATGTAACTCTGAATGGCTAATGTTTTGTAAACAGGAATTTCACTTTAAATAGTGAAATTCGTTCGGACATTTTAGTCTAACATATAAACAAAATCCACTCACTCTTTCCATTTTCTCCCATGCATGATATATGTATGTTTATGTATGTATAATTTTTTCAGCAGTTCATGAAGTGTATAAATCCCCATGTGTGCACACACACTTTATCACTGCACACTATTAATCATAAGAACGTCTAAGCTCAGGATGTCTGGTGGGCGGATATGACCTCCAGATGTCGGTAGCGGTAGACTTATAGAACAGTAGCACCTGTAACCAGTAGACAGACATACACACACACACAAACACCTCGTGTGTATGAGTCATCCGGTTGAAGTCATGCAAGATATGTTGGTCATGCTCTCATCATCAACAGTGTATTTGAACTATTACTGTACATATGATGTGGTTGATGAGTGGGTCACTTAGTGGGACAGAAACACATGCAGTGTATGGTGAAATACTTGAAATGGAGATTTTAAAAAAAAAAGAGCAGCTCTGTGTGCATCGGTTTTCATTTTACCATCATTTTTCATTTAGTGTTAGCAATCAGATGTAATGTGAATAAAATGTGCCTGGAGATAAAGCCAGTTTACTTGAATGGGAAACATATGGGAACAGAAAAGGAGAATTCACTTCCGTTAGCAGTTAAATTCACTTTGCACTGAATTTATCAGGGTTAAATTCTGTGAATCTGTGAGACTTGGAAGTTTAAATGAATAAACAACAAGAGGGTGAGCTGCTATTGATTAAGTACAGAGTATTGTGCCACTATGTTCTTCCTGTTGCTCACAGTTGTATTTCCATAATGGCTTGATTTTTGGCTTAAGACTTAAATAAACTGAAGTTTAAAACAATTTTAGTCATAGTGTATGTATTCGATTCATTAGGGCCTTAGCACAGGCTGTGTCATACTTCTTATTAATGTAATGGAAATTCTAAATGACCACATGATAGATTTCAACAACTTTTACACCATTTATGTATATTTCATGTTATCTATCTATCTATATTTATATGTATATACATACATATATATATATATATATATATATATATATATTTTTTTTTTTTCATGTTATGTTATATTTCATATAAGGATTTTTTAACTTATAATAAATAAGTTTGACAAGTAAAAATAGACAGCTAGCTAAAATGAGATAACCTTTAACTGATTTCTGAAAGGATATTTAACTCTAACTTTTTTAATAAAAGTTATTATATTATAAAAAAAAATATATATATATATATACATATATATATATATATGTATATATATATATATATATATATATATATATATATATATATATATGCAAATTTACATAACATATGGTCAACATGTGGTTTGTGACCATATGGATTCACAGACTCATCTTTAAAACAACAGTCATTTCCTTACGTCTGCGTATGTAATTTTGGCATTTATCATATGTAGTCTGTTCTGAATGAATTTGCCTTTCAGCATTCACATTTATTCATGTGACAGAAGCAGAATCCAATCCAAGTTGAGCTAAGCATGTAAGGGTTCAGGGCTGTGCTGCTATCCCCTTTCCAGCACCCCTTTCTGTTTTCTTTTTTTTGTAGAAACTGGCCTATGTTTCCACCACATCAATATACAAATAATTATATAATCATATGTAGGCATTTTTATTGCTTTTAGCTATTTATTATGACCAGTAGCATGTTGGTGTACTGTAACTGGAAATTTCCCTAGATAAGGTTTGTCTACAGATCCAGCACACAAAACACATTTCTTTGAGTACATATATGGAAATGTAGACAGGTCATTGAGTCCATATATTAATAAAAAGCAGCTCTAAATGAGCATGCTTTTTTGTTAGCTAGGTAGCTAACATGAAGTATCTTTTGAGAGATTTCTTAGAGGATTTTTAATTCATAAATATACGTTCATAATCTATAAAGTAAAGACACACAACTAGCTTACCTGAGGTAAACTCTGAGAGGATTTTTTAACTTATAATAAATACGTTTGACAAGTAAAAATAGACAGCTGTGAGGTAGCCTTGAGAGATTTCTGAAAGGATATTTAACTCTAACGTTTTTAATAAAAAAGTTTGTAATCTTCACAAGTAAAAACATCTAGCCAAGGTAACTTGAGATAACTTCTGAGAGATTTTTGAGATGATATGTAACTCATAATAAATGTTCAACATCTTCAAAAGAAATGATAGCCAGCTAGCTAACATAAAGTAACCTCTGAGAGGTTTCTGAGAGAATTATTCAACTCATAATCAAAGTTCATAATCTTCACAAAACAAGATTGCAAGCTAGCTAACATGACATAACCTCTGAAAGGATTTTTGCTTCATTATAAAAGTTCATAATTCACAAGTAACAACGGCCACAGGAATTTCACGTCATGTTCACATAATACTCTCTGCTAATGCTAGCTACATGGCTAAGATAAGTTAACTTGACAGGATATTTCATAAAAACTCTGAGTGCAGTTCTATGCTTAATAAATAATAGATATAATACATATCTGAAGATTATGTCTTCTCAGTCCATATATGGAATGAAAAGACTTGTCTGAGCCAGTTCAAAGATGTGGTCCAGTGAAAGACTGAAAAAGACCAGTTTCATATAGTGAACTGAGAACCAGCTAGTTTTTGATGTAAAAGTGCATTATAGTTCCAGATTAATCAATGAGCTACATCCTACCTTTATAATTTCTTAACCTCACACTATCTTTTTTCGTCTTCAGAAATGATCACTGCTCTTCATGTGGATTTTGAATAAAAATGGCAGTTAAAATTTTAAATGAATGTGTCAGTTCTGTTAGAGGTATGTGCTGAAGGGAATTATATATGGCCAAAAGTTTGTGGACACCAGATCATTATACCCATATGTGCTTTTTGAACATCCCATTCCAGATTTAGTCCCCCTTTTGCAGTTATAATAACCTCCACTCTTCTGGGAAGACTTTCCACTAGACTTTGGAGCATGGCTGTGGGGATTTTCTCATTCAGCCTCAAGAGCATTAGTGAGGTCAGGCACGGATGTTGGGTGAGGAGGCCTGGTGTACAGTCAGCATTCCAGCTCATCAAAAAGTGTTCAGTGGGGTTGAGGTCAGGGCTCTGTGCAGAACACTCGAGTTCTTCCACACCAACCTTCCACAGCAAACCATGTCTTCTTTGTCAAACCTTGGCAAACCATGTCCTCTTCGTCGCTTTGTGCACAGGGACATGGGCATGCTGGAACAGGTTTGGGCCGCATAGTTCCAGAAAAGGGAAATTATAATGCTACGGCATACAAAGACATCCTGTACAATTGTGTATTTCCAAATTTGTGGCAAAAGTTTCAGGAAGACCCACATATGGGTGTGATGGTCAGGTGTCCGCAAACTTTTGGCTATATAGTATAGATAGGATATATAGAATATCACCTACATTTGTTCAGAAAAATACAGCAGGACAGCTTTCCCAACCGTGAGAACGGGTGGCTTGCAGCAGGTGTTTCTGCTTTCACGCTGGTGGACTGTTCAAAAAGAGGCCCAGAACCCAAGGGAGACATGTGGGATGCTATAGACAGAGTGATGTTCCCATATGGGATACCTCTAACTGTCTCTTCCTCTTCCTCTCCTGTCTGCATTGAAAATGTGGAGCACCTGTCCTGTAAAACTGTTCTGTTCTTTTTCCAATATCTAAAGCCCTCAAAAAAAGGCACATGAATAAAGAGGCGGGAAAAGAGAAGATGCTTTATCCTACTCCATATTGATCCTTGCATTAACACACTAAATCCTCACCGGAACACATGTCAGGAGCGTGGTGTGTGTTAGATCGATGTTTTTAATAAAAAAGTAGTAAGATGTAGGAAAAGAAGTGTGTGTGTTTGATGGTATCTTTGAGGCCCGGGGGTGTGTGTTGCATCATTTGGTGCACTGATTCATATGCTGGAATGTGAGAGCTTTAGGTGGAGGAAAGGGGAAAAATCCATCCTTTTTAAAGATACATTTTAAGATGTCTGAAGAAGCGTTCAAAGAGTCTGTGGTGCAACAGGGAGATGGCAGAATATGGGCCTTACACACTGATCTCCGAGTTCAGACCTTGGCTTCCTCTTGTTATTGTAAAGGATGAAATTTGACTAGATGAAGTTGAAACAATCTGTAAAAGAGTGCAATCGATCCAGAGCTCAAAGCCGAAAAGTTGGAAGAGTTATAAAAGTGCAATGAAAAACAGGAGATAATGGTTTGAAGCAAACAACTTCATTTAGATCCCCAGGGTTCGGGGCATAATAGTATGCATTTGCAAAGTATGCAAAGTTAGCATTTGTGTGCTCCTGAGATAAATGCTGTCCCATTTAAGGCCTGGATATGTGCACAAGCCTATTTGGTGTGCATTTGTGGCCATAGTGTGGCTATAGTATGTGAACAATACCTGCAGTGTGTGTTCAGGGTTTTTAGTGGGTTTTTAGTGTGTTAAGCCTGGTGGTATGTGTTAAATTTTTTTTGGAATGTGTTGTGTGGCATGAATTCAGGGTCTGTAGTGCTTGTTCAGGTGTGTATTCAGGACTTGCTGTGTATCTTCAGGATTTGGTATCTGCGTTCAGGGCCTGGCATTTATGGTCATGGCCTGTTGTGTATATGTAGGGCCTGTGGTGTGTGTTCGGGGTCTATCCTTGGCCTATGGTGTGTATTAAGGTGTATATTGAGAACCTGCAGAATAGCTTCAGGATCTGGAGTGTGTGTTCAGGTCCTGCAGTATGTGTTCAGTGCCTGAAGATTTGAGGAGGAGCTGTATTGAATCCATCCAATACCTTAGCACTCTCCACGCGCATGAAGGATCTCGGAGCACGAAAGCAGGCGAGAGCCACGTTCTCTCAAAACCTTCAACTCATCTGCATGTGATGAACATTAGTATGTTCAAAGACGCCTTTGGAAAAAAGGGAAGCTTAATGAATAATGAATCTGTAGCTGATGTCAATTTTAAATGGATTTTAGAATTACAAACAGCATGTAAATCGTCAGCTCTCAGAAGAGGAGCCCCGGTGCTCTGCTGTTGTTTCCTTTCATCCAGCTGTAGACTTACTGCTACTGAACGAGAACTGACAGATAGAGGAGAGAAAGAGAGCGGAGGTGAATATGTCAGACAACTGGTGCTATATAATACGTATAATATTAGGTGGTGTGTAAGTATCTGTGTTCTATAGGCTGAGCTGCTAGTTTATTAGGTAAACCTTGTAGTTACACTCACTGACTATTTTATCGGATACGATAGGCTCACATTCCAGTTTCCTGAATATAGCTTACTTGTTCTACGCATAAATTGTCAGACAGTTTGTGCATGAGTGTATCAGTTACTCAATTGCTTTTTTTTAACCCTTTAATGGGCAATTCACACTGGCTGTGTTTTCGAAGCCTTTACTAGCCATGTGTCTTACACATGTCATACAGAACATATATTCTGTTTTAACCAACACGTGAATTCTAGATAAGGGCTAAAGTTGTCGCTGTTCGCCACATTTGTGAAATGAACATGCCTCAAATTTCATTTCAAATAAAGCATTATTGCATGTCCATGTGAAATCCCTGGCAGATTGCATCCACCATCACAGCAGATGTTGATCTGTTGACAGTAGCCATTTAAATATGTTTGGCTTTTTTAGTTTTTGGAGGACGGGTTCCCTTTGAGTACATGTCCTCTCAAGGTTTCCTCTTGTTTTCTCAGGGAGTTTTCCCTTGCCACTGTTGCATCTGGCTTGCTGATTAGGGATCTAAAAGTAAATCTACAGTATATTTCTACAAATAAATTACAAAATATATATATATTCCAATCTTACTCTTACTCTAACTCTTACAAACTCGAACTGTTATTCAATTAATCAAAGGAATCTCGGGGCAATTTAGATACACCAATCCATGATTTTGGACAGTGGAGGAAATCCATACAGACACGAGTGGAACATATGAAACGGGGAGAACATAAGAAACTCCACTGGAGCTGTAGGACAACAGTGCTACCTGCTTAGTCATCATGCTGCCCATGTATTTATTGATCTTCATTAAAACATGAAAAGTTGACTCTATTTTCATCTTGTTCCCACATGGGCACAATGCAGGGGAAGGCTTCTCCATCTTCTTGGTGTGTGATGGATCCGTGTCCATCGTAGCTATTAAGTTTTTTGCAATACTTCAGAATAAACTTTATGTATGTATATATATATATATATATATATATATATATATATATATATATATATATATATATATATATATATATGTATACATACACACCAAGTGGCCTGTATGGAACTTCATAAAATGGCTGATGAGTATAGCTACAAGGTAAGTGTAACTAATAGTGTGTGTCCAAGTGCACATGTGCATAAATGGTGTATGTACTTGGATGGTTAATGAAACATTGCGTGGGTGAGACATTATTTGTTGAGCCATTGCAGGAGAGAGCAGATGATTCCGGTGGACTTCAAAGCCTCTTGCTCCGAGGATGTTGCTATTTTCTCAGGTGCCTCTGGAGCTCTGGAAACTTGTTAGTTTATAAACACTGCTCGAGAGGATGCCAGCTGTGTACCAGGACTGACCCTCAGCAAGAAAGGGACAGATAGAGAGAGAGATCAGAAAGACAGAGGAGTCTGTGTGCCAAATGTCTGCCTTCTCCCAGCCTCCTTGCTGGATACGTTTACAGAAAGGCACCACAACAACCAATCTATCAAAAAGATTTGAATGTTTCTCCTGTCCTAACGAGTAATCTCCTCAGCTGCACAGCATCATCATACCACACAATTAGACACTTCCAAGCTCTCATTAGAGTTTCCATGGCCAGTCTGACTCCGAAGCTGTGGCTCCAGCAGGAGAGTGACACATAAGACAGCTAATGAATTTCTGTGTTTGTGTTTTGTGAAGTCCAAACACACGCCGACCCTCAGAGGAGTCTCGTCCACTTCAAAGCACAGCGCTGGAAACACCTGCAGAATCCCAAAGCCGAGGAGCAGCAGGGTGATGTGACGACGCAAGCCATGCTGTTTATCTGTGTGTTAGTGAACCAGACTTTGTATTGGGAAACATCCACTTCTACAAAACATATGGCCTGGGCTCAAAAGGAAAATGTTCTATTGAAGCAAAGAAACTTTATTTTAGGGTCATTGAAAGCAACAACAACAAAAAAAACAGCACCACATCAAAAGCTAGTTCCTTGTAAAAAAAAAAAAAAAAGTTAAAGTTCAAGGTTGGTCTTTCAGAGCTTTTTGTATCTAAAATGCAAAAGTTTTATTTGTATAGTTTGTCACTTCTGGGAAAAGTATTAAAATTTTTGATGACTCATCCAGTACTAATCTTGTGTTCATCCAATTAAATGCTCTCTAGGACATACATATACTGTATATCCCACCCCTGGGGGTGGATCTTACTCTACATTAGCAGCTTTTTAGTAGCAAGCTTGGTTCCTCGTTGAATTTTTGACTATGAATCTTCCTGCCCACTATTTCCTTTTCCAACCATCTGTTGGTTGAGAAAAAAAGTTGGAGTTTGTTCGTTTCAGTATTTTGTGTTTTACCCTCTCAGGGCTGTTCAGTCTTGCTACCTCAGAGGCAACTCAATTCTGTCTTTATACACCACTGGGTGTATAAAGGTGATGATCCTGCAACTCTCTGTCACCATCAGTACCACTGACAGTAGACCTTGGCTCAGACATGTGCGGCATAACTCACACACCAAAAACACACAGCATCTCGTTGTCTAGGATTTCATCCCTGTTACAGTCGAAGTGAAGGTGGTGTTGAGAAATCCTCCACAGCTGAGAAGGCTTTTGTTATAATGTTTGAACTGTTCTGCATATTTAGCTAGTTCACGAAGCTACTGTCATGTTTGTTTGGATTCAAAATGAAACACACTATATGGCCAAATGTTTGTGGATACCTGATCATCACACCCATATATGGTTCTTCCCCAAACTGTTGCCACAATGTTGGAAGCATACAGTTGTATAGAATCTCTCTGTACTGTATTGTGTAGCATTACAACTTCCCTTCTCAGGAACAAAGGGGCCAAAATATGTTCCAGCATGACAATGCCCCTGTGCACAAAAAGAGGTCCACGAAGACATGGTTCGCCAAGGTTGGTGTGCAAGAACTTGAGTGGCCTGCACAGAGCCTTGACCTCAACCCCACTAAACATCTTTTGGATAATTTGAAACTCCAGTTGCACCCCAGACCTTCTCGGCCAACATCAGTGTCTGACCTCACTAATGCTCTTGTAGCTGAATGAGCAGAAATTCCAACAGCCAAAATCTAGTGGAAAGCCTTCCCAGAAGAGTGGGGATTATTATAACAGTAAAGGGGGGACTAAATCTGAAATGGGATGTTCCAAAAGCACATATGGGCATGATGGTCAGGTGCCCACAAACTTATAGTGTACATCAACATGTGGAATAAAATCATGGATCACTTTAAAACAATTTAAAACAATAACAGCATGGAAATAATAAAACAGATAACAGCATACGCTGGGGATGTGTGGTCAGTCAGATTTAAGAGAACATATTGCATATAGTTTACATTAAATTATTTAGTTAGTGATCAAAATGTGATTTCATTGCTTATACTAAATTTAATTTAAACAAGATTCTAACCATTAGTTTAAATTATGTAGAGTGAATGAGGTCAATTCATGTAAAATTAACGTGATCCGTTTATGTTATAAAATCTTACGAGGATGTTGGCACTGACGGGAAGAAATAACTAATTAGCCTAATGAATTAACTTAATTAAATCGTGTGTGGCACAATAATGCAAAGTGTAACATTTACTGCTTTACAGCCCCAGTGATCTGGGTTTGATCCTGACGTTGGGTGAAAGTGCAAGGTTCAATTTTATTCATGGCTTTGAAAATACATGATCAAACATGACTGTATGAAAACAAATTGTGTTAATGAAACTGAGTTCATTCACATGGAACTGATGTACAGTACACATTTGAATTAAGTCAGTTCAGTGGGGTTTTTTTCAGTGTATACGTAGAACACTGACACAGTTCAGATATGAAAACATTTTGCACATCAGGTCATGAAAGGTATGATGACAGCTTTTCTACATTTGTTTAAGCAGGTAGCTTAAAAGGATACTCCATTTAAAACCAATAAATTATCTATTGATGTATCACATCTGTTATAAAAAGGCTTATTTGCCTCTTACAGCAGTTCGTGAGATTTCTGGTTTCGGATTTGGGTTCAAACTCCATCTGGATGACTTTTGCAACATGGCTCTGGCTCTTAGCTCATTAGAAAAGACAGCAAATAAGGAGATGTGGGTGTCAAGTAGCTAAAGCCAACAATTCATATTTTCAGCATGATACATCATGATCATTTACAGTCATATGATCAAAAGTCACATGATCATAAGTCTACATGGGTGACAAGTTACCAAGTGCTGTCTTCATATCTGACTGCTTGCTCCTGCCTGCATGAGAGTTCTTTTGTAGGGACCCCAGTCCCCATCGACACCTCCATAAAGCTTAAAAGAATTGGATCAGAATTTTTTAAAAAATCACATTTTGTTGACATCTTCCCAGTTAGTAAACAAGGTCACATGAGTGCTATCTGGGCTCTGAACAGGCATTAAACTGGTATGTGTTTGTGATGTTTAAATATAAGTCAATTGTAATTAAGGATATTTATTCCTTAAATCTATCCTTGGAATTTGTTTGCTGTATCACATTTATTTCAATGGAGAGCTCTGCATTTACATGGTGCATAAGGCTTGCAAAAAAAGTCTGCCTTCCTGCACAACAAACAAGTGTGTCCACCACATCGCATTTAACCAATAAGGCAAGACAGATGTTTTCCAGGCCTGATAGAAGGATTAAGATTAAGCTTGTAGCAAAGGCTTGATCAGGACACAATACAGCTACAGAGACATTAACATGATACAAGTTTGCTGTTATACTATTATAGCAGAAGTATAACAATTTATGTAAAATAGAAAATACAATAAAACAAATGTACAATACAGTCACTAATACAGTTTTATTATAGTTTAAATTTACAAGCTGACTTGTAGTCACACTTACTCCGTCTTGATTATAGTAACAAGATCTTGACATATGATGGAATTTAAAAAAGCAAATAATAATGCTTTTCTTTGCAGGTCTGTCAATATTGTACAATGACAGTATTTCTGGATTTGATCAGCATGGCTTCTGATAATAATATGATGTCATATTGGGGGAAAAAGCAAATTTGCAACACTAACAGAAAATACACTAACTTAAGCTGTAACAACTTAAGCATTTTATAGGTTGAAAAAATCTTTCCCTTCCATGGCTGGGAACAAAGGGAGCAAAATTTGCCATGTTCTCCAGATGGGAGGGATGGCGTACTCTCTCTCCTGTCAATCACAGTGACAGTAGCCAATCATGGGCATCTGTGAGTTCATGTATGTGGAAGAGGGTGTATAGTACTTTCCTCCGAGTGTGTTACACTGCCCTGTATGAGCAGCAGTTTGTAAAATTGTGGTTGGTTGTTTTGTGATAGGGAGAGCTGGCTGGTGGGTGGGAACTGGCAGGTGACCAAATTGGGGAGAAAATAGCAAAAAAAAATTTTTTTTTAATGTTAAAATGTTCTTTAGGGTAACGCCATAGAATGTTTTTTAGCTCCCTAAAGAACCGTCCATTGTGCTGTTCCTTACCATTATTGTTGGTGCCACAATGAACTGAATAATTATTTCCAACCACAAAGATCCTTTTATGTAAATATTTATGGTGGGAAATTATTGTTCAGTGTTTGTGTCAGTGAGTTTTGCATGTTCTTCCCGTATCCAAGTGGGTTTCCTCCGCTCTAAACATGTAGAACAGAAGTTGTCTAACCGCGATTTAAAATAATAAGCAATACTCAATAAGTCTAAATACCTAAGTTCTTCACGTTAGATCACCTTTCTGTGAGATGTTTTCATCCTCCCCATTTCCCTTTAGGAACCAAGGCCCTTCTTTTGTGCATATCAATGGAAAAGGCTACCAGCTGTTTTTTTTTTTTTTTCTGCCCGGTGCCTCCTGAGGAGCATCTGAAACCATTTAAATCAAACCCAGTCACAGTTTCCACAGCGCATTATAGGCATTCCAGCAGCTCCTTGCTCCGTGCTGGCCTGCCGAGCTCTGTAGGGGGAAAGGGGAGGATGAAGACGATGAAGAAGACTAGGAGAGCACAAATATTCGGCCCTGCTGAGCTCCCTACCGATGCTTTCAATGAGCAGAGGTGCTGGGAGAGCCTTCAGGGTCCAACCCTTCCCTGCGTGCCGATAAGACGGTGCCCTTTTTAGTCTCTTTGTATACCTTCTGGCTGAGGAGAGGAACAGAGAGGCCGAGGGAGGGAGGAGGGGAGAAAAGGAGAGAAAAGATGAATCAGAAGGCACGGCGCGGACTGGCGCACCCCCGCGGTGAGGCGTTCACTCAAAAGTCAGCGTGAAAACAACGCAAAGTGGGGGGAGAAAAATGCAAAGAGAAAGAGGACAGCATGAGATGCTGGCTGCATGACAGCCGTGGATTAACGTTTGTAAACTATGTGAAGGAAGGCGTTTATAAGCTCCACAGCACACTTCGAATATTAACCCACAAATTTTACATTATATAGTTTATTTTTCCTTTTAAAATGTCATTAAAGGTGGATGATTTAAAACATGCTTGCCTGGGACCTGCCACCCTGCTGAGCTGAACTCTAAAGCTAATCTAACACACCTGGCTCAAATATTCAGATGCTCCTGAAGACACTCATTAGCCGGATCGGGTTTGTTAGGCTCCGACTGGATACAGTCTCCATATGCCACTAGGAGTCCAGGAGTAGGGTCAGACATGCCTCTTTAAAATACTTCTGTACAGGGACATGCTATTAAATCTCTAGGAGGTTGGCTCTGCTAAGAATGAGGCCTTCAAACTTAGCAAAGTGGCGCTGACTATCACTCATACTGAGTTAAGGGAAGTTATGTAGCTTTGCATAAAAAATGCAAAGGGTAAAGCACCCAAGTGATGCAACAGAAAAATGTTCATGCTATAGCAAAATTAACCATTCTCTCTGAATATCAATCAGACCGACACTAGCCTTTGATGGGCATCTGTGAGCTCATGTATGCAGAAGAGGGCGGATAGCATTTTCCTATAAGTGTGTTACACTAAACTCTGCCTTCTCCCCTCGCTCATGTTAATGAACATCCTGCAAGCTTCATATCTGACTGCCTGCATGACACTAAAAACAGCCTGCTGCCACAACTTATTTGTTGTGATGTCTCGATACATACCTCTAGTTTACTGTGGGGAACAATATACAGTATACTCACACAACGACACCTGAATAGTACCTATTTTTATTTGAGAAAAAGACACCCCTAGAAACTGCACTGTTGAATTCCTGCATGGGTATTGTGCCACTCATTTCCACTCACACTCAAAAATGGTTGATTAGAACGTAGAACCATGATTACGACGACGTCCACTCATTATCAGTTAGCAAAATGATCTTGAGTGGCCTGTCATCAAAAACACTGCTCCTTCCAGCACCCATTGCCTTCTGGTCAGCGTCTCCTGGCGCCGAGTCTTCTGGCGCAGGATGCACATGTGGTGCTATTGACAGTGATTGAGAACAGGACAGGTCAAAAAGTCACACTGCGGGCACGCTGCAACAACTGCTGGACACTGGCTCTCGATTTCGGGCCAAGTTTAGGCAAACACACGACGCAGACTTCAGCCCTCCATTCAGGAAGGGAGGTCCATTCCTGGTGGTCTTCTGTCATATCATCTTTCACTGGACAAAAGGCGCAGGAAGGGACGAGAGATCCACGCATGCTGTGGGGGACCGTGTTAACCAACCCCCTACACACATACACACACACACACACAGACATACACACACATTTCTCGACCTGGGGTTCCTACAGGCCCCACAGCTGCTCTGAACAACTGTCAAATTGATTATTTAAAGATTTTACAGAAATGCTGATATGATATCTCCATATTGATGACTGTGTAAAAAACTAACTGTCAGTAATAATTCATTAGTTCTGGATCATGCAGTGCATTTTAATCAAAAAAAGTGAGCATTCAAAACTCAGATTGTCCTTTGTTACAAATGAGCTCATACAATAGTGATTTGCTACACAATTGTGATTGCTATTTTTTTTTTATGTTAAGTGTCTCTAATCTTCTAAATCGCAAGCATGGTAATCTTTCCATTTCAGACAGATATTTCATTCAATCTACACAAAACGTCTGCCAAAAAACTGAGCCTTATTTTTGAACCCAAAGTTTAGCCTTGCTATCCAGTTTATACCATGCATGTATACTGCATGGTACACACCACAAGTTTTTGTGTAATTCAGCCACGCTCACTGCTAAATTCAAACGCATTGCCATGCAGTCTCAATGGACAAACACTGAGAGGAACACTGGAAGAATAGGTTGTTCATATTAATGTACATGGTTGTGAAATGAGATGTTCAATAAGAACATATGGATGTGATATTCCAGTTTGGCCATGTAGTGTATGTGTACAGGAACTCCTAGAATAAATAATAATAAGTTATATCAGAAGGGAAAAGATAGCACTAGGCTCTTTATATTTATGCATTTAACAAAGCTTATATATATATATAAAAAAAAAAATATATATATATATATATATATATATATATATATATATATATATATATATATATATATATATATATATATTTTTTTTTTTTTACAAATCCCACAACAAAAAGGGTTCCGCACTCACAATGTGTAATTAGAGGACTAGGATTGTGCATCATACCGCAGCTTATCAAAGTCAGGAGATCTCAGTTCGGCTGTTAGATCCAACCTAGATCACGACTTTCATCTGAAGCGCCCTGAACCCTGCATCCTATAAACAAATGCTACCAAATTGTTAGGTTTGTTGAGTTTGTCAGGTATAGGTATTATAGTATTTACAGTATTTCACATAATATTATCATGAGCATAAAGCCTATTTTACATCAAAAGCAACTCAGTCCATGTGTGTGGGGGTGTGGAGCATTCATTACTGTGCTTCCATGCACTGGTTTTGTAAATACATAAATGTAACATGGAAATACCTGTACATTTTATAAACATGCATTACCACTGTATATGATCACAAAGTTCTTAAGCTGATTTTCACTTCTACGCTCTGTGGTAGGTAGAACTTTCACAAAGTTCAGATTTTACCCGATGCCTGGGAGTGTGAGGCTGCAGTTGGCTACAGACTGAAATATTCACCCATGCACTGCTTAGATTATGGGCATACACTGCTAGATACAAACAGCATGAATATTGTATTTTGGAATGCTGCTAGCTAGAAACCACACTGCAAAAAAAAAAAAATGTTACCAAGAGAAAATCTTGAATATAGTCAAATTTATCCAGTCGTTTCTTTTATTTATTATTACAATAAACCAAATGTAAGTTTATTAAACCCACTGCTAGACATTTTTACTAATGTCAAGCTTTTAAATGTTCTAATTCTATTGGCAGATAACAAGCTTGAAATTAGTAAAATGTCTAAAAATAGGTTTAATAATCTTATATTTGGTTTACTGTAATCTTATGATATTAGGTAAATGAGACTATATTCAAGAATATTTCACTTGCTAAGATGTTGTGTTTTTGGCACGCATGACCATGCAGTGCAAAAGATATAATTATTTTTATTTTAAAAAGCCGCACTGGGAGCGTGTTGGACCCTGTGCCACTGGGGTCTGGTGTAAAATGTGCTTTAGAGGAGCTCCAAATTGAACAAATGCTAATTTGTAATAATAATTAAAATGGTAGATTTATAATAAAATATTAATAAAAATCTAATAATAAAATATTCCATAAATCAAGTTTTTGTGTATACAGCTACATTATGTCTCTCAGTGTCACTCTGTTAGAGGAAAAAGGAAGGCCATGCCTTCCAGCCAGAAAGCAGGGACAATTATGCGCTCTCTATTAATATTCTCAGCCATGGATGGTTGTGGCATCTATCCATCCTATGAAATGGATTCTGCCTCATTTGCTGCTTTGATGAAAGAAAGCGTCTACCAAATGAACAAATGTACAACAAAAGTACACCGTGTTCATGTGGCAGCTGTACAGTATCACTCATACACTGGAAGTTAAGCAATGAGCTGTGGATCATCAGTTTTCACCCATTAAGCAAATGTGGCGGTTTAGAGTTTATGAGATTAAAGGAGAAGGAAGCAGATGGAGGCAGGTGAAAACCACTGAATGGCAAATTCGCTAAACGAGGCAAATAAATCGAAGTACAGTGGAGAAGCTAGAGTCTGTTGTGGAGGAATAAGCTTAATATGGGATTAAGAGGCTTTTCTTGGTCATCCCTGTCTGCTGTACAACCCCAGCTGATATTACGTTTCCTCCGCCTCTCAATGTTAAAAAAAAAAAAAAAAAAAAAATTGGCAGCAGCTGGATTTAATCACCAAGTCATGAATAATGTCTGTGACATATTAATATAGGTGACTCCAATACCAGAATTATCTCGGTCATGTTTCATTGAGCATTATTAATGCTTTATTAATAGTGTATTAATTATTTATTAACATGGACTTCATTTGAGGGGGGACACAGGGGAATGATGCGTCCTGGTTAAAAAATGAACAAAAAGGAGGACAGGAAGTGGGGTTGGGGTCGATGGTTGTGACAGACTAGCAGTACTGCAACTTGGCAGAGGCGTTTTAAATCGAAGAAGCTCAGCGATTGTGAATTTTCCAATGAATCCGTAGACTTAAACATAGAAAACTAGTGTCCTGTAGATTTCTTAAAAAAAAAAAAAAGAAGCAGACTCTTTTTAAAAGTAGGCAGGCTGAAGATCAGAAAAAGATTGCACTGAATAATAAAGTGAACAGTGAGAGAAGGTTAGACTTTAAACTAAGTGGATACTTTCTGTGTAGTAGTATGCTAGAACACATTTTTTTTATTTAGATTATTTAGTATTAGTCAATCTGATTTATGGAATTTGCATTTTACACCACAGGTATTGTTCATAAGTATATAAGTCACAACTGTAAACGGTAACAGTACAGAGAAAAAAACTTAAATGCCTAGTGTCCTGAGCTAATCCTTTGGAATTTTCATAATATCTAATTATGCTGAGTCACATTAATTGGGCAAAATTACATTAGTAGGCTGACTTAAAATAACTAAATTATATGGGAATTATATGTTTTCCCCCCCTGTGCATCTAGATCCCCCACCATTTCCATCATTCCTATGACCCTTGAATTTTCTTTTTTCTGTCCTTTTTTTTTTCTTTTGTTTTTTAACAATTGTTTGCATGTACAAAGCCTCAACCTAGCAGAATATGTGCACATAGCAGGAATGCTGGATTATGTAGGAGTCTTTAATCAGTTTTCTGTTGAAATGAGTGATCCAGGCCTGAGGATGATTGAGACATGGATAAAACCCTCTCCTCTCTGTGTGGATAATAAACATCCATAGTGATCTCCCAATCACTTCATTACATCCAGGTTTGGTTGCCCCTCTCTCTCTCTCTCTCTCTCCCTCTCTCTCTCTGATGTTTGTCGAGGTTCATTCCATCCTCGCCATGCTGATTTATTCATGCTTTCCTTTGTCAACCCTTTCCACAGTTTTGGACCGCAAGATGTGGGTTTTTTTGTTGTTTGCCGCTCTCATCTTGAGCATTGTGATTGTTATTTCCCAAATGAACGCATGTGTTCATTTACATACAGCACAGCAAGAAGCTACAAAGCTGCCAGAGGCTGCCAGGGCCTCCTCTTTCTCATTGTCTCTTGCTCTGTGTTTCTCTCTCTCTCTCTCTCTCTCTCTCTCTCTCGGGACAGAGATAGAAAAATGTTCTTTTAGGTTTTAAGTTGATGAATATTTTTCAACCTCTCTCTCTGTCTCTTCTCTTTGTCTCTCTCTCTCTGTCTCTTCTCTCTGTGATTCATTGATCTGCCTTTGGTTTAGCTGTCATGCCGTTTGGGTGAGTTCATCCTGCATGAGTCTTTCTTCATCCTCGCAACAGAAGGAACGAATTCTACACATGGTCGTGTTCCCGTTCCATATGTTCCTGGTCTCGCTATGCATCTCCTACATACAAATTTCACATGCCATAATCAGTCATACATTAGGTACGCACTGTGATAATAGGAACTGGTCTTACAGATTCCTTGTTATCATATTCCAGGTTTGAAACACTAAGGCAATTTACACAATGACAAATATTCAATAAAACCTACATATAGGGCTCATATAGTATTGTAGATAAAGTCAGAGAAGCCTATATCTTTAAAAAACCTCATCTAAATACAAGGAGATTTGGAGAATAAAACCGAAATGATGTCTAACAATATCCCAGCATCCTGTTATAAGAAAATTATAAGAAAATTCTACCAAATTCAATGACTTGTTAAACATCACATCCTGTGTAATGGGACTTTGATGGGAAATGTTAACAGGTGTATCCCGATACAATACTATCTGAAGGCAGCAAGGTTGAAGGACACAAAGCCTGAACATTAAAGGTATGTTGTATGTTTTTGGTTAAGTATGTCCTGGATTTTAAGTATTAAAGAGACTCAAGAGACAGAAAAAAGGACAGGAAAATGTGCTTGCAAGCTGCAGTGTTAGCGGAATAAAGCATATCAGGTCATACAGTTATAAGAGTGGTTGATATTCAGATATTTTCAGATTATAGCACAGCACTGTTGAAGTCTCAATTCTGATTGGTCAGAAGGTGTTGATTAATAAGCGCAGCTCTGACAGCGGTGCCGACTGCAAGACAAATCGCAGGTTTATAAGAATGCATTCATTCTAATATGTTATTGTTTCTATAGTGTCGACTAATTCGTTGGGACTTTTTTCATGACCATGTGCTCTAAGTCTAATAATAAACAAATAAAAAATGTTTTGTTATTTAACAAAGAAAAAATGTATAATCGTTGATATGGTGAAGTTTTCTGAAAGGAGTCATTTATTTAACATTCATGGAAGGAGTCTCCAGTGTCAGAGCTTTGTAACAGTCAGGAGAGAAGACTTTGTGCTTTGAGGGTTTATATGTAAAAAGACAAGCTGCATTTTTTTGTCTTATAAACTTAAACAGAGAAAAAGAGAGGCTGCTTATAGCTGTTATAACTAAATGATAACAGGAAGTAACTTGTTTAGTGGGTGTTCCACAACATTAAATGCAACTATAAGTTGATAACCTATAAAATGTACTGTTCTTAAGTTACCAAAAAAAGTAATTGTTGAAAAATTGCAGTGGTATAAGAGGAATAAAACATTCAGGATGTACTGTTATAGGAAAATAATCAAAGTTTATTCTTTACTAATATTTTATTATTTATTTTTATTATTTTACCTAATGTTTTCACTTGTCATGTTTGATTTCTTACAGCTATGAGTCGTACTTAAAATTTGACCAACACTGAACTCTATTTCTATATCAAAGTAAGCATATGATTGGTCAGTTGGTCTCTTTCAGAATGGGCATTTATCAGTTTTTCAGTTTGGAACGACTACATATGGCTTACCGATAGTTTTTATCACATCAGAACGGAATATTCACCAAGTTCCCTAACTTCTGGCAAGATAATGAGATCTGCTACTCGCAAACCCACCCGCTTCAGTTTATCTCTTTTCTGCTGTCACAAGACGTCATGGCATTTTTACCACTTTCTTCATTCTTTTGCTCTTTTCAAACATTTCAGACATTCTTTTTTTCCACATCAGAGAGTCAGACAGGCTTTGTGTCCATCTCAGCCCTGAGGGGAGTTGCGTCACGAGGCAGATTAATAATTACAGAGGACATAAACAATCTTTGAGTCTTTGATGGTAGACATGAGAGAGACCAAAAAAATTATGGATACTAGTCTAGAGAAGAAGGGAACAAACATTCGCTGTCTAGTTTCCTATAATTGTCACTCAGATAAATAAATAAATAAATAAATAAATAAATAAATAAATAAGCTTCTTTCTACAAGGCTGTACATAAGATGTTGCATTACCCACATTTTTTAACCAGATTCACATTTGCTGCAAGTTAATACTTAAACTATAGTCTTAGCTCTGAGAAAAACCTGAGGAAGAATTTAGAAATGCATTTCATAGTTTTTATCGCAGTAACCTGAGAACTATTATCTACAACATATAAACCAGTGCTGTAGCTCTGCAGTCTAGTTAAAACATGAAATTTAATTTGTCAGGAGAGTTTTATATGAGTTTTAAAATGAGGCCATTGTTTATACTTGCTAAATTCTTGATAAGCTAGATCCAGTGTGTTAGACCAAATGCAATGTAACATAGCAATGAATTGAGTATGCATGTATTACATTTTGTACACATTAAGTCAGGTAAAATGTTATGCCAACTAACTGCACTGCTCAATCTAAAAAATAAATAAATAAATAAATTTACACCTACAAAAAGTCAGGCTTTATCAATAATTTGGACAGCTACATCTCAGGGGAAAACTCATGGTCTGTATGAGTCCATCAATAAGACAATTATAATTACACAACATATGTTGCATGTGGAAAACAATGGCAAAACCTTGCAAGGACTGGAGTTGAGTGAACTGGCTTAAATACTGGTTTGAATCGGGAGTAAACAGGAAACGTCCATAACCCATAACCAGGTGAGTAAGATCAATATAATGTCCAGGATGGATTCAGGTGTGGAATTGTGGTGGCTCCTGGATTGCCAGTGGAATTGGATTTTGAAGAATCTCTTCCAACCATGTTGAATTTGGCATCAGTTTTTGAAGTAGGTGAAATAAAATTCAAAATAAATGAAAGCTTTATTACAAATTTAGAAATTTCAGATTAACATTCAGACTGCATCTGAATGTATCTCCAAACACTGGTACCTGCACCATAAAGCCTGGATTAGACTATGTGTATGTGTACACAGGATGGCTGCTGCAAATATCCAGTAGTCATGTGGAGTGTTGCTTGTGCACATCCTCAGAAACTAGCTCTATGCATACGAGTAGTGTAATACCAATGTAAATAGTTGAGGCAGTATAACACCATGGGGCACTTTGTCCAAAATTGACTAACCAAATTAGCATTGTGTCACATCCTTATGTATTATTCTAGTTAGCCATTGAGTACTGAGAGTAAGTGGCTTTCCTATTATGATTAGTGCTTGAATTTTGCAAACCTCACATAGCCTTCAAACCTACTGAAGGGTCTGTCTTGAGTACCAGTTTTCCGGCTTTTCTAGATAAGTAAATACCTTTGCATTTAAGGTCAGAGTTTTTGATTTTAAACTCAGCTCATGACAACAATCACAATGACGGCAGCATGTGTTACGAGAGACAGAGCTTGTCAGTATGTTTAATATCACTGTGCATGAAATCGCTAAACATTTCAGTTCAATATGAAAATAAAACCTGTAAACCATAACTGTCATTTTGACAAGTAAGCCCTATTTAAATGGAGAGGTGGGGTGAGTAGAGCCAGAATATCTGTGTATTTAGTGCAAACTTAATCTGTCATGGACTGTTTAACTTGTCTTCTGTCAGGTAAGATTATGTCATCTTTTACTTTCTATAAAATATCCTGTAGATATAACCTACGGCTGGATGATATGACAAAAATCATATCACTATTCTCGAAGACATTTCTATGATACAAGATATATATCACAATTTGCTCACAAACTGATAGAAATAGTAATATTTCATTTAAATGAAAAAAACTTATAATTATGTAAGAACTGTAAGACATCAAATCAATAGCTTCTAATCAGTTTGTAATTAAATTTAGATTTTATATATATATATAAAATATATATATAAAATATATATATACATTAAGAACATTAAATTTATATATATATATATATATATATATATATATATATATATATAAATTTAATGTTCTTAATGTTCTTATGTTCTTCTGCTTCTCGTGTTCTTTCCTTAGTATATGTTTCTTATTAAAAACTTTCGTACACATTCGTACATCCTAGTTTTCCAGCATTTCCTTGTTTTGAGTTATAAATCATAGGGAAAAAGCAAGTAAGGGTTGCACAAACCAAAGGTAAATGTGTAAAACTGACAGCTGGATGACCTTTGTTTAGCACTATCAAGTGCTGTTTCCTGGATTCTTTACCAAAACCCAATAGGTGAGACTATACAAATGGATCATGGAAAATAACTGCCTTGACTCATTCAGTGTAATTTATCTCAGCATGGAATTTGACCTTGTTGTTATACAGCTAAAATTGTGGTACTGTAAGGGCAAAGCGGAGAAACCCGACATCTCACAAACTAGTCATGTCAGAACATGGATTCATGCACTCCCCCATTTTCAGTTCAGAATACGCAACACATTTATGCCATAAAACTGATTTTTTTCTAAATGTTCTTGGCAAGATTACAAGCTAGCTGATGTTGCTGCAACATTTTTTTGCAAATATGCAAGAGTTCGTGCTTTTCTGAAGAAATTAGGGAGGAACAGCATGGCTCAGCTGTCATCATTAATCAATCAAGTATCATGAATCCTGCCTTTTGAAGACTGAGTCCTCAATGAAAAGCATATTACATTTGTTTCAATAAATTTTACCTTTCATCAATTGTCACGTGAGGCTCTTCATGACACACTGATGCCATGTTAATACTCTTTACACCGCCTCTGCCTCTCACGGCAAGCAACGGCAAGAGACAGCATGCCATTCTAGAGGCTTGGAACGAGACCTTTGTCCAGTGTCCAGTGTGTTTCGAGGCATAATAGGACGCGGTCAGCAATTCCTGGCACTGGCATTTACGGATGATGACTCACTGAAGACAGTAAGTTACAGTAAGTGACTGTACGTGAAGACCACATCAAAGCATTCCACAAAACCATCACACACACACAGCCTGTCATTACTCAATTATTCCATAGGGCTTCCTCCGCTCTCTATAAGTCACACTGATGATGACGTTTCCTGTTTATTAGAGCAAGAACTTGATGTGTGAAGGAAAAGAAGGAAGCCAGTGCTAGTCCTTCCTATACACAGATTGCATAGGGCCATGCTGCTAATGACATCATGAACTGGATTGCTACTTATTATTTCTTGAGCTTTTGTTGGCCCCTGACATGCTGATGGAGGGAAGGAACACGGAGAAACTGTTCTGCAGTTCAAAGGTAAAAGTGTTGATGGGATGAGCAGGTGTTAACAGCACACTGTTTTATTTCAGTGACAGCTGGATGACCTGTGTTATACACTATGAGCATTGTTGCTTGTGCACAGCTCATTGTGGTGAAATTTAATCAACTCATTTGCCATAATTTGTGTCACAGCATTCTTTGTTCATTGTAGTTAGGTCAAGTAAGGACAACTCTACGGAGTAAAGGCACTCTTTGCCCATGTTTTTAATGAACCATTGGAGTAAGTGGATGGATGAACTTCCTTGGATCAGTATACAAGTATACATCTCCAACCAAATATACATACACATTATACATAACATGTACAAGGATTACATCAACAAAAACATTTGTGGGCTACATCCCAAACAGGTTGACGCAACCTCTTTTAATATAGGACCACAAGTCACTTGCAGTGGGTATCATTGCCATCTTGCAGTTCCAGGGTCCATGTTCAATCCTGAGCTGCCATTACTGTCTGTGCAGAGTTCTCCACCTGTCTGTTACTTCAGGTTCTCTGGCACAACCAAACATTGCCCTGCATTTCATTGATCACAGGGGTAAATTAGAATAAAATTTTCTGATTCATTAAAAATATTATTTAAAAAATGTTCCTTTATATTTCCACAGACCAAGAGTCTTCAAGTAAAATTCTGAAGGTCCAGCTACATAAAATTCTTAGCTTACATTGGATAAGCAACTAACGTAACGGTTACCTTTAAATGCTTAAACATTTGTTATTAGTTCATGGCTATAAATAAGACAATTCGAAATGGTTGAAATGAAGCTCACTCCAGTACCTGTTAGCATACATTAGCAATGCTGTTCAGGAAAAAAAAGGTCATAGCAATAAATCTGAAACTCACAGGACTCAGGAGAGATTTGAGTGCTGGAGATTTATTAGGTGACAATCCAATACACAATCCAAAAAGTCAAGGTCATTAGGAGGCCAGTGGTCAAAACTCGAGCATGAAACACAAAATGGGGAAACAAAAAACAGAAAAACAAAACACTAGATACAAGATTCAGAACTTATGTACATTCAGGAGTTGGCAAGACTTCGTAATGAATATTGGTTTGTGTTTGCTTTATTTTCTATGTAAACAGGTAGTGCATGTGAAGTAGTTCACTATTGGCTGAGGTAGCCTAAATTTGGGCCAGAAATGGGCTGTCACTCATCCATTATCTGGGTGTCTAACATTGTCCCATAAAAGCAGGTCCTGCAATTGAACAGCACTGATCTTGTCTTTGTAGCACTGTTTTTCACTATTTATCTTTCTACCTGAACTGTTGTTTTTTTTTTTTTACTGAAGGTAGTGTACAGCAACAAACCTAATTTTCTAAACCTGTATATGTTGAATGGTGATGGAGATTAGTTAAAATGACAACCATCAGATTAAATACATACGATCAGCGACATGTCTACATGCATGTATTTCCCAGTCCAACCAAACCAGATGCTACTGGTATTCATTCATTTCTGTAAAACCCTGATAGCAGGACCACTGACCAAAATGAAGAATAATGCGTGCTTGAATAATTAACACAGCTGTTCCTCACTTCCACCCAGCTCGCTAGCTAAATTGTGAGCCAAATGAGATTGGAGAGTGAAGGACAGAGATTGAATAAACACAGTACATTCCAGGAATCTAACACTCAAAAGCTGTTGAGGTCTGGTAGAAAAGGTCATTCTGCCCTCATGGAGAGAAATAAAAAAAAGCTATTTTTCATGGTGGATATTTGTGTTTTTGTCAGTGATACACATAACAAATCCGAGATGAAACTGACAAGCACGGGAAATTCTGACAGTAAGCACACACCCAGAGCGCGGAGGAAGGATGAATTCTTCTGCCATACAACATTTGAAGCTTATTTGTTCCATCTGGAGGCAAATTGTTTTCAGATGCGCTACACTGCCAAACCGAATTGCAAACATCCACTCATATTTTTTCCTGCATTATTGCAAAAGCATCCTGTTTTGATTTTTTCTCATCGTAGAAGAAATCCACCATTCCAGCGGATCTTCATGTTTCATCTTGACCTTCTGAAGAACATCTTCACAAAAAAAGGAGGTTAAGGCGCACTCTTTCCAATAGAAACCAGGTTTAAGGCCAGAATTAGTGGGACTATATGGGTCAGTCCAATAACAGAAAGATGCATTATGGGTTGTTATTTTTTTTGTTAATTGAGACGTGATGTGGATGGGATGAGATAAAATATCATGCTTAGCGGAAAAGGCTAATGAGAGGCCATCATGTGCAGTGAGGAGTGAAAGGCATGCATTCCACTCACAGACCTGGAGGATGACTACACCCTAAAGTTCAGTGTTGTTTCTTGATCCGATATATTTGATTAAGCAAGGAATGCAATGATCTCACTTTTTTCTTTTTGAATGCTATGCTGATATTAGCGTTTTGGGTACATGCTGATATGTGTGTCGACTTTCTGCAAACTTTTGTTGCCAAGTTATGCCAAATAGAAAAGGTGTGATGATGGTGTGCTTTAAGAAAATACCTGTCCTGTGATCATGTGTAAGCTCCGTGTTTCTATTAGTCAGTTAATATACCATCAGGGTATAAAGTACATGAGTACATGGAAAATATTTTAAATCTGCTCCAATACCAATCCAATCGCATTTTAGGCCAGAATCTTCCCTGTTACTGAGCATCAGATCAGTACATCTCTAGACTATGCTAATGATAATATAATGTGCAGCCCTGTGATCTTTCAGAATTTGATCTTGGGTATCTGTGTTGATTTCCCAGAATGCCCTTTTCTTAGTATAGTTTTTACATCATTGATTCATTCGTGTTAGATTTGCTTGGTTTGTTCGGGTGCTGACTGTGAATTTTAATAAGCGCAAGTAATTTAACTGGTTTTCTAACATATGAACCCTAACCTCAATGGGTGTTTTTCACATTAGCATTTCTCGCACACAATCTCACAGGAATTGGTTCTGATTTAGTTCTGTTTGAAATCTGAATTACAATTAGTCTTAGTGCTGTAGCCAGCATATTTCTGACTGAATACCAGTTGATGTGTTTGACTTCCTATAAGAGCACACACACACAGTTTTGCTTGAAATATCCGTTGATGTTCTAGAATATCAATAAAAAGTAGCAGCTATGATTTTCAGAGAGTGAACTATTCACTTTTACATAATATTAAACTTAAATACATAATTTACTCAAACAAAATCTACACACACTGGGCCACATTTATCAACATTGTGGTAAAGCTGAATGTAAATGTTTTTGTAGGTAAAACGGAACTAAAAATTCCCATAAGATTTATTTTATGTTTTAAGTTTAATATATTTATTGACATTTATTAAGTTTCGGTAACGCTGATTTCCTTTATACTCGTGTGTATGTTGATAAATGGCAATCAACCATAAATTACTAAGCATGTTCACGGCAAAGCTAATTTACATTTAGTCAAGCTGAAAATGACAAAATGATGACTAAATGTTGAAAGAGCGTCATCTAAATGTGGCATGCACTGAATCTTCCAGTAATGCAGCTCAGTCAGTGTAAAACGTCAGCTACCTGAAGCACAAGCTAACACTTCCTCCTTTTCTAGGGTGCCATTTCTTTTGAATGGCTAGTCTTAATTTATGGATTTGTCTGAATGCCCTTTAGATTGGTTTCTTTCAAGTCATTAATACAAAATGACCAAGTTATTTAAAGTTATCAGTGTAATGCATAAACAGGGTTGCTTTTTTTAAACACCAAATTGTCCTAGTTTTGGAACAAGGTTGTATGTGGGAAAAAAAGCAAGTCCACAAATGGCCTGTTTTTTCAAAGAGTTTCAAATTTGTCATCAGCTGCCAAGTTTTTGTTTTTAATCAGTTAATCAAAATGATATCCATTTTCCACAAACATAGGCTATAGCAAACAAAGGGAAATTGTAAACGCAGACACTGGGCCTCATTTATCAATCTTTTAGTAAAGTTGTGTGTAAATGTTTGTGTGAACCAAACCGAACAAAACATTTCAGCTGGATTTACAAAAGTTTCAGAAACGCAGATTTTCTTCCATAAAAGGCAAAGCTCACAGAGCTGAAATGACAAGTCAACGGCAAAATAGACTTTCTTAGAAGTAGAAGTTAAATTTATTTTCACTCACATCTATGCATATATATATATATATATGTGTGTGTGTGTGTGTGTATGTGGGTATATATACAACCCCTTGAAAAGCCAAAATTTGGAGAACTACAGAAAAGGTGAATCATTTGTGAAAAGAAAATGGTTTAACATCAAAACAGAGAAAAGTATACATCTACTGTACCCAGGAGACCATGGACACCATGCACATCACACAGGGAAATTGCTTTTTTTATTCAAAGCAAAGTGTCTTGTAGATTGTCAGACAGAATAAATTTACACACGCTCAGGAGCACAAGTAGGATATGAACATTTTTCTGAAATTTTCCACGATTTTTATGCACAAGAAATTTCTTGTGTAAATGCTCCTATGAACGATTTACACATAAATCCGTTCATATCCAGGTTGATGAATGACATCCATTGTATCTACGATGTACAGCAATATTTATGTTGTAAGACATATTGCAAAGATTGGGATAGAGAAAGAGGGATTAAGGAGTGGATAATGGCTGCAGCAGGTGATGATAAAAAGGCATATGGCAGATACTGCAAATCAGAAATGTGTGCGGCACCACAGTGAAGGGTTCCCACGCAAAGACTGAGAAAAACAAGAAAAATGTGTCTCCCTTTGCCAATCCCTGAACTTTCTGAGTTAGTTTAAGATGTTTTTGTGTGGTTTTTGAGATGTACTGTATTTGAGCTGGAAATTTTGCTGAGACCTGGCAACCCTGTGCATATAACTCAGGAGCTCACAAGAGTTTGGCTGTTGTGATAGATTTCTGTGCGAGTCTGCTACAGTTCCCAGTCACAAACACTGCACTCCCTTTCTAGAACTACACAGAATTTACATGTTTGCCAAGAACACTTAATATTCATCAGTTGCAGCTCCACAGTGTGTTTGTCAGCAAGTGCAACATCTTAGTTCCAAATTTAACCGTCTCCCGAAAGGCTTTCCATTTTATCCACATTACAACATGTTTGGCATGGGGAAGACTGTACAAGATAACACCATGCCTGCCAAAACCCCAAGATGTCTTAATCAATTCCCAATAGATCACGTCATCATGTCATCATCTATGAATCTCACTCACACTTTGAACCGGTAACAAGTATCTGATTGTCTGACGCAGGTTACAGTCATGCCATCCCACTTAGGCTGTGTAACATGAGGAAGTGAGTGTGTGTCAGAGCTATTTCAGTGTACTTTGAAGTCTTATTTTGCATCACCCTGGAGGCAAATGCAGAAACTCTGCAGTAAAACTCTAAACGCTCTGCTGTACTGAAGGACTGGAGAGATGTGGTGGGGAACTGTGGAGGAGCCAAAAATTTTGTACTGAAAACCATGTTGCGATACATGATACATATTATATACTGTCAAATGGTGGACCATTACCTTTATACATATATATATATATATATATATATATATATATATATATATATATATATATATATATACATATATGCACATAGTATTGTGCAAAAGTCTTAAGCACCCTACTTTTTTTTTTTTTTTTAGTACAAACTTTGTTACAGATTTTTATTTGATGACTTCTACATTACTGATTCAGTACAAAAACATTTTAGATTTCCAAACATTAATTTTCCAGCACAAAATGAAATGTTACAGAAAAATGTTTTTATGTCAGTAAAGAAAGCTGCATATTACATAAGAGACCACTTTTCAGACAAAAAACATAATGAAGGCTGCTGGGTTTTGCTGCAAAAATAAGAAGCAAGTGAGACAGTCAAAGTCTCCAGAAGAACTGTGGCTGCTTCTGCAAGATGCTCAGTAACACTTACAGCTCATTTCCTCAGGCACACACTGTACCTGAGACTACTATTTCTTTTAAAGCAAAGGATCGTCACACCAAATATTGACTTTGTTTCATTTATTACTATTTACTGCTCTTTATCGTATTTTTTTAATGTAGAAATATTCATTATTCATTATTATTTTTTTGAAGGCATCTTTGCTCTACAGCATTTATTTGCATGTGCCTAAAACTTTTGCACAGTACTTTATATATATATATATATATATATATATATATATATATATATATATATATATATATATATATAATTGTATAATACAATACGCTGTATAATATAAAATGTAGGTCAGATCCAGTGGTTTCAACTCAAGTCACTACTGGCCCTATAGCCACATCCTGCACAATTATTTATGCAACCAAACAACTTGTCAAACATAATGGGTTATTAAACAAAATGATGACTGTTGTCAGGTTGGCAGAGTGGTGCACCAGGTACAATTGCCACCTCACAGCACAGGGTTTATGTACCATGCACTCAGTGTCTGTACCATGTCTGTACAGAGTTTCATATGTTCTCCCTGTATTCCATTGGGATTTTTCCTTATTCTTCGGTTTCCTCAATCCTTCCAAAACCATGCCAGTAGGTGGATCGGTAGCTGAGTATAAATAAGTGTGCATGGTGCCCTGCAATGGACTGATGTCCCTGTCTATGATGTATTCCCACGCACGGTATTCCAGGGATAGGCTCTATGACTCACCATGACCCTGACCAAGATAAAGCAGTACCTGAAGATGAATGAATGAATTAATGGCTGTTATAATCACATCACTTAAGAATAAACCAGTCCTACTGCACATCAGTGCTTGAGCTTTAAGCTTAGAAATTACACAACTCAATTTACATGAAAAGTTATAAAGGTTAGGGTTATGGTTTGGGTTGGCATTCATACCTTTCCTGATGACTTGTTTTGTAAGTAAATAGCACAAAATCCAACCACACTCACTCTTTCTAATTTGTACAAATTTGGCTGGGGAATATTAAAGAAACGTAAGAAAAACATCCATTTTGTGCTTTTTGGTGTTGCTTTTGTAATTAGGAAGAATACCAGTCATTCTGGATTAAGTATCTGATCATAGTGTCATTGCATTACAGAGTGAATATATAGTTTCTTGTATTTAATGAGACAATTTTTGAAGATTTTCCCTAAAAATTTCATAGTTGAACTTTTCATACATACTCCATTCAGGTTTTATACACGTTTTTACTTCAATAAAATCTTTTACAACACAATGTAAAGGTAAGGAGAACAACACCTTCTGTTTTCTCTTTTCTTTTTTTTTTGGCCACAGTTTTTGACCAGGGCCTCTACCATCAGACACAGGGAGTCTTCCAGACTTCAGCATGGTTTCTCTTCTCATTCATCACCCGCTATCACTGATGCCCCGTGGACACTCTGCAGTCTCGCCACTCTCTACAGCACCAGGTAGGGTGCCAGGGAAGAACAATGCCCAAGGATTAGCATTAAAAGGCCAGGGACTAGGCCCAGCATCCCAGGACGCTTTGAGACCTGGGGGGGTGGCACAGAGGGCTGCAGCGGCTGGGGTTAGAGCATCAGGAGTCCAGGGGAAACGAAGTATGGAAACGGCTGCCGCTAACACCCACCATGGGGCCAGCTCGGTACACAGCGGGAGTCTCTGTGTGGAATCGTACATCTGTTCACGACGGGAGAACACGCCTGACACAGAGATAATTCTTTCCCTTTCTTCTTCAGGCTCCTCCTTTTTGTTCCCCCATTTCTCACTTCACTTCTCATGTTTTTTTTCTCAGTCATTGTTTTGTCCTGAAACTGAGTCAGAACTGAGGAATGAGTACATGGTACTTTTCAGTAGGCTTGTTGATCTAAGTTTCAATCGTGTTCAGATGAACTGGCATGGACAATAGTATGGTCAGATTGGTGATAATCTGTCCCAAACGGCTAATCTTTGTTTTTAACCAGAGCCAACTTAGCCAACACAGCTAGCCACTCGCAATCACGATTATGCATGCAGTCTTTCAGAAGGAATAGGATTACTGTTAAAAAAATGTAGCTTCCGTTTTTCTCCCCGTGTGTACAAAGCATAATTGTCATGATATGTCATTTTAAGCCGATTTTCCATCCTGTTATGCGATGAATTGGAGCGAATAAGCTGGAAGCCGCAGATGGCTAACAGCCCAGTGCGGTTGCTAAGGTTGCCTCAATGCTAGTCGCGGAGTGTTCAGGTTAGCATGGAATAAGACAAGAGGGCTACAAACAGAATGAGCTATCAATCATGTAACAAGTGTAATCCGTAGTCTTAAAAAAAAAGTCAAACATTCTTTATTCATCTGTGTTTGGATGGCAGGCATATTGGCAAGTTGTCATGACAACAGGGATGTTCTGCTGATGAAGACTTGCCGTCGACTGTCCAATCGGATGATGGCAGCTTAAACTGCAGCGTGAGTGCAAGTGTTGGGGGGGACACGCATTTTCCAGATACACACAATGCCAAGGACGACGCCCTGGTCCAAGACCACCTACGGATCATCATCGGCTGCAGGAGAGGGATGGCTAACGGACAGACACAATCCATTTCGGGGATGAAAACAAGGCGGAGGAAGAAACGAGACGGGGCCAGGTAGGGGGTCGCCTTAATGTTGACTGGTCTGAATGTCATCGATTATCTTTGCCATCTTTGCAGCCCGCCATTGTGGGTTATTTCTGAGAAACATGACATGAAAATGCGGAAATTTGGTAACAAGATTACCGTTTAGAAATCATGAAACTCTTGCAGGTGGTTATAAGGGCAAAGATGTGTGAAGAATGTCAAACATAATGGTATATAATGAGCAAAATAACAAACCTGCTAACACTTGTGTCAAGCTAATACATGCTAATACACCAAGGCTACCAAAAAAAAGAATGGACTTTTATTTCTATGGCGATTTCTGCATTTTCTCTTTTCCTCCCCTGTTGAATTGGATTAGAATAAGCAGCGGTGAAATGCCTTTGGACGACTGTAGCCACTGTTTAGCAATGGATGCACTGGAAAGGAAACCCCACTTTTTCCATCTAGCACTGCAGGTAGCCATATACTCTTACCCTCTCCAACAGAGATCCTTTCGGACCGAATCACAGAAGATATCTTATAAGGATCCGATGAAGGGCCCTCACATAAGACGATTAAAATCTTCATTCATTCACAGTGAATCTCTTTTACATCCCCTCCTTCTTCCCCCTCTGTTCCTCAAGCTTGAACATCATGGGGTCTCGGTGGGAAGCCAGTAAGAAAACTGACCTCCAATGGTGGATATCTTTGACTCTTCAAACATTGGGCTAAAATGCAGACTGTCAGCATGCGAAACCCACCTTTATTGACTCTTGGTTGGATATCAAGCAGATTAGATATTGGATACTGGCCTTGTTTTCAAAACCTTTTTGTTAGTTCTAACATGATCGATGGTCAGGTTGAAGCCATAATCGTATCATTAGATTTGCTTTGGAGATAAGAACCACGTCATATATGTGTAAATAAGTATTGCAACATGAAAACATGAAAAAAAACATGATTACATGAAAAAAAGATTACACTTTACAGAATTTGTATAAGGAAATACTGTAGGTGGGGATGCATTGATTTTTTTTTTCTTTTTAAACTGAGTACAGGTATGTTTTTGGTATTCATTAATACCAATACAGATACTGATACCAAAATGAGTAACATACTTAGTGTTAAGCGACTATGCGCATCATGGAACATTACAGTTCATGTTCTTTAAATGTTAGCTAGCTGATTTTAAATGAAGTTCATTAGCTAGCTACATTAGTTAGCTTGGATCAAGTAGGGTTGTAGTCGAGAGTGGGTTTTGTTTCACTTTGGAAAAGTCCTTCACTACAACTACAAGTATGTTTTATTGTTTTTGTTGCATTGGAATCCCATGTTGTCAATGACCAATAGTCACTGATTGTCAAGAACAACATACGAGATAAGAGTCTAGCGTTTGCTGCAGCATTGGTTGCTCCTGTGTGTTGCTAGCAATGATCTTTTCATGCTGAGTTTTATGTTTAAAATGTTATGGCCGTGGATTGTTATGGCATTATCATGGCAATGGAGTGTTTTTGCAAGCGAATTAGACCCTGGAAGCACTTGTGCTTCATCAGTGCTCAGTTCTCACACTAGTAAAGTGCACTAATGCCCAACCACTTCTCTGTTTGCTCACTTCAATGTGAATACCTTTGTGTGAATACCTTTGTGTTGCTAATACTGCTCTGTGTGCACCTTGCACTCTCTGTTAAAGATACTATTTAAATGCCACTAGTGCCACAATGTATGCTAGGTACACTAGGCTGTCAAGTGGTATTGGATCTTGGTGTCTGGGCTTTTTTGAATATGTGTACAAGTAAGTATGCCCAGTATCAGACTTATACCGATACTGATACTGAGACTGGAATATTTCTTTTCCCGATACCAGCATCGGTGTCAATGCATCCCTACGTTTGTGTCTGACTATGACAGAAAGGGTTCATTTTAGAGGCCCCTTTCTCCTGAAACCAGAAACTATATCTGTATTTGAAGGTCAAACCTATCAGAAAAGTCATGGGACAAGCAATTTTCGAAAAGTTCAGATTTAAGTCTGGGAATTTCAACAATGGAATTGCATGCCTTGTGTGAAACACTGTGTTGGCTATTTCACAGGTCTGCTGATCCAATTTCCAAGTATTATCTCTTGTCTGGTTCTGCTATCACATCAGCCAGTGCAGATTGAGATGGTGTGACCGTTCAGACAGTGTGATTGAGACAGAATTAGACAATCACTCCAGGGTTATTGCTATTATAGGACTGTGATTGCTAGACTATTGACTTGCAGAAGGGGCTGTCCTGGAGCAAGTAGAGAATGTCAGCTCTGCGTGTGCACATCTAGGAAAATGGAGTGTGTGGGGGGGAAGGGGATGGGGAAACATATATATGGTTTATATAACTTAGTATCTTGGACACAATGCAAATATTTCACCTTGAACAGAAATCACTCATATACCAGTAAAGGGAAATTTTGCTTGCTCAAAATCATTTCATTTGCATCCAAGTGAAAGATGTGATTACTGTATATTTCTACATCTTTTTGGCATATTTGCTTAGTGACGATGATGGTAGAAGATGTTTTATTGCTTCAGGTTGACCACCATGACAAATGTGACCTCTGCCACTCCCCACTGGGACTTTCTTCAGTTATTTACAGTCTCCTCTTGACCACACACACGCACAACTCCGGAGACGCTCAGTGATCTATTTAAACCTCTCACCATGTCTGGGATTCCCCGTCCGCAGCATAAAATGCTTCAGATATAAAGCAAATATGTTACTTAAAGTAGGATAACAACCTCATCATGGTCTCCCAATTGCAAATTGATAAGGATGACCCACATCATATGAAAAGTTCTGAATGATTAGGGTTAACAATCAGGTGGAGCACTTGTAGCTTATACTATCTCAAAAATTGCACTTTATTTTCATGTATTTTTTTCCTTGAAAGAGCTCATTTATAACAGCCGGCCCTGCTGCTGATCCTGGAGAACATGTGATGTGTCAAGCTTCCTCTGTCCATCTTATACTCTGCCTTCCAGTGCTTCTCAATTTATTTCTGGTCTCTCTGAGTGAAAAAAAAGTTGCAACACTGCTTTTCATGGCAGATGTTGTCCTTCACATCAACCACCGAAACAGCGTCCTTACTCTAGGCAATGCAATTTTGTCTTTGTTTCACCTCTGTAAATTGGATGCAGACAGGCTATTGAGGTGCTCTTCATCTGCCACTGGGATTGTACAGAGTCTTCACATAATTGATATTTTGCATAAACCCATTTATCCTGGGATTTCCTGTCAGTACAGGATGTAAGCTCACAGCCTGGGTGGTTTGGGAGGTAAAAGCATGGACATATCGGAGACCACAAACCCTGACATCTTCACATGAGTGTCTGACAGGTGGACAGGTTCATCCCTTTGTTCCACTGTCCATCTTTTATCACTTCACCCACCCCGTGGCACTCCATCTAATCGTCCTGTCTTCTGCTGAGTCCAGTCAAGGACTGGTATTTCTGCCTGCCAAAAGAGACCTGGACTCTCTTTTATTAGCCACATTCACCAGACTGATGCTTCAAATGAGCAGACATGATCTCATGAAAAAGAATTTACCCAGTCCCACAATTATGAAATACAGTACAATCAGAAAATATTCCGCCTCTGTCATTTTTTAAAACATTTTGTTATGTTGCAGCCTTATCCTAAAATGTTTTTTTTTTTTTCCACAACAGTCTACACTCCATGCCCCATAATCACAAAGCAAAATCCAGATTTGTGATAACTTTTCAAATTTATTGACAAGAAAAAATTGAAATATCACACTGACATAAGTATTCCGACCCCTAACTCAGATGAAGCACCTTTGGCAGCGATTACAGCCTCAAGTCTTTTTGGATATGATGTGACAAGCTTTACACACCAGGATTTGGGGATTTTCTGCCATTCTTCGCTGCAGATCCTCTCAAGCTCTGTCAGGTTGGATGGGGACTGTCAGTGGACAGCCAGTTTCAGGTCTCTACAGAGATGTTTGATTGGGATCAAGTCCGAGCAGAATTTTTTTTGCAGCCTTCCCCAGATCTGTGCCTCAACACAATCCTGTCTCTGAGCTCTGAAGGCAGTTTCTTTGACCTCATGCCTTGCTTTTTTTGCTCTGATATGCATTTTCAGCTGTTAGACCTTATACTGACAGGTGTGTGCCTTTCCAAATCATGTCCAATCAGTTGAATTTGCCACAGGTGGATCACAGTGTAGAAACATCTCAAAGATGATCCAGAGAAATGAGATGCACCTGAGCTAAATTTCAAGTGTCATAGCAAAGGGTCTGAATACTTATGTCAAAGTGATATTTCATTTTTTTTCTTTTTAATCCTTTTTTTATACTTTTATACAGTACATGAGTGGTATGTATGGTCCAATTATGCAGCTTAAATTTTTTTGAAAGGTAAACTACAGTTTCATTCCTACTGCTCCCAGGTGCAAGATACATACTAAAGGAACAAACGATGTAACCTTGATGGTATGACCCAGGAACAAGCAAAAGTACAGTTTGGTACCTTTATTTCTGAGAGTGTAGTGAAGAAATAACATCAATCACAGCCAAGTGTTATCCAAGGACTTGCTAGTCTTTCTATCAAGGGCACAAACATGATGTGCTGCCTCAGACACTTTCTCAGAAAAGGATAATGACTATTGCAGAGTTGTGCCCAACACTTGAATTCATATTCTAACTAGCTTATTATATTATTTATTAGCTACCATTTTTAGCCTTGATGATTTTATCGTCGACCTTGTTTGAGTGACAGTGCAGACACTCCAGTCACATGATGACCAGTAAAGACATGCCTCTTGACTCCCCGAGCTGTGAAGTACATTCTCATGCTGGATGTGAAGAGCTCTCACAAGATTAATGAATACTTTACAAGCCCACTCATATCATAAGGGTACATACAGTTTCTACTCAGTTTTGAATAGCTAACAAACAAAACACTTATTAACATCATATTAAGGGAAATGTGCCAAGGGATATGCTGATAGTACCATAACAAAGCAAAAATGGAGTTTTAAATCCATTTGAAAAAGGAATTCACAGAAACTATGGAGATAATAATTAAACCTAGAAAATATCATAGAATTATGTAACCATTATAATGTATGTATAAGATTATGGCAAGCTTTGAAATATTTATAAATAATAATTGCTGCATTAATAGCCCTAGTTGTAATTATCACATTAATCACTGCAAATGTGGTTTAATTTAACAATATGGATTCCAGCTCCATTATAGAGCAGCTATATAAAATAGCACTTGATCCAACACATCCTCTTATTTTGCATAACAGTGACACTCTTCTGTCTTATGCAAACTCCACTTCATTTGCGTAACTCTCACACAGATCTCTAAATAGCACTTAAGTTTGTAGTTGCGTCTGAAATCGGAATACTGATGTGCGCAATTTCAGTATTCTTTCCTCACTACGAGTGCGTAACTCAGCTCTTAATAAAGCCCATTTTGAATACACTGATCATCATGAACATCCTACCAAACCTACTGTAAGAATATCCGCATGTTAGAGCATTCGTGAGAGACCTCACAGCATCAACACTTGTCATTTTGACATAAAAAACACCCACACAAGTCATTTGTGACAATAACTAGAACATTTTGCTTGTCAGATCCGCTTTTACCTGAGTATTACTGTCAAAGATAATTCACCACCTGTCTGTCATGTGTGCTTAAGGCAGATTCAGCCATCCTCAGCTGTCACTCCCTCGGCAATATTACAATCACTCATGCAACTCCGCAAATGTCAGAGCTCATCTTTTGGCACATGATGTATGCACACAGCAAATCATCAGGGTTGAGTTGGTGTCAGAGTTTAAAGGCCTAATGTGCATCCAAGCTAGTGTTAGAATGTGTTCTTAACATTAAGGATATTCAGTTTCAGTGAGAGGAGCCATAACACTGGAGTGTTTTCCCAGATCACATCTGATCCAGTTCATGGATCAGATCAACACACTTAGTACTGTTTGTCTTTACTCTTCTACAAATGTATGCTTTAATTTAAATGATTTATATCCTCACCATCTGATGTCACCCAGAAGATGATAGCTTCCCTTTTGTGTCTGGTTCCTCTCAATGTTTCTTCATCATGTCGTGTCGGGAGCTTTTCTGGCTTGATAATTAGGGATCTAAATTTACATCTGGGTTTCTTTAAAGCTGTTTTGTGACAACACAGAGAGTGAAAAGATTCCTAAGTACTAGAAGGACTGGAGGCCCAGCATCATCTTTTATTTATCACTATCATCTGGCCCCCATACCACCATGGAATGAGGGTAAAAATAACCTACCTGAACATTAAACCTGTATGTGGGCCTTCCCCAAACTGTTGCCACAAAGTTAGAAGCACATGGTTGTATAGAATTGTATGCTGTATCATTACAAAGTTCCCATCACTGGAACAAAGGAGCCCAAACCTGTTCCAGCATGACAATACCCCTGTGCACAAAGTGAGGTCCATGAAGAGGTCCATGAAGAGGTCCATGGTTTGTCAAGGTTGGAGCGGAAGAACTCAAATAACCTGCACAGAGCCCTGAACTCAACCCCACTGAATACCTTTGGGATGAATTGGAACGCTGACTGCACCCCCAAAGCCTTCTTACCCGACATCAGTGCCTGACCTCACTAATGCTCTTGTGGCTGAATGGGCAGAATTTCCCACAGCCACACTCCAAAATCTACTGGAAAGCCTTCCCAGAAGATTGGAGGTTATTCTAACAGCAAAGAGGGGACTAAATCTGGAGTGATATGTTCAACAAGCACATATGGGTTTTGGCCATATAGTGTATATTCATGGACCACCATTGGCACACAAAACACTAACTGACCTTTATGACAATGGCAATATTTGTCCCACAATGGTCTTCTATCTGGGTTCCTACCCATTGTCTTTAAAACTGTGTCTTCAGGATATTGGCAATGTCATTAGCGAAAGGCAATACATAATACTTTGCCTTTGATGCTGTATGCACACTGCATGTTAAGCTTCATTATATTCATTATAAACAAACTAGTTCCAATTCATTTACATCTTGATGTATACAAATACAGTATCATACTGCCTGGTTACAACACCTCACACTTTTCCCCTTACCCCAAATATAATCAATCAGCCAAGACATGTTTGCTTTCCAAAGTTTGCTACTTAAGCTTTGGACTAGAGCTATGAGACTACTGAGCTAAGGAGTAATAGATGTCTGTACGTAGCAGGAAATGGAAGGGCTGATTTGGCTCACCTGAACCTTATATGCCACCCTGACCAGGATAAAGCAGTTACTGAAGATGAATGGATGACTACTTTACTGTTCTTTTTCTCCTTGAGTCTTTTATCTGCTTCAAGTCTGCCCAGGCTGGACACTGACCTTGAACGATGACAGAAAGAAGCTGAAAAGAAGCTAGTTCATGTTTGATGGCAACAAACAGGGTCTCAGCATCATACTTACCATGGGCCTGTTGTGCTGTCCGCATAGAGCACCATCACACTTGTTACACTCCCCCAAAACCTCTTCCATAAATATTTGCCTCAAATCGCCTCCAATTCCTCAGTAATGCTGTGCAGACTCGCTGATGTGGTTTAGGACACAGTGTGACTTACTGTAATCTATAAAAATGAACAAAGCTTTATTGTGTAGCCAAGTGGGGGCAGCCATCTCGGACAACTGGAATCACTTTTTGCTTAACACAATTTGGTATCGTTCCACGCAAGTCTGTGAGAGAATATTACGGAAGCTGGAAATGCATGATAATAGAGTATAGTTCTACTTTAAACTTAAATATGGACTACCTAGCTTGGGTAATTTAAAGCATAAAGATTTGGGCATGCATTTACAAAAACAGGTTTGGGTGAGACAGACTTTCAGTATTGTTCACTACATTATCCTAGTCGTTTCAGTGAAAAACTAAAGACACGTAAATGCTAATTAACTAAAAAAATTGAAAAACTGAGTAATTTTTTTCACAGAACCATTGATTTAAGAGAGATAAATGTGTTTGCTGTGCTAGGGTTTCATCTCCTAGCAAAAAAAGACTTAAATTATATACAAATGACAAATTAATAGAAAAAACATTGTCTCTATTATGGTGTGAGAGACATTTTGCTGGCATGGTTTGGGTCCATTTGTCCCCTTAAAGAGAAGTGTCACTGCAAATCAATACAAAGCTATTCTGACAGATTAGCTTGTGATGAAACATTTCTATCCAAATGGCACCGCTCCTCATCCACAGGACGCAAAGGCTCACTGAATGGTTTGATGAAGAAAATAACGTAAATCATATGCTACTGTCTTCACAGTCACCAGATCTCAACCTAACCAAACACTTATGGGAGATTTTGGACGCATGTGTTAGATAGTGCTCTTCACCACCATCATCAAAGAACCAATTGAGGGAATTTCGTTTAGAAGTATGGTGTCCATAAGTACAGTTCTAGTACAGTTCCAGAGACTTATAGAATCTATGTCAAGGTGAATTAAAGATATTCTGGTGGCTCATGGTGGCCCAACACCTTAATAAGATACTTTGTGTTGTTTTTTTTCTTTTAATTTGTCACGTGTGTATGTTAAAGAAATACTGAAATCAAGCAAGTCATGTGTTGATGAAGTATTTAAATATAGGATATATTATATATTGGCAGATTTAGGGGGAAATTAAAAGGGAAGTGCAAGAGAGAGTCTAAAAGATAGACAAGCAGGAGGTAATCCATCCTTTATGCCTCTTCCCTTATTGTTCTTAATTACAGTTGCTTAAAATGAAGCCTGGTTCTAAACTGCCTCACCTTATGTTTTCTGTCATGATCTTCTGTGGTTTTATCATACTGTGTGCACTGGAAAGGGGGGATAGCTACATTTTCCCCACAGCTGTAATAGGAATGAATCGTTGTGAAATCCAAGCCGAGACATTAAAGAACCGAAGCCCTAACAAACAGAGTCTTGATACCAGATGGGACTGGATGATGAAAAGAGCCTAATCCTGGCCCAGGCTCGCCTTCCATCAGCGCAGGCACTACAAAGCAGCTCATGCTGAGCTCTCGCAAGCGAATACTCTTTTTTTTTATACCTCGCCAAACAGAGCATCACACCACCCCTCCCTTTCTTTCTTTCCTTCTCTTCATCTCCTTCGCTCTTATACATCCAAACCTTACACTCTATACATACATCTCTCTCTATATATATAAATCATACATTTCTCGTTCTCACTCTCGGCTTCTCTTTTTGTCTTTTTCCAGAGCTCTCTCTCTCTCCTCATCTCTCTCTCTCTCTGTCTGGACATGAGGATTTGCAAATGTGGCATTAGCAGATATTGCGGTCATGCTTTCATCCGTAGGGACTTCTGATTGCTCTACAGTTCTTGCATTGGAAATGAGAACACTACGCCTGGCTAAAAAGGCCCTCCTCTCTGATTTGTATTCAGTATACATGGCACTGTATGACATACGAGTGGCTTTTATTTCTCTCCTCTCCAGTTCTCCCACCCTCCTCCACCCATCTGTAGTCAGAGCCTCTCTCTCTCTCTCTCTCACTCTCTCTCTCTCTCTTTCTCTACTTCCATGCTTATCCTATGATGCATAAGGCCTGCTAATTAGATTCAGCACTGAATTAAAGTGGTATTTGTGAAAAACACATCTCACTCTCTTATTTTAGATGCTGTCATTTCTTCAGCACTTTGTGTGAAAGCACATGTTGTTCAGCTTCAGTATTGCACGTATGTTTTTAGAAAGTAAAGCAGAGCACTGTGTGTATACATCATAATCAATTCTGTCTGTTAACACAAGGCATTGGTACACAGTGTTTTCATTCCAACACTGAAAAAAACACCTTCTTTTCTGATCTTTCCTGCAGTTAAAATACAATGATTTTAGATGTTCTCAGACAGAGATCATGAAACATGGGCCAGGCATGCAATGTAACAAAGTAAAGCATGAGGATCTAGGATGATATGGGTACAACTCTAACGGAAGTACTACCAAAAAAAGCTCTTGTAGTTTCTAGTAACAAGGTATTGATACATTTCTGGGTTCTATGCCTATTCTAAAACCATTCTGTTTGTGTGTATAAGACTTGAAAAGCTGTGCTGTTATAGGAAAATAATCAATGACTGTGTGGTGTGCAAAGTGGTGTGCGAAGTTACTGTTACCTCCCCAAAGTTGATCGTTTTCCAGTAACAGCATCCCGGAGTGTATTATTCCTCTTATACCACAGCAGTTTCCCAATGATTAAAAATTTTCCATTTATGTAATGAACATCCACAAAACATGTTAGTTCCTGTTATAGATTTTGTTATATCAGCTATAAATGATCATTCCCTCATAAGCCTCTCATGTTCCCTATCCTGAAGACTTTCCTGTGGTGGAAAACTTACTGTCACAAAGAGCTGACACTCTTTTATTAAAATTTAAATAAACTTGTCCTTACTGAAAACTTCACCATATCAATGAATCAATCATTCCTATCAATCATCAATCCTAGCTACCTGTGTGCCATTAGTTCTGCAACAATAAATAGAGGCGATTTTTAGTGTGTATGCTCTCTGTCAGGCTTTAGCAGAGTGTGTTTATTTATGCCTAGTGATATTGTGACATTATATCTAAATTCCCGTAGCATACTATTAGCTAGCTACTACTCTAGTAAGTAGTTATACACTGGACTCAGGAGATGGCTTAGCATCCAAAACAATAGACTAGGCAAGGGTCAAAATGCCATCCAGAGGATAATCCAAACACTGTCCAGAGAACAAATCAAAGAATACTCAGAAAGAAAGAAAGAAAAGGTTCTAAACACACACAAGGCCATCAGGGATAAACAAGGCTCAGAACAAATGCAACTAGAGAATTGGCAAGACTTCGCAAAGAGGTACTAAAAACTGAAATTGGACTGGTGGGGAGTGGTAATGTCTTGAGCTGGTGTTGTAATGTCTTGAGTCTTCTTTGTGGCTTAGTATCTATGTCAATGTTCCCAAATGAATTCTTTTAGAATGAATTCTAATAAAAATGTGTCTTTCAGACACTATCATCTAAAACATACCCTGCTTTTTCTGCAATTTCTGAACAAGTAACAGGTCCATCTCATAATCATGTCATAATCATGTCCCCAAAAAATGTCTCTGCATATATGAGCATAATCACCCTGAAATCCCAAAAGCTCAGATTGCAACAGTAAGGCTCCAGCCAGACTGTCCCTGAAGCTTGACAAGAGAAAAATGCATCTATCACAGAAGGGAAAAGCAATTTATGGGGGGTAAAAATCCACATTCCCGTACGACATTACAGTATTTTGTATGATAGCCTTTTGGCAAGAGCTCTGTATCTCAAATCCACCATTATATCATAAGACTGTGGTTACGCTAGAATAACTAAAAGATCACATAAGGAGATCTGTCTGTTTATCATGTAACAATGGTGTGTGGTCAGTTCTAACAATAGCGCCACATTATAGAACCACAAGTCCCCAAAAAAACTCTCTGCTCCTGAATGAATCTGGAGGATTGTGTCCTGCTATTTGAGATGAATTTTGTGGTGGCTGTGACATGATAATCGCATTTACTGTCTCCATCTTGTTTATGGCATACTAGTTTGCAAAGTCTGTGAACCCTTACAGATTTCTGTGTTAAAAAAAAATGCCTTAGAGTGCCCCAAAACGTGATTGCTGTTGGGTGGCAGATTCCAGATAAATCAGTATTTGGAACAGAGACTTCATCAGTACCAAGAAAAAAAATTTCATTATAAATCAGCTCAGATTGTGACCTCAGATATAGGCTCAAACATTTCAACCTATCACGTCTGATATGCAAATTGTTATAGAGTGATGTGAAAGCTCGAAACTTTTAGCCACAGAACCTGCCTGTTCAACTAGCCTGCTAGCTATATTACAGTACACAATTTTAGGGATAAACAATGTAGTTGTGGTATTTTTCAACAGTCTTGGCTGCTGTTAAATAAATAAATATTTATATATAAATAAATATTTAAATATCTAAGAATGTGTTGATGCAAATCAAGACTGTGATACTGAAATGTCTACTTGTGACAAATGTGATGCTTCCTTGCAGTAAACTAGCTGGCTAGCTATTTGGGATGGAAAGAGAGCATTAAAGTGTTTCCAAAAACCTTATGTGTGGAGACTTGGAGAAATTTTGACATTTTCTACAATATAATGTTTTGAAAACTGCAGTCTGAACTGAAATATGTTTTTCTTTTGCACATATCTCAACCAGAAGTCAAGTTTAAAGCAATAAAATCAGTTTAACCCCAAAAGTGAAAATTGCACTTTAAGAATTCCACTGAAAGACACCAAATACTATTTGTTTATTTAATTTGCATTTAATTTAACCTGTAATAAATAAAATTTAAAATAGTAAATATGATCCCTCATTTTATCAAAGATCATACATCAAGCTTACGATGGAAAACGAGGAATCAATTCCCTCATAAGCATCATCCACAGTTGACTCTGATCACTGTTCACTATTATATTGGTGCTGAAATAATAACTGGTTAATTTGGTGAATTTTGTTCTGTTGGCTAAATTTACCATTTCTTTGTTAGTATTTGAACATTGCAACTATGTCTACTGCTATTTCTACAGTGTAAGCGATGACATATGAGCATTGTGGATAATTTGACTTTTGGTATTTATACTGTTTACAAACTGAATCTATTCAGCTTATGTCCTCTTTGCCAATACATGTAACCAGCAACTTGGTAAAATCCTGACATTTAGTGCATGCAGAAATCACACTTAGCTAGCAAGATATCAGTAAAAACCAGAGTTGCCAGCTTAGTGATGTTGTCGCTAGATATGGTGACTTTTTAGACCACATCACAGCTGCTGGTTATATGAGTTGGAGAGCAGGTTCGCTCGACACACCACCAGGGGGTAAAGTCTGACGGATTTGCCCTTACACAGGCCTATGTCCTCAACAACCAATCACTGATCACCATTGTTCCCAGTGACCAATCACCAGTAACCACTGGTTCTTCCACCTATGCAATTCTCTGTTCTTCGTTTTTAACTCTATTCTCTGTGATATTTACAGGTAATAAAAGTGATTTATTCCATCCTTAACCTTTTCCTTTGTGTCTTTTCCCAACTATCCACTACTGCTGCTTCATTTTGTCTGCATTCTTGATAGAAATTCTAGTATTCTGTAAATATGTACATACTTTCTTTGTGGTGCCATGACCAAATATGACTTCTTTCTATAAGAAATAAGTTGTAATTGATTATTTTCTATTCTGATTCTCACTCTAGTCTATTCTATTGTAACTGTCTGTTCTAAAATCATCCTTCTTCGTGTAACACATTTTGATAGGCGAATAATCATGATGATTCAATAAATATGCAAATTGGTTTATGATATCATATCACAACGTCTAGCAACTTTTTGAGCATGTATTCACTACATTCCCGTGAAAACAGTTGGCAACTCTGTTAAAATCACCTTTAATAAGACCGACTGTGTTTTCAGCCATGTTTCTTAAACTGATAACTAGTTCATTAAAATATTTCTACATTGTTTATGGGAAATATATTTATGTTTTCTAAAAGTAGAAGTGTCACAGTATGTTATAGGCCAGAAAAAATAGTTGTGGTTAAAACCTCACTTTTCAACATTTTTGGCTATTCACCAGCTACAGCACCATTTGATGGGTTTTCAAAGACACATGTTTTTTATACATATTAATATATCCTGCCATTTTATGTTGATGGATATTTCTATTAGTTTCTCTGACATTAAAAAAACATATTAAACAATGTATTTATGTACATAGATTATTTTCAGAAAAACTGTCAGCTTAAATTTGCATGAAACTTTGTCAAGCCTGTGTTTCTCATGATCTCCTGACAGCTCATCTATAAAACACCACTCTGTTGTAAGCCAGTCCATGTTTGTAACACTGACTAAAGAGTCTGTGACACAACATGGCACCTACTAAAAGCCCCATGTGTCATGTGTGCACCATGTTCTCTGTGAACTCAGTGCTGTTCCTGCGGTGGCTCCGGCGCCGTTTTAAACCGCTGCCTTAACGGCATTAGATTCTGCTCTATATGTCCTGTCTGGGCTCAAGGCTGACCACAACTATGCACTTTGAAAGGGTGTTTTCTCTCTTCAAGGTTCACAAGCAAAGTCCAGACCATGGTTATAGCTGTCTGTGCAGAGCGGTCTGCTACTATCTGCGCACCAAATGACCAGTTAGGGCCTCCGGGAGGAAATCGCATGCATTCCTCTATGATCGTAAGACGTATTTACATACGCTCTCTAAATAATTCTGTGGTATGCTGAAGCATCCAATGAAATTTTTTTGTTGTTGTTGTTTTTACCCAAAAGTGCTTTCTATTATTTACGCCCTTAAAACTCGACACGGGTTTGGTCGCGAAGGCTGGACAAGCATCAAAGAGCGGCATTGCAGCCCTTGGGAAGTTCAAAGCGTAGCAGGGTCAAGCACAGGGGTCACGCAGCACGAGTCCCTGCTGCTCGTCTGCATGTCTAACTACTGATTGACTTTCTAATAGGGAGGAGGTCACTCATGAAGAATCCTATTTATTAAAGACTATCACAGGCTCCTTTGTGTTTCCTTTATCCATTTTTTTCTTTATTTAATACAGACTATACACTGAATGTTGTCTTAACTATGAATTGAGCCATAGATACGTACTAAAGAGTGCTGATTATAATTATTGCCTTTCTTCATTTCAAACGCATCTGACGGGTTCAAATCAAATACTTGACTGGTGTTAGTGGTTAGGCAGCTCTGGAACTATTCACTCCCTGACTCTGTCATTTTGGCTACTACTCACTATTCAACAGCCTGTTGTCTATTAACTTCTCTGTGGTAATACAGTATTGGGAAACTTGAGGAATACGCTGAGATGAAGATGGATTGAAGCTTGGGATAAAAATAATGGAGGGATTTTACAGTTGGCTTGGATGAGTGACTTGTAAAGCATTTGCGTGTCTTATAAGTCCTTGTGCAACTCATTGCTGGGTTACTTTTAATGATGCTTAGTGTCTAAACAAGCCACATTGAAATGCCCTTCAAAGTTTAGGCAAGTGCAAGAAAATGGCAGTTCAAAATTGGACACTTTTGTAGAGGTGTAATGCATTTACACTCTGTATCTGTTTCAGACTCTAAATCTTCTTTTGTTATCTTCTTTTGTTAAACCTACTCTCCGTAATTACTACAGGCTATTCTTTGAGTCTCGATCAGCATGTACATTGTTTGGTTCGCTCTTGTTTTTACCAGCTGGGGAATATTGCTAAACTCAGGCAAGTTGTGTCCAGAGCTGAGATGGAGATGATTATACATGCATTTATCTCCCCCCATCTTGACTACTGTACTTCCCTTTTCAGCTGTCTTAGCAATACATCATTGAACCACTTACAAGTGGTCCAAAATGCTGCTGCTAAGCTTCTGACCAAGTCATCTAGAAGGTCTCATGAAACACCATTTCTTTACACTGGCTTCCGATTAAATTTAGAATCCACTTTAAGATTCTTGTGATTACATTTAGAGCCCTGCATGGTCAGGCACGTGCCTATATTACAGAGCTATTGTGGCCAAACAATAATATTAGGAATCTGAGGTCCTCTGATCAGGAATTGCTGGTTGTTCCTCACGCTAGGCTCAAGACAAATGGAGCTCCTAAACTCTGGCATTCTCTCCCATTGGATTTAAGATCATCTTTAAAAAGCAGCTAAAGTTCCATCTGTTTAAACTTGCTTTTGCTTAAATATTGTACTTTTATATTGTACTTTTATTTTACTAAATATTTTACTGTGAAGCACTTTCTGATATCTGTTCTTGAAAGGTGCTAAATAAATAAATTTATTTAATTTAATAATTAATGCTAACTTTTACTTACTTACTAAATATTTGTATCTGTATCTGTATTCAGATTTAAACTTAAACCAGAAGGGTTTTTTTCTCTGTTTGTTTTGTTTTAATATAAATGTGTGGGATTGTTTTTTAATTGTTCATACCTGTCTGCAACATTTTCTAACAAATTAAGTTGGTGCTATTTCCCACAACATTAAAAAACTCATAGCTTAATTTGAAGACAAAACTAGCCAGGCAGTTATTAAGGATGAATGGATGAACATTGTAAATGCATAGATCATGTTCATGTCAATGAAAGTGGTCTGTCTTTATCCCACAAGCTTCATATTTGCCAAATCGAAAGTAATAACCTCCTGTTCAAGTGACTTTTTTGACTTTGTGTCAGGTGGAATCCCAGTGCTGGTTGCAACCATATTCCCTGTGAGCCTTTCTGGCAAGACTTGTTAAAAAAAAAAGAATTTGTTTCTGTTTAAAACACATTATCTTTTCATTTCAAATAATGAATTTTTTTCACTTAGTTTTTTCCTTAGTGTTTTGCATACTTGTTCTGCTGCAGTGTGTTCACACAATGTAGCAATATTAATTCCTGGATGATGTAGTGGAGCTACAAAAAAAAAAAAAAAAAAGAAGAGCAGAACATGGAATACTTTTTGAGCTCAGTAGTTGCAGCATAATGGGTAGGAGCTATTAGAACCTAGTGCATGTAGAATTTTTAACAACATTAGTCTTCTTCATGTAGTCCTCTTCCATGATGCCTAGACTGTCACAAGCTAGGACAAGAGCTGTTGGCGTACTGCACATGGACAGGTCATGTCATGCATTGCCAGAATGTATGGACTAAGGTAAAATAACACCTCAGACAGGGTTTCAGCAGACAGGCAGCACAGATTATCTTCCAAGATCTACCACTGTCTCCTGACCTTTAACCCCAGAGAACCTTTTTGGAACAGCCTGGATCCAAACATCAGGAGACGCCATGACCTTTTGCCTTGACCACAGCAACCAGCATTATCCATTTCAGATCCAACAAATCACAAGACACATGAAAGCTAAGCTAGACAATAAAATGCTAGACAGTGAATGGACGAGGGGCAAATTCTAAAAGATTGCTTAAAGATTCATTCAAATAGCGCAATTCCATTAACCCAGGAGGTCACTGCTTTCCAATTGTGTTGGCCTTTAGAAGTAATGTTTTTGTTTTCTTGTTCCTTAAGCAGATTATGGAGAATTCCAGAGGGTCTTCAAAATCTAGAAAGAAACCATGGAGAGAAGAGGCTTGGGAAAGAGCAAAGGATGCCATGACCTTGCTAAAACCCTTTTCACTCAGGGGAACTGTTTATCTGAAGGTACTGGGACATTGTCAGTGTTACACCTACAGATTCTTCCCACAGTTTTGGTTTCTGTATGGTCCCACATATGCACCCTAAAGATTTCCACTTCCCAAAAGCAGTTACTTTTCCCTTTTGTCAATGGATAATCTCATCTGAGTACTGTAGATTTGTAACTAAGAACTGCTGCTGTAATCATTAAGACTCTGAACATCCTTTTAGCAAACTTAGTACTATTTGGATGGGTTTCCTTTTGAGTCTGGTTCCTCTGAAGTTTTCTTCCTTATGTTGTCTCAGGGATTTTTTTCTTTGCCACTTTCTCCTCGAAAACATCAGTGCTTTGAAACAATTTCTGTTGTTAAAATGGCTATATAGATATATATTGGTCTTTAGAACTAAACTATTCTATTTTCCCATTCATCAAACAGCTTGCGGCAGAAGGCCAGAGCAGAAATCCAACCATCAACAACCATCTTCTACACCCAGCAATAAGAGTTTGAGAGAAGAGCCAAATTTAAGCAAGAAGGATGGTGTGGCCTTCCAGAATGTCTTTTCACTCAGAGGAACTGTTTATCTAAAGGTACTAGTATTTCCTAGCTGAGATATGTATGTAAATTTGTACTTTGGCTTTTGGATTAGATCAAATCTGGTGATATTGTTGGCTAGGTAAAGTTAAACTTTGGTTTGGCGAGTTTGTCAGGACACTGTGTGGTCTAGACAGGGAACATGAGAAGGGTTATTCCATGCTTGTGTGTCTTCGTATATGAGGCTGAATATATGTGAATGAATGAAAAATTTGCATGCCTGCATGTGCATTATTATTTGGGAAGATTTACAGATTTCAATCAGTGAAGCAGCCTCCATATTTATGACTCAAAACAGTCTGCCGTATTGGGTAAAATTTGGGAGGTGATCATGGCATCTTTGTATCAATAAAATTAGATTCCACACAGGCACCTTTTCATTGGTAGCGTACTATTATTTAGAAACGTTGACTTTTTGTGCATCTCTCAGTTCTAGTGTAGGAGGCGGGGCTTCTGTGTTTGTCAATCCCAGTATAGGAGGTGTAGTCTGTTCCTGTCACTGCCACCTGAGGAAGATGTGGTCTGATCCCATCACTGCCGGTGTAGGAGGTGTGGTCTGATCCCATCATTGTCAGCATAGGAGGTGTGGTCTGATCCCATCATTGCAAGTTTAGGAGGCGTGGCCACTGTGACTGTCATTCCTAATGAAGAAGGCATGGTCTGTGTTTCTCAGTCCCAGAAAAAGAAGCATGGTCTGATCTTGTCACACTCAGTGTAGGAGGCATGGCCTCTGTGTCTTTCTGTCCCAGCGTAGGAGTTGTGATTAGATCCTGTCACTCACAGCGTAGGAAGTGTGATCTGATCCTGTCACTCACAGTGTAGGAAGTGTGATCTGATCCTGTCACTCCCTGTAAAGGTGGTGTGATCCGATCCTTTCACTCCCAGTGTAGAAGGTGTGGTCTGGTCCTGTCACTCCCATTGTAGGAGGCGGAGCCTCTGTCTTTGTCAGTGTAGGAGGTGTGGCAAAATACAGTGTGCACAATACTGCATCACTTTGGATTACATTTGTAATGTTTTCTTTAAAACAGCATTAAATCATATGTAAATCAACCTTATGTAATCATTGCCTGCTTTAAATTATCTTTATTTCATTGGATTGCTGATCACTTGACTTGATGTACTGTAGCCTCAGAAAAATACACACCCTGATGTGCCTGCATGTTCTTGTATGTGAATGTGTCCATGCAAAGTTGCACATCTGCATTTTAAAGTATGTGTTTATGATAAATTTAAAAAAATGTGCAAGTTCTTACTATAAGCTTGTGCACCGGGCTTGTAGTATGATAACTCCGTAAGTTGTAGCTTAAGCTTATGGATTCAGAAGCATGATACTTTTCAATCCATGCAACTAAATTTAGAGGAAGACATCTGTAGACTGAGTGCTAAATATAAATATGGGTGCATTGGAAATTCCCGAGATGTTTACTAGGATGCTCAGGGCAACACAAGATTTTAGAGCAGTATTTCTGCTTTCTCTGCAGAATGAGATGTTTTCTTTCCTCGAATTAAGAAAGGAAACCCATCTCTCTCTCTCTCTCTCTCTCTCTCTCTCATTGTTGCTCTGTCAATCCCATCAAATAAACTCATTTAATGAAAATACATTCTTGGGTTTCATGGATTTAGTGGATTTTCTCCTTCTGGCTGATGGAGGATTTGGAACAAGTGCTGAAGCTTGTAGAACTGCTGACACGGGCAGAGAGACTGTTTAGGGGTTTGGACTGTCAAGCTGTTTATGGCATCTTACCATAAAGGTGTGGTTCTGTTGGAGGGTGGTGGGGAAAAATGTTACACCATAAAGAAAAAGGACAAATGAACATAATGTGGAGTAATTTGGAAATTCTTACTCACACTTGATATGGGGAATGGTTACAGCTAAATTGTGCATATGTGGTTTGTGTATTCTTGAGACAGCATTCTACTCACACAACACTGGAATTAATGACATTGTGGGAACATAAAGTCTGGGGAAAGGTATAGAGGAGAGTGCAGTAGAGTTAATAACATTCTTGGCGATAATGTTTTGAATTTTGAAGATCGGCTTACCATGTTCTACGAGATAAACAATGGTAAATTAATCTTAGTTCACTTCCTTTATCAAGAATCATATTTAATTGCAGCTATACTGGTGAAGTACAACACTACCCATAATCCACATTGTTTAGAGATTCTAAAACTGCTATAACCTTGGAAAAGGTGCTCTTTGGTGACTGACACATTTTATAAAACTTTTGGATCCAGAAGCATAGGGACAAACTTAGCTAGCTAGTGAACTTGCCTGCAAATGAAATTACACTTAAATAATGGAACAACAAAACTAGAACAATATAATATAGAACACTAAGCATACTCTATAGGTATAGAAAGGTATAATATATACAACAATTACTAAATACTTGGAAATGCAAGTGTGTGTAAATGCTAAAAAAAACTCTATGAAATAGAGTGAAAAAGATGAAGTACTGTGAAGTTCGTAGAAGTGTGGAGGAAAATTTGATGAGATCATTCTCAATGTATTTTACACTAATAGTGTATTCCCTCTAAAATACATTAAAATACACTGTTTCCCCATTTTCCAAATGGCACCTGGCCATTCAAATTGTAGGTCAATGAGCAAATAAAAACAACCAAGATGGAGTCCAGAGTGGCAGTTGAAAATTTAAATGAAAGGACTTACTTAGGAAATGTCAAATCAATGTCAGTGCTAATATTTTAATGTAGCAATGTACTGTATGTTAGTAAGGAATAAAAAACACATCTTGCTGTTATAGGAAATTAATCAAAGAAGGGGTAGTGTTTTCCAATAATGAAGCCCCAAGCCCCAAAGTGTTTTATTCCTCTTATTCTATAGCAGTTCGCCATGCTAAGAACTTTTTTTATTAAAGACCTACATGTAATACTTTTTTTTATCAGTTTATGGTTATGCTTAAGTTATAGCAGCTATAAACAGTTGTTACCTCACCAGCCTCTATATATTTCTTTCTCTCTTGAAGTTAAAAAAATCCAGCAAAGCCTTTTTCCATGTCGGAAAATTTAAAGCTAAAGCTTTATCACTTGAATGTTACAAAAAGCGCTGACAGTGGAGACTCCTTCCAAAAAACTCTAAATAAACGTCTCCTCACAGAAAACTTGACCACATTAACAATTACAGACATGTTGACCTGTTTATGTGGATCATGTGCCATACAAGTCCCTGTGTACATTATTTCTATAGAAATGTTAATGTATTAAAAGGAGTGCATTAATATAAACCTGTGATTGGATTTACAGTCTGTACTACCGTAAGAGCTGCGGTTAAAAATAATCAACGCTTTCTGACCAATGAGAATAGACAAAGGTTCAACCGCAGCTGCATACAGTAGCCTAAAAGCTGTCAATATGTAGAAGCATGCTCCCCTGATTCTTCCCCTTCCAAAACCAAATTTAAGGTAAGCATCTTTAGTTGGTCAGATTTTGAGAAGTAAAGCTTATCCTTATCGTTAAAAGTAGTAAATGCATCTGACATAGTCAGCTAAGCTAGATAGCCAACCAGTACAATTGGATATGAGACAGAAGGTGTCACATGTGTTGTGATTCTTCACATCAGCACAAAAACCACTGCACAATTAATGTCTTGTGTTAATGGAGGAAGAACTTCAGGAACCAAAAAATGTTGCAAAAGATGGCTTTGGGCCTTCAGGAATTTTTGGTATGTGTGTGAGCATGCTTTTCATCTTGGTAGGGACCAAATGTCTCCACAAGGACTGAAATATCTGATAATATCTGATTATATGTGGCTGATCCCCATGAGGAAAATAGTGGTGTTGTTTTTTACTGCAAAAACTGTAGCTTTTATTTTTTTTAAAATACCCAAAAAGTGTAATTTTGGTTATTAAGATTAGGGTTGGATTTAGATGTAGCATAATATTAATTAGCTACATTAATAATTATGTCCTCATGAAGTCCTCACAAGGACAGTAAAAGAAATGTGTCTGGTTCATAGCTACCTGAGTAATCATCTTCAGACATCACCAATGTTGGTGGAATTGATGACTTATATTTTTGCCCATCTTTTCCCCTGAAAAAATGAATTAAATCTCCATGACGTTGTAGCCACACTTCCAAACCCATTTTTTTAAATTAGAAGAACACAGGCACTTTTTTCACCCACAGTGCACATGCTCCTGTATTGAACGTTGGGAGTCTGAGCTGAACACAGATGAGCAGGCGGATCCTCTCGTTCAGAGGCTCTGTGAGCATGACTGGCCATGGACATCCACACACTGGTGTGATCTTTATGTCCATGTGTGTCCTTCTCACGCTCCTGTACACATTACTAACACAGCTGTGGGCTTTTGAGAACAGTGAAGGCGAGCACTCACACATCAGTGACTGCCGGCTTCCCCTTTCTTGTGCTCCTTGTTCTCTGTGTTTTATGTTGCCAAAACTTAACTTTAACCATTTCACTTCTTCTTTTTTCTCCCCAGAAATATGTCCTTTTATCCAAACACACACAGTATATGTTCTTATACTGTAGACACTGTTGAATTGTAATCGAGATTGTGTAAATCATCATACACAATACAAGGCACAATACATTTTTGCCTTCAATAAATTACAGTATGATTATGTGTTATTTATTGAGCATACATTTACACTGTCATTATAAGATAAACTCAGTAGATTTTTTCTCTTTCCCAATAAATCTATTTATTCCAGCTAATGTTTAAAATGATGATAGACTCAAAACAAGTGAAAATAGCTGCACCAGCAGGGTGCAAGGTAGTGTCCAAGGTAATGTCAAAAACTCTTTTGAACTGAATTAAATAAAATAATTTTAAACAGCCAAGCATTTCAAAAAAGCTGAATTTTACAAAAATACAAATTTTATAAAAATACAAAACGCTTTCAGTGTTACAAACGTTTACAAAACGCTTTCAGTTTTTCGATTTGAGACAGATCATGACAACAATCACGCCGACGGCAGAAATCTTTGATAGAGCTCATTTTCAGGCTGGAAACCAGATGGATAGAGATGGTTTGGCTCTGGTGTAGCATCTAGTGGACAGCACTTTTAATCCTCCACATGTATGTAAGATGCGCAAGCGACTAAGTGAATAATGCCGCTCTCGTAGCGGTTGTGTGCGCGTGGTGAAAGTGAAGTATATTTGCACTTTTAAAGGTTAAATTTTTAAAAATCTTTGGCAACAATCTCTCTCTCTTTTTTTTTGACAAGGTTTCTTTGCTGACAACATTTTTGCTCTTAAACAAGTAACTTGGTTAGCGAGGAATTAGCAAAAACACAAAATGTGGTTAACTAGCATCTATGCTAAAAGCATGAGGACAGTACAGACATTACAATGATTTACTTAAATCATATATACTTTGTGTAACAGGGTTGTACTTATAAAGTGACCTCAGAATATCACAAAATAAAGAAAAAAGTGTAACAAAACTTATTTTATTTCTTCCCATGGTCTTCAGGGAATTTGTATTGTGCAACTTCCTGTCAAACATGTGACATGTGGAATATGCCAAATATTTTATGGGGGTGAACGTGTTCAGATAACAGGACTGAGTGAATAAGCTAAAACGTCATTTTTTTTCCATTACCAATAATTTATGAGTCATGGAAAAGGATGTTTCAAGCATGAGATTGAAACATTAATGCAAAAATGATATGATTTGTGAAGTATTTTAATGTTATGTTTCAAGGTAAAGTGCAGTTATAGTGGGCTGAGACATAGGAAAATGCTGTTTTAGCACTTTTATTGATGTTTATAGTTATTTATCTGAAATATGCACATGGATTATTGCTGTGAAGGAAACACTTACCATTACATACATATCAGTAAATAGTGGGACCCAAATGGCATTGCATCATGGACTCACCCTTTAGCTCAGAATTTGTTACTGCACATGTTCAACCACATATTCTCTCTTTCTCTCCCTCCACCCTGTGTGTAGGTGTGGATGTGGACCACCCCAGGGTAAAACGCCGAGTCGCCCAGGGTCCTGTGGTGTGTAAGAGTGTGTTCCATGAGGCCATGGGTTGCCTCACTGGTTTTTATGGTCATGAGGGCCCCGAGCCAAGACCTCTTCCCCTCTTTTCAACAAACACGGCAATCTGTGCGCCAGATGAGTGAGGGTTTAGAGGCTCCTCTCACATTATTTTCTCTCTTTCCCAGCGTTCCTGTCTTCCACCATCATCCGTCACACCGATCTGAGGGATTCCGGCCTTGTTTTCTTGCTGTCACACTGCTCCGTGTGTTATTTACAGCTCGAAACATCAGTCCTGAGAGCGCATGCAGCTTGAGTGACACAGACACACACACAGACACATCATGCCATTTGTTATCACCATGGAAACCCCATGTGCACAAGGCACCAAGGATATTTTTAAGCTTTCAAAGCAAAGGTCGAGAAACAGCATCTAAGGGACGGGGAAGGAATAGAGAAGGAGGAATGCTGAAGGAGAGAGAGGGAGATTGTGAAAAGGTGTGTGAGAGAGAGAGAGAGACAGAGACAGAGACAGAAAGCGATGCTAAGTGCAAACAGATGGACATGATATATATCCTTTGCTGGGTGTTGCTGGGAACCACCTGTCTGCTGCTGCTTTTTCCGCTGGGAAGGATAGAGGCAGAGCGCTTATCAGGTGTGACCTGCTCCAGATCAGCAGATCAGAAAAGCTTTGAGAGTTGGAGACAGGAAGTGACCTTGTAAGAGCTGGGGCCAAATATCTCAGCATCTCTCTCTCTCGCTCTCTCTCTCTCTCACACACACACACACACACATATTTCCTTGCTCTCTTTCTCTCACTCATTCCCCATTTCACTCTCTCTCTCTCTCTCTCTCTACCACAGTCTGCCATGTTTTTTGTGGAATGAATATTCTGTAGTTGCCAAGGTGACACAAATTTCGTTAACCCACTTACTGTCTTATTAATTTCACCTCTATCTTTGAAGGATATCCGCTATATATCCAAAAGAAAGAACTGAAGGGGAAAAGATCATCCTCCTCGCTGAATGCCAGTAAAGGAAGCCTACTCTTTAAAGTATATTTAATCTACAAATCACATCAAACCTCAGACAAAATAAACTGATAAAAAGCAGGGATAAAATGAGAGCTAGTAATTTTGTGGTTTTAAGTACAGAAGAAGAAGGATATGTAATCTTTCAGCAAACATTAATATAATAGTAAAAAAAATAAAATCTTCACTCACGACATAAATGAACGAACATAAATTTATCCGCCATTTTTAAGTATCTGTTTATGTTACTGAGTATTATTGTACAAGGCCTTGAAACATGTTTTCTTTTCATTTTTGTGGATGGAAATAGAAACAAAATTTCAAATAGTTTTGGGAGGACCAAAGGATTCAGAAGACATAAGATGGCAAAGATATAAACCAGAATGTAGTTGTAGATACTGTGTGGTTTTTTAGACACATAATTCCCTTCATATACCATACATACCAAATGTTATGATGCTAGGCCGTTCACATAACATGATAAACATGACTGACTGCTATTTTAGAACATATTGAGATGTGTGCCAAGAAAAAGCATACAGAGGTTTAGAAATTACTTTAAAAAATACTTCACTAAAAGACTACTTTAAGGTATATAAGGTGTGGGATAAGTACACTGTATGGCCAATAGTATGTGGACACCTAACCATTGAACCCATATGTGCTTTTTGAACATCCCATTCCAGATTCAGTCCCCTATTTGCTGTTATAATAACTTCCACTCTTCTATAAAAGCTTTCCACTGGATTTTGGATGATGGCTGTGGGAATTTCTGCCCATTCAGCCACAAGAGCTTTAGGGGCCGTTTACACGACAACGTTTTCAGCCAAAAACGGGAAACTTTTTATGCGTTTTGCCTGTTCGTTTACACGACAATGGCATTTTGGGGACTGAAAACGCATATTTTTGAAAACAGTATAGGTTAGGTATGTAGACATGCGCAGTACGTGTCTATTGTAAAGGCAAGCACGAACAAACATACACAACAATGGCGGAGTACATGGTAGTGTTGTTGCTTCTCAAGAGTCTGCTAACGCTTCTTCAGCAAAGTGTGGATTTACTTCACCAATATTACAACCAACTAACAAGGTGACAGCGCCAACTACTGGCCTGGCATACGTAATACAGCGTTTTTGGCCATTATCGCGGATATGTGTGAACGCGAATCGTTTTGAAAACGTTGTCGTGTATACGTGAAACTTTTTGAAAACGCAAGAGAAAAACTTTTCCGTTTTTGACTACATCGTTGTGTAAACGTAGCCTTAGTGAGGTCAGGCACTGATGTCGAGTGAGAACAACGGCACTAGCTATCAATTCATGACATTCACTGTGTGAGGAAGTCACACTAAGGAGCGAGGTCTTTGACACTTTTAAAGCGGTGTTCGTTAAAGTGACTCCTTACACTCCTTGATCTTTGATGAAAATGATCAAGGTACAGTTAGAAAGTGGCCTAGGTAAAAACATTTCCACATCATTTTGGTACATGTTTATGTTTTCCTAAAATAGAAATGTAAAAAAAAATAAATAAAACTCGTTTTTAGGGACTTTTGGCTATTTTCTACAATTCAGCAACAGCAACATCCAATGCGTTTCCCAGGCCGCCACACATTTGTGCAACTTCACTAGTGTAACTGTTAGAATTCATTGTGTGCTTAATGACTGTTACTCTAGGTTTATTATTAGTGTCTTGATCTTGTAACTATAATTTAGGTCTTTAAGCGAAGCAAATAAAAATGTGGATGTTAAAAATGGAGAAACAGAGAAAGAGCAACAAGGAAAAATAAAGAGATGGGCAAATCAAGAGAATGAGCAAGATTTAAAGAACACACGAGGCAGGGAGAGCGAGAGATTATAAGTGACAGGAAGCAGATACAGGCTAAAAGAAAGGAAGCCTGAAAATGGGAAAGATGTGAGTGACAGAGCGAGGAAGTCAGTGTAGGAGGTAAATAGCGTTTGGAAAGAACGTGCAGCGCTACACTCTAGAGCGGAGGATGGAGAGAGGCAAACGAATATCCCCTTTCTCTTTCATCTCTATCAAATCTCCCTGCCTTTCATGTAGGCTTCATGGCCTTATCCTCTTACCAAAGCTTTCTGTGTGTGTGTGTGTGTAAGAGAGAGAGAGAGAGAGAGAGAGAGAGAGAGAGAGTTTTTATGCATGTATGATGTCATATCCTGTTGACTGAGGGTTCTACGGGAGTTTGGTAGAAAATGTTTGTGCATCTGCCAAACACACACATCAAAGTCATACATTGTTCTTCAGTTAAAAACAAGTTCCAAGGAGTCTATTGTGTCTTAGTCATAATTTATACTTCAGTTATAACTCAGCTGCCAGGCTGGACCACAGCAGTGGCTACGTACAAATGCAAGCCAGGAAATAATGCCGTTATCCAGAGAACAGTGACTCGTAAAATGCTCAAGGTCTCATCCGCCTAACTTCTAGCCTTCAAACTTGGAGAGGCAGTGCCTAGGAAGTACAAAAATATCAAATTGTACTAAGAAAAAAAAAATTCCAGTTGTTGAAAAAAAATGGCTGTCCCATAGTAGTGCAGTGTTCAGCTAAACTGTTACGTTTTTGTTCATTTTTAGTTTAAAATAAACTTGGATTACTTGTTAGCTAAATTAACCTTGAAAATACAAAAATCGTCTTTTCCCTTTTTTTGCTATGATACCACTATCAATTGATTCAGACAAGTTACAACAGGGGAAACATTAGCCTTTGTTTTTATTTATTTATTTAAGTAATTTATTTTTTGTCTTAAATTGTAAATGAGTCACTTGGTCCTAACCACATGTCAGCTAAGTTGAATCTGCCTCAGAGAGGGGAAAGGACTGAAGTTAGGCATCTCTTTTTTACATAATTAACTATTTATTAGAAACAGTATTTCATCCTGAGATATGATACAGTGAACCCCTCATATGTCTAATGGTCAATTCAAGATATAAAAGATGTCTAAAGCAGCCGAACATTCAATTGATAATGGCCACACCCCCTTCCCTGGGACTGAGAATAGCCACACCCCTTTCACTGGAATTGATAAAAGCCAAACTTCCTTTGCTGGGACTGAAAAAAAGCCAGACCAACTTCACTGTTAGTGAAAAAAAAAAGTCACACCCACATCCCTGGGATTTTAAAAGGTCACACCCATTTCACTGGAACTGGCAGGCACATAGGCCACACCCCATTCACTGAGACTGACAGGCAAAAAGGCCACACCCCCTTCAGTGAGACCAACAGTGGGAGTGGCAGGCACAACAGTGACACACCCTTCACTGGGACTTAAAAAGATCACACCCCTTTATTCGGACTGGCTGACACAAAGGCCACACCTTCTTCAATAAGTATGACATGCACAAAAGCCACACCCCTTTCACAGAGGCTGGCAAGGGACACACACCCTTCACTGGGACTGACTGGCACAAAGCCCAAGCGTGCTTGACTGAGACTTGAATGAAGGCCGTGATCATTTAACTGGGACTGAAATGCACAAAGCCCATGCCTTCTTCTACACAGATTGACAGACACAGAGGCCATGAAAATATTGAGACTGATGCACCAATACCGCATGACTCAGGAAGTGTGATGGAATGACTGTGGAAGGAAGGCTTGGATGTTTGGACTCATGAGAGACAGTGTGGCACCAGGTGCCTACTCAGAAACATTTGCAAGCATGTCTTTGAGCTCTTATATGGTCTCGTACACACACCCATCTGTCCCACTGAAAGACATGGCAGCCTGCAGACAGACCCTGCTTGATATTTTTAATGTCAGTTCTGCTTGTATAAAACATCTCTTTGAAAAAAAGTTATTTTAGAGCTCCCTGAAATATCATGCTTAGTTTCAGTGACAGATTCAAGTCACCCATATTTAGCCAGGTAGAAAATGGAAAGTGATATTTATCCACACAAATCTGTCACTTGTGTGAATCCTTCTACAAGACTGTGGGATAAATACACTTTTATTTTTGCCCCAGATGTTTTTCCATGTCTTTGTGCTGAGCTGGCACATTGCACATCTCTCGTTCTCTCATCCAGCAGTTGTGTACTGTATGTCTAGACCATGTGCACACACGGTAATTAACCATATATATACATCTATCCTCCTTTCTGCTTCTGTGTGTCCCTTTTGCCATGCATGCAAACACACATGTCTAAATATAACTGCGTTCTGTTAATCACACTTTCCATTCTCACTGAGCGAAAAACAACAACAAGGCATCCAAAGTGATCTAGTTAATCTCTCTCCATTTCTTTCCACTCAGACCTTGATGTTTTTCCAATAATTGGCAGCTGAGGTCTATTCTCCCCCGTCTTCCTGCTTCTTTAAAGAGATGAATCGCTGGCAGTCGATCAAAGCTGGAGTCCTGTGTTAAGGCTGGAATGGTGCCCGAGTCGCCCGCTACTGACACGCAGATGGGCGTCAAGGGTCAGTGGCATAGTGGCACAGCGCTCACTTCCTGTACCCTCCTCTGATTTCATTCTCTCTCTCTCTCTCCCTAAACCCTTTCCCACATGTTCTGCTCTCTCTTTGGAAATTTTTTCACCACAGGAACCTTTTCAGGAACTTTTGGCACATTCCCATCAGAGGCTGGGATCCTCAGATATAGTCCATGTAACCATTGTAGTTCCTTCCCCAGAGTAATACTTTTTGACAGACAAGGACCTGTTGAGGATGGACCTTGCTGTACTGAACAAAATGACCAACTTTCTTGTCTGCCATTTTTAAAATTCTGTGTATAGCTAGGGCATTGTAGCATTGTTGCCTCAAAGCTCCAGGGTCTCCTGTTCGATCTTGAGCTAGGGTCACTGTCTGTTAAGTGTCCATTTGGTTTTCCTCCAACCTCAAAAATATATGTCTGTAGATGGATTGTCTACACTAAATTGCTACTAGGTGTGAACAAGTGTGTGAATGTGATTGTGCATGGTGTCCTGCGATGGACTGGCATCCCATCCTGGGTGTATTCCTCGGATCACACCCAGTGTTCCCAGAATAGGCTCCAGATCCACTGCAATCCCGACCAGTATAAAACACTTACTGAAGAGGAGTGAATGAAATGGTTTTCGCTAACATGCAATTACTAACACTTTTGTCAGAAAAGCTCTGCTTTTGTTTTCACCCAAGTGAGAAGTCAATAATGTTGCTGAAATATCCTATACATTGCATCACTTTGCTTACTTACTCAGGGTCAGGGTTCTTACAGTGCAGTAGGAATGCAGAACAGGAACTGCCTCAGAACTTTTTCTAATCCCACTCATTCTTTCCCCATCTTTTCTCTCTCTTGCCTTCTTCTTATCCTCTCTCTCTACCTCAGATATACAGTAGTCGAAGTCAACAAGGAAGCACCATGGGTTGTCCGGGGCTTGCCAAACCTCCACTGGTAAATATTTGCATTTCCCTTCATAACATTTAGCAGAGCAGACCAGAAGGAAAAGGGTCATGTTAAAATACAAATGTACACACACACACACACACACACACAAACACACACACACCTTTTAGCCATGTAGCAAAGTGCACGCTTGAAGGTTTTGGGGAAACAAATCAAAGCAGCCAAAGCAAATATGCTTAAATAAACGGATGTGGAGGGACAAATCTACCCACATGTGCCGTTCACATGGCACATCACATAGTTCTGGTTATATAATCAGCTGCAACACTGGCGCCATGGATGGGCATTAGAGGCATTGGCCCACCTTAGACAGCAATTTTTATTCTGATAAGGCTATAGGCATAGATAAATGTAATGGGCTGCAGTGTGTGAAAACTATCTTACTTAGCTTTGGCACTATTTTTGGTATCTGTTCTTGTCCTGTCTCCATGTTTGTTATCCTATCGTGTGCACCTGTTCCGTGTTAGTCCTTCATTAGGTTGTCTATGTATGCTCAGTTGTGTCAATGTATCATTGCAAAGTCTTATCATGCTTTTGTACCGATAAGTTCGATCCCTGTTTCCTTTCTTTTACTTCCTGGTTCCCGTTCCTCGTTTCTACCTATGAATTTCCCTGTATTAAGCCTGCATGCCTGTGTTATGACCTTTGCTATGCACTCTGATTTCGGTTCTTGGATTTGCCCAAAAAAAACCACTACTGAGTTTACACACTCGCATCCTGCCTCTTACCACACGTCACACTGTTATTATATATTATTATTGATCGATGTGCCTGCCTTGAAAAAACTCCAAGACCCAAAATCCTTCTCAGTAATTCAGACTCTGAGTCTGACCAGCTGGCTACAGTTTGCCTTAGCATTATTCATTCCTTGTGGGCTGAGTTTCCGTAAAATATAGATAACATCATGACTGTTAGAGAGAGCGTTCAAAGTGATCCTTGCTGTTTCATTTTATGTCGTTCTTGGGAAAATGTAGCCCCTTATAAAAATATGTGCCAAATAACCCTAGAAACCCTGAAAGAAGAAAACAAGAGATTACGCACTGAACTTTCATACCGGACTGTACAAGAATTTGAAGTGGGCCAATATAAAAAAAATTCAAACTGTTTTTTTTAATCACAGCTCATGATATTGTATTAATTATGAAATGGTTTCCTAAGAATTATACACTCAATAGATAGTAAGAACCGTAAAAAGATATCTTTCCCGACGATGCCACAGCCATCCATGGGAGGGAGGGACGGTATACTCTCCTGCTCCTGTCAATCACTAGCCAATCATAGGTGTCTGTGTGCTCATGTATGCGGAGGGCAGATAGCCCTTTCCTCCGTGTGTGTTACACTGTGCTGTGATGCTGCGTGAGCAGTAGTTCAGAAAGTCGTAGAGATTGGCTTCACATATCTCGGAGGAAGCACATTTAGTAGTTGGCAAGACCAAACTGTGTAGAACTATGTCTAAGGTAATCTTACTGAAATGCTTGTTCATTTAATCAATAGTGGACTTGCTAATGTGGTATCTGACACTGCATGACACTTGGTTGTCTGTAAAAATGGACAAAAGGATGCAGCAGAGTAAAAAAATACAGCCATAGATCTATCTTGAAGCCATAATCACTTACTTCCTCAGCACATAGTTTGGTGTCCACACCAGCATCAGTCTCAGCTAGGCGGTGTGGTCTAAAGTTTGCAGGTGTAATTGTACATTACAGAAGTGTTTTTAGATCATATCTTACTTAGCTTGTCCATTCCCATGGCACTCATCTTTTGGTTTCTGTTCTTGCCCTGTCTTCGTGTTTGTTATCTTATTGTGTTCACCTGTTCCACTGTAGCTCCACTTTGACTTGTCTGTTTAGGTTTTTGATACAGATTCTGGTAGCTGTAAGCTCCCCTTACTTGTTAACAAGATTAACTTCATAGCTCCAGTACTAAATAAGTTTATAAATAAGAAATAAAACGATGTGGTGGTGTGATGTGGCATGATGCAAAGCAGAGTTACTGTTACCACCACAAATGTGATTATTTTCCAATAACAGGGTGCCCCAAAGTGTTTTTTGCCTCTTATACCACAGCTTTTTGCCAATGATTTAATTTATTAAAGAGTGACACAGAGTCATTTTTATCTGTTTATAGTTGTGCTTAATGTTGTGGAGCATCTACAAAACAAGTTATCCTGTTATCACTTATGTCATAACATCTATAAACCATCGTACCCTCACCAGCCTCTCTTTTCTGTTAATAAGACCATGACAAGAGCTTGTCATGTTACCGAGAAAGTGCAAAAGTGCAAAGTCCTCAGTTTTGAAGACTCCAGTGCCGGAAAACCTAAAGGAACAGATTTAACTCTGACTGTTACAAAGTGCTGACATTGGAGCCTTGTCCCAAAAATGCTAAATAAACATTTCCTTACAGAAGACTTCACCATATTAACAATTACACACAATTTTTAATCCCTTAATGTGCACAATACTATACAAGCATGTTACTACAGAAACAGTAATGTATTAGAACTAGTGCATTAATATCAACCTGTGATTTGCCTTGCAGCTGAAACTACTGTCAAAGCTGCCCAATCTGACCAATCAGATTAAAAAAATTCAACAAAACAGCGATAATAAGATAATACAATACACATGAACTCAAACAAATGCCATAATATGAGTAAAACTACTTATGAGTTTTGCAAGTTAATCTAACCAATATGAAAGTTATAATTCCTCTGGTAAACTAAGACAGCATTGTCCAAGACAAAAGCACAGCTGAAATCAGAAGAAAAAAGCAAAGAGTATCAAAAAGAACCATATGTCCTCCCCCTGTGGCGGAGCGTGTGATGGAGAGGGTTTATATTGTGTGATAATTATTAAAACGCATACATTATGGAACCATAGTAATGGGCCTAACGGGTTTGTCTTTCATGTGGTCATCCTACGGAGAAAACAAGGCCGTGTTCTTGCTTTGTGATCGTTCCAGCAGTTCGCCTCCTCCTCCTACATGCAGCGTTTATTCCCCAACCATTGTTCCCTGAAGTTTACACACAATAAACAATTATGTGTGTTGCCCAGAGTGGTCTGCCCGGCCCCGGTTCTCCTCTCACTTGGCTGGAGTTGAAATAAAAATGTTAATTTTGACTTGAGGAGGATTTCAAAGCCGCGCTCTCACTGTTTCATCTCAGAGCACATGGCCGCTATGCCGAGACACAGTCATGCAGAAGAGCAAGAAAATAGTTTTATTTCATTTCTCCTTTCCTCTCTGCTGTTCTCTCAAAGAGAAGAGAGACTGAGACATTAAGGATCCATTAGGGTCTGTGAGCATCATTTAGTTGTGTTTACCTTGATTTGTTTCTGTTAATGGGGTGCACTGACACATTCAAGCTGCCATTAGTCAGTGTAGACTGCGTCTTGTAACAATTAGTGCAAATGAATCAATTGAAGGATACGTGTTTACTGGATCGGTTTATGTTAAGCAAAGTCAACAAATGAGATTTTCCACCTAATGTCCAAACAAACTAGATTTTTGGCTGGCTATTCGGCTTTAAATAGGCCTGAGCCAGAATAGTTTGACTGAGATAGACTAGTATAGATAACCATTCAATAATGTAGTATAACAGACATGTGCAGTAACACAGTAACAATGTCAAAACACACAAAAAGGACAAAAGACTAAGGAAGGAAGGAAGGAAGGAAGGAAGGAGGGAAAGAAAGAAAGAAACTGGATGAATGAAAGAATGAATGAATGAATGAAAAATAAATAAATAAATAAATAAATGCACTGTGTGAACCAGAAGAACTAATGCAAAATTAGACACAAAAACGAATAGAGGTTAGAGGAAACAAACAAACAAACAAACAAACAAACAAATAAATAAATAAGGATATAGTGGGAACCAGGAGTACTAGGGCAAACTAGGCACAAAAACAAATAGAGGCTAGAGGAAACAAACAAACAAACAAACACACAAACAGACTCTCAAACAAACACACAAACAAACACACAAACAAACAAAGAAAGAACTAGTGGGAAACTTGACACAACAAAGACTAGGCAAAAAATAAAAACCCTGTTTGAGAGCCACTATTTTAGGGTGCTAAATGGACCCTTTTTTTCTAAGAGTGTATGAGCTAGAAAGAGGAAAACGGATCAACCTGATCCTCTTTTCCTAATGTAAACTCCCAAGAGTAACGTTTCCAAAAAAAAACCTGAATAGAATCACATAAAAAGAAACACTGAAACATAAAGAAAGCTATGTCCACTTAGTTGAAATAATACATTTTGATGGAACAAAAGAGTTGAGTCACTCCAAGACTGTGATTAACTGGCACTTTTTTGATGACAAAACCTTGTTGCATTTCTCCACAATAATGCCTATGTATCTAGATGATATAGTGATTATAGTGATATGGCTCTTAATGACATGTTATTTCTCTGCCTTGTTTTTCTTTAGCTTGCATTTCTGGAGCCCACAGTCCATTCTCTGAGGTTCAGAAGCTTCTTGAGCGCTGACGGACTTCTTAAACACTCGATACAGGATAAAGGATGAGGAGGCGCAAAAGGAAAAAGGTGTGCAAATGTGTCAACTTTATTCAAACCTTGTGAGGAAAAGTTTATTTAACATTTACGGAAGGAGTCTCCAGTGTCAGTGCTTTGTACCGGTCAGTAGGTTTTCCACCACAGTCAAGTCTTCAGGAAAGAAGAGTTTATGTTTTGGGATTTTTTTGGTAACATGACAAGCTGTAATTTTTTTGTCTTATTAACTTCAAGAGGATGAGGCTGGTGAGCAAAAAACTGTTTGTAGCTGTTATAAGATAAATGAAGAATTGGGATTCCATAAGTGCTTATGTAAGCCTTGAATACCATGGATCTAGCATATATACTGCACATATATATCCCTCTGTTTCTCACTACATCTGAACTCTGCTCTTTTTAAATGCTATGCCCCTCCTCAGCTCCTGCGTTCTTGCCAGAGCAGCTTTAACCTTCACGCTGTTCATCTAGGCAGTGGCGCTTTGTCTAAATCTCCCACATCAAAGGCAACATGCAAATGCTGCAGACAGTTGGAGCATTTGATGTTGTCTCTTTTTTTTCGCCAGGGTAGGAGCTTATGCTTACTGTGATTAGCGTGGCAGGATGCAGCAGTGTGTGTGAAAGGCTGATGCCGGTTGATTAGCTAGCTAGCTTCAAATGCTCGAAAACTAGAATGCATAGTTGGTTTTGAGTGTTTATATGAAGGAATTTTGGCCAAAGGGCAGTTTATTTTTACCCATAATGCACTGTTAACGCAGGTTTTAAAGCAGTGGACAGAGCAAAAAAGCTAAATTACTTGAATAGGAAAATAGTTTTGCTTCATTCTGAGCAAATTTGCAAACCATGAGATGTTGCACTGCCCAGTAGAAAACAGCAGGGCAGGCTGTGGAATGTCTCTTCTTAAAAAAAAACAACTACTAAACAATCTTTTGCCCTGCTATGTTCTTAATGTCACTTGTACACTTTTCATTGCTAGCTAGCTAGATTACACATTTAAATGATTATAAGCAGTATATTATCTACATTACTTTAATGTGTTTAGTGTCCATCTGTACCCTGTAAATATTCCCAAAAGACTATTTCTTTGCTAGCAAAAATTCTAAAGAGAACACTTCTCTCAAACACAAGCAGATTCATCCAAAAAGCTTGGTTTTTCTTTTTTTCTACAGCTGTTTGAGATGACAAACATATTAAATTGGACCTTTTTGTTCTAGTTGAGTGCTCTCTCACTCTATCTGTCCCAGCTGAACTTTACAATTGCCCCTGAGTGGATTTAATATTGACTGAATAATAGTTTGATTGATTTGCTGTTGCCATCTTGATGCCTTTTTTTTTTGTTTTAGTGAACGCTGGTATTGGACATTCATTCTGAGGCTAAATTTGATTTAACCCATGTATTTTTTTAACCCTACAGGACATATTGCATGTGTATACTGTATGTGAATGATTACTGTTCTGTATAGTGTGATAAGTAATTAATAAAACTCTGTTATGGGTGGTGTAATGCATTACCACTCAATAACATTTGGATATCTGGAAGTAGCAATTTGCAAGTTTGTATTTATTAAAGAAGAACATGTCATAGTTTTTTTCCTTTTATAGGTACGTTTAGTGTTTTGGAAAGTCTGCAAAACAAACTTAGTAGTTCTTGTTACCACTTATGTTATTGCAGCTATAAACAGTCATTACCTCTGACCATTACAAAGCACTGGCACCGGAGACTCAATGCAAAAAGATCTCCAAACATAAAACTTCAACATATCAACAGTTACACACATTTTAAAATCTGTTTACATTCGGAGTCTGCCTGTGTACACTGCTACTATAGAAACAATAATTAAAGATTTAAAGCATTTATATAAACCTCGCAGCCATTACTACTGTCAGAGCTGCTGTTATAGAAAATTAATCAACACCTTCATGGAAGGAGAATTCATGGTGTAAATGGAGGTGACTAATGGGTACTAATGAGTTCTAAATTGTATACCAGGTAAGAGTTAAAACACAGGTTGGCAACAACGAGGTGAGACAAACCAGACAAACAGGTAAGAGTCAGAACCAAAAAAAAACAACAACAACAACAGTAGCGCTGCCTTCATGTCTTACAGGAATGATCAGAAATACGAGTTCTCTAAAAGATATACATGAACATCTTTTTAAGTCGTAATTTTGTGAGAGGCTCAGTTAACACCCGAGCTAACAACTTAATGCTGACTTAAATTTTTCATCATGGTGTAAGGAAAGGACCATCATGGCTTTTGGTAATTCTTTATTTCTATAAATGTACCTTTTGCTAGTCACTATTCACACCATAGATACAGAGGAAGGGAAATACCAAGATATACACCGATCAGCCATAACTTTAAAACCACTAACAGGTGAAGTGAATAACATTGATTATCTTGTTACCGTGGCATCTGTCAAGGGGTTGGATATATTAGGCAGCAAGTGAACAGTCAGTTCTCAAAGTTGATGTGTTGAAAGCAGGAAAAATGGGCAAGCATAAGGATCTATTACGCAATATTAGGCAGGTGGTTTTAATGTTATGGCTGATCGTTGTATCAAGCTACCTACTGCAACTAGCACTTGACTGCAAAGATTTCGTAATCAAGACCAGGAACTAGAAAATATAAGGAACTACTCTAAGGAAGTCAAATGGGATGATAAAGGGCTTAAATAAGGAAGCAGGAACAATCATTAAAAAGAATGAGTTAAGAAGAACACGAAAACCAAATAGAGAAAGCAGACCGCAAGAATGCACTGTATGCTGGGTCAGTGGGAACAGAATAAGGGTTGATGTGACAAGTATTTTATTTATCCAGTCTTCTAAGGGTTCTGTGTGTATTAATTTATTAATACTCTTTGAACTCAAGCCAATCAATATGCACTAGAGATATGTGTAAACTCTGGAGTTTGTATTTTATCATCACAAAAGGTGCCGTTTCTTTTGCATCCTTATCAGCCTAGTTATTTTTATTTGTCAGCTACTGTGCGGGTTAGCCACATGAAAGGATAACTTTGCCTGTGGGTAGGACTCACACACATGATTCCTCCTCAGCGCTCGGTCCGTAGGAGGGATTTTTCGTTCCGCAACGCTGCTGGAACCCTGACACACTCCGTTTGATTGGCGCTTTAATGTTCTGCAATGCAGAATACATTAACCGTGAGGTTGAGGTGAGGCTGAGCGCAGAGGGGAGGATGATGCATTCTGCCGTTTGAAGAAAAGGCACTTTTTCGTCTTTCAGCTCTGCCTCGGAGAAACGCAGCTAGATCAGCATCAGTCACATTTGTTCAAACAGCCCTTATTTGCAGAGATATTAAGGCACCTGTTAGAGAATATGGGGGTTGAGAAACAAGAAGAAAGAGACTGCCCGGGTGCTCAGAGGTGCTTGAAACCGATGACTGCATCGTATTACCTATTGTAAGTGAAGGGTGAGTGTTATAATATGTACCACTCTCTTAATGCGAATGATGTCATTACAGGGATTTGACGAATTGCCTATCAACTATGAGTCACATAAAAGGAAGATGTGGCACAGCGGAAAAGTGTTGGTCTGGATTCATCGTGACCAGGAGCCAGGGAGCAAAATTTGGCCATGTTCTCTGGGTGGGAGGGATGGCATGATCTCTCCCCTCTGTCAATCATAATGACACTAGCCAATCATTGAGATCTGTGAGCTCAAGTATGCAGAAGAGGGTGAAGAACGCTTTCCTCTGAATGTGTTACACTGCATGATCAGCAATTTGAAAAGATGTGGTTGGCTGGCTTCATGTTTCTCAGAGGAAGCATCTGTTAGCCTTTGCCCAAGCCCTCACCCATTTTCCAATAAGACGATAGTTTGACCAACACTCATAGATTAATTCCCACAAAAGAATGTATCCATGAAATCACATTTTATACAGGGGAACTTTGGGTTAGACTTTTTTGGTGGCCTGGGAAAACCCATCAGATATTGCTGTGGCAAAAAAGCAGCCATTCTTACAGCATCCAGGTGAGAGTATGTTTGTACAGCTCTGTGTGGAAATGCACTTGTATGTGTGTGTCTGGCAGTTTGTGTGTGCGTGTTGAGCCATTGCAGTTAAAACAGTCCTCACAACAGCTCTCCAACCACCACATAGATGAAAAAAGACACATTTTCGGCTTGACGGACGGCTTAGCACGTAAAAACCACATTTCTTATACCACCTCTTTTTTCTCGTGTCGTATGAAGTGGTGCCAGAGAGAAAAAAATGAGAGAGAGGATCCATCTTTTCTCTTCTGCTTGAAGATTTTCTCAATGCTCACTTCAAAGGACAAACCTGACGTTATTCCTGCTGAGACAATCACAATAAAAATGAGAAAGCTGAGAATTATTCGGATTTGCTTCATGGATATTGGAATTTTAAATATAGGAAGGCACAGAATAAATGCTTAAATGGAGGGTATAAAATAGATATGTCTTCCTTTTGAACACTGATATTGGAAGGTTTTTTTTCCCCTCAAACCAATAAACAGCAACATTTTGTGTTTGTCTGTGCAGGTTTGAAGGAATGTTTGAGGTTTAAAGCTGTCACTGACACATTTTCTCGCCTGGAAACAGAGCTAAAGAACAATTTGGCTATATATATATATATATATATATATATATATATATATATATATATATATATATATATATATACATATATGTGTGTGTGTGTGTGTGTGTGTAGACAACCAGCTACGTTTGGTGTACAGCATTTGCTATTGAGACTATTGTAGCTAACACCTTATATATGTTTTTTCTTATCTAAAATCTTTTTTAAATAAACACGTGCCCAAAAAAATCCTATTTTTAAATACACAGATTATTAAAATAGCAGTTTTTTTTTTATTCCAGTTACAGCTGGAAATATATATGCAAAAGAATGTGATACTGATTGTCCAAGATGGCTGCCCCCATAGTGTTACAGCATACAGCTACATGGTGAAGTTTTACTTATGTTATTTAGATTACAGTAAGTCGCACTCTGTCCTAAACCACACTGGCACTTCTGTGAGACATTACTTAAGAAGTGGATCTGATTTGAGGCAGCTATTTACAGAAAAGATTGACCATAGAGACCACATGCTGTGCAACCCAGCTAGCATGCTAATGCGGCGAAGTTGCAACACTCAACATGGCCATGCACACTGTGAACAATGTAAAGTGCCCCTTCCCTACTTTTAACTTAGTTTATAGCAGTATTGGCTTTAGGTCAGTTAATGTGTAGACACGGTACTTTATTAAAGCTTTAACATTGACCATACTAATCTCTGTTTTGACAAGGTAATCATCAAGATTAGAGCTATCCCTAAAGTTAGCTGGCTAGCTTTTTGCTAATGTTACTCGCTATTGTCTGCTGACTAGCTTGTTTCTATTGTTACTCGCTGTTGTCCACTGTTGTTTCTGTACTGCATTTTCAGTCCTAAATGTTGCATGAGTGTTTGAAGTTCACTGTCGTAGAACAGAACCAATAGTCACATAGGCCTGTAAGTGTAAAAGTGTGCTTAAATTAGCTTTTCAAGAGCTCTACATGCTCTGGCAGAGCAAACAAAAGACCTGCTTTTAAGGACACATCCATGTTTTTTTTTCCACTTTGCACATCGAACATGCCAAGGTGGAAAATAACTTTACATTACATTACAACTTGCAAATTACCACTTACAAGGCACCACGAATGCAGCATAACTACGATATGTTATAGGACAAGCAAAAACAACTTCCTGTAAGTCTCTACTGTACTAGGCAGCATTTAAAGGGCTTAATAAATCTCAGGCGTATGCTACATCGCCCTCTGACCTATGTTATTCTGCGAGGAGTGGATTGACGTCAGGCATTAGAATGATCCCTTTTACAGTGTTGGTCTGTTGTGTGAGAGATTGAGGCCTGTAACACCACTGATATCAGTAGCAGAACAATGAAGGGCTTTGCATTTCTCACCCATCAACTCTGTTTTACCCCTGAACTTTGCGCCGTTGATTTCAAACACATATTCATGCAGCATTTTGTGGTTCAAAAATTCAAATCAGTCATGGGATTCTCATGCAAGCACATAGGCCACCTATTCTGTTCATGACCTAGCAATAATCTGGTTTTGCCATTTTGGGGAGTGGATCTGAGTTAGTATTTAACATGTAAGATGCAAGTGTTATTGTGTTATAAAACATAAAATAATATGCAAATGCAAATCATGCAAATTACAGGAGAGTTGATGAAACTTTATGCTGTTATTATGCTACCAGAAAAAGGGTCAGGTGTGTAGGATTGAGGCGTTTCCAATTTGCATAGAAACAACACCTGAATTTCTTGAAGATCTTTTAAAAAGTATGCACCAGCTGTACTTCCACCATTTGTAAAGATGCAGGAACAACCTCTAGAAAATCTGCCAGTTCAAGCCCTGGGGACAGGAAAAAAGGAAACCCAGTACTTCTCTAAACCTGATCCATGTCTTCCTCCATTACTGGCAGTCATACAGAAGGCTGTGTGGTGAACATTACACACATTCCTGCGGCTGAAGGTGGATTTGTTGATACCAGGGACATGGACATCCTCCCAAGAGTATTCGGGATAATAGAAGAGGTATTGTATCCTATAGTTTCTAAAGAAATTGCATTGTGTCTTCTTTTCATCTCCTGAGGAATTTCAAGCATTTTTTGTCCAATACTCAGTCAAAGTAGCAGCATGTCCCTTGCTGGTATGTTTTTTTATGCTTAGCATGCTTTTCAGTAGGGTTATGTCCCTACATCTGTTAAGAGGCACTCCTTGATACATGATTAATGATCTGACAATTAAAGCAGATGATGATTTAATACAATACAATTTCAAGTTGCTTTGATGCAATCTGATTGAGTATTGTGCAAACAACACATTTGCTCTACTATATATATATTTTTTTACAACAGTTGCACAAAAATCCCCGCTCAGACCCACTATCACCATCTGTCCCGGGTGATCTGATTACAAGCACTGAGTACAGGTTTAAACAGGATCTAATGAGACCACTTTCAGAGGTATTCAAAGTCCAGGTTTTGGTATTAATATCTATGTCAGGTGATCCAAGTATGCACCCCATATGTAAAGTTGTTTACACCTGGCATTTATACGTCTCAAATACTTCATAACATAGCGCATTTATGCTGCGTTTGAGGCTTTATTACAACTTGGAAATTGCCATTTACAAGGGACCATGAACACAACATTACTAATGCTGCATTCAACTCGAGGTCACAACTTGTAATTCCCAAAAACCAAACAAGAAAAGCCAAAGAAAACACCCCCTCAACTTGAAATTCAACTTGGGGTAGTCTTCTTAACTATCAATTCCTTCCCTGTTTACAGAGTTACGTTAAATCAACATGGCTACGAACACTGTGAACAGTGTAAAGTGCCACTTCTCTACCGAACCAATAGCCACATAGGCTGTAACTGTATAAGTGCAGTTAAAGTAGCATTTTATGAGCTTCACATGCTCTGACAGCGCAAACAAAATACACGCTTCCGTGGAGGCGTCCATGTTTTTTTTTCCACTTTGAATGTCGAAAATGCCAAGATGGAAAATGACGTTATTACAACTTGCAAATTACCACTTACAAGGCACCATGAATGCAGCATTACTAACTCAAACTTGTAATTTGTAATTCCCAACCTCCACCCAGAAAAAGCCAAAGACAACGTCCCCTCAACTTGCACTTTTCAACTACAAGTTCCCTTCCAGTTTACAGCATGAAGTCAAACCAGCATGGCTGCACACTGCATCAAAAATAAACAACTCAACACATCTTTCCTTTAAATGAGTCATGTTACAAGTATTTGCTTTAGATCAATCAATATACAGAAATTATACATTGACAAAGAGGAAATTATACATTGCTCATCATAGTTAGCTGAGTAGCTTGTCACTAACAAAAGACAAATATGTCTTACAATTACAAATACCACGTACAAGACAAGTCGAATGCAGCATTAGAGCTACATTTTGGAAATGGTAGAAAAATGCTATTGCAGGCTACTTGCAGAAGAACATTTCTTAACTTGAATTGTGCTACACGGATTAAACCCACAGCTCTGAGTGCACATTAGAACTAAAGGGTCTGTCTCAAGACACATAATGAACAATAAGTAGTATGTATACCTGTATATAGCAGTGACACCAATGTTGCAGTGACAGAGTATTTAGTATGGTAGTATGATGTTTGGTATTTGGACCCTCCTCACCAGAGGATAAAACGCCAGAGGATAAAACGACACAGATCAGGAAAACTAATGGCTGTCATGAGTTCTTTAGCTAAACAACTTTTTTAAATGGGTAATGATACAAACTGCAAAACAGGAATAAATAATCTCTAGCTCATTTACTAAATTAGAGAACAAATAAATGGTTGTTTATTTGTATATAAACCTGTTCAGCAAGAAAAAAAAAAAAACATAGTCTACTTCATGTTTGACTTGACTTTGTCTAGAAATTATTTAGCTTAAGAAGTTAGCCAGCAGCAGCAGCAATAATAATAATAATAATAATAATAATAATAATAATAATAATAATGTTAGTGGCAATGACACCAGTTAAAAAGTATTACTATTGTAATATACAGTATATATAGGGCTTTCTTTTTTCCAGACACTTCTGGTATTTTTCTTTAAAACTCTTTCAATTTTTCATCCACAGCCAAATGATAGCATTATGTGAAATATCCATTTTGAATGAGATCTGAGTTCTAAAGAACTTGTGGTGTGAAAAAGAATTTGTGGTGTGGTCTAAGAGCTCATCAACTGGAAAAATATCCAGAAAAACATCCAAGTCCACTTATATTGTGAACACCAGAAGCACTGATGTCATTTGCAGCTAGTTAAAGTTAAATATTGTTTTTTATTTTATTAAATATGTTTCTACTCTTACTCAAATATGTACTCATGGATGTCAGTGATAACCAACATACTGTCATTTGAGAAAGGTATTCGGTAAAGGTATTCTAGTCTCTAAATCTGCCTCTAGTTGTCGGGACGCATTAGCATTCACACTACAAACATTACATGATTAATGTTTCGGTAAACTCAGAACATTGTCCGTTAGCAGCTGTGGGCCTTTTTTCGCTTCAGTTCCAAAGGCATGTGTGCCATAGGGAAGTGCAGTGATAGTCATAAACACACTCTGTAATGCGGCTACATGGTATGTGGGATGAAACCCTCACTGAGAGCCACAGACACCCAAATATTTTACTTCAAAGAAACTAAACTTCCCTGAGGGGAGCACCAAAAGCTGAACCGGATCTGTGACAAACAAAAGAGTCGACTTTTAACATGCTTACTTTAATAAGATTACAGGCGGTGAGCGAGGAGCAGTCAAAAAGACAGAGTAATTCATAGATGTAGATAATCTCTTCCTCCCCTGGGCCATTTTTAAGAGGAAGACTTGTTTTTGTTGTCTTAATGAGGTAGGTTTATGTATCTTTTTTACTTGTAAAGATCTTAAGCTTAAGCCACTGAAATATGTAAAAAAAAAAAAAAAAAAAAAACTTCTGGTAATTAGGAGTGTAACTTCTCAGAGCAGAAGTACCAGAGCAGAAGAAACACTTTGAAGACACTTTAAATTAAAAAAGAAAAGAAAAAGATTCTGAGTGGGGATTTTTGTTGTTGTTGCCTTGTCTGTGTTCCCAAACCCATAATGATTTGTGTCCATGAGTTCAAGTGCCCTTTTTGACTTTCTCAGACATGTTCTTCATTAGCATATCTGGTTCTGTTGAGGGATTTATATTCCTGATGAAGTCAGAACGAGGTAGAAGATGTGGGGAATAATGAACGGCAGAATTTCCTAGAATGCAAAGAGAGAGACACATCTGTAAAGGATTTCATTACATCATCGAAAGCGAAGTCAAAGCAACAGAGTGTGCATTTAAACTCAGCTAATACTGGAGACTGTACTTTTCATATTTGGCTAAAATAGTAATAGTAGAGAAAAACAGTAAAATTAAATTTTAAAAAAACTACTCAAGTTCTAGTCAAGTATTAAAATACTAAAAAAGAAGTGAGAATTAAACTAGGATTCCTAGATATCCTTAGATATTCCCACTATGTGTCTGGAGTTCAGAACTCTTTCCTAAGCACTAGAATAGATATATGCTGTTTTTTTAAAGCCAGCTCCCGCTCGCTCCTGAAATATTTTGACCAATCCCTCCTGCTTTTGCAGAAAGTTTGACCAAGTGCAAAATGGTGCCTAAAGGAATGAATTAACATGGTAAACAGGTCACACAGTGCTGCATGAGCACCCACAACACTCCCCTTTGAAAGAACATGAACCTTCCTTTGTCCTGGAAGTGTCATATTTTAACCTCCTGCATGTACTTAGAAACTCCTTTAATATTTTTTTGTTGCCCGCAGGTCCTCAGGGATCCAAGTCCTGAGGCATGGATTCCCAAACATGAATTCCTGCTCTAGTGTCAGCCATTTTCAGCAAAAACACTACAAAGAATTCATTCCAACAAGATGTCATACTAGTGGCATGTTAGAGCTAGGCCTCCAGTACATTCTATGGCAGTAAGCCAATACTTTTTACATCAAATAGGTCTCATTATAGACATCATACATTACAGAGTCTTAAATCACAAAACATCTTAATATAAAAAGAAGACTTTGGTCACTTTGAAACACTCCTACACTGTGTCACCTTTCACATTGCAGTTCCCATGATGATGAACATGCATGTGTCATGTTGGTTATTGTTCTAATCCTTTCTCTGCTGCTCTCCTGTCATTGGTTTGTTGCCCAATTGTGTTCACCTGTTTTCTGTTAGTTCTTGAATATTTGTCTTTGTGACTTTGTTCTTTATGAAGTCTGAATTGTGCATTTTTTGCATCATTACGTCTGAGCTCTTGTTTTTTGTTTCCACATTCATTCTGGTTTTTGATTCTTGCCTGCTGTTGCACTGTTGCTTGTCTGTCTTTTGACCCCTGCTATAGACTGCTATGGTTATTATACTTGCATTCAGCCCAGTAGAACTCATACCGAGCACACACTACGCCTACCTGGTGCCCTCATGCAAAGTGTAGAATGATATTTGAAATTCAGCCACAGAAAATGTATGACATTTCAATAAGGTTTTGTGTATTCTTTGGTTTTTCTGTTCTAACACGCCTTCTAAACCTTGATGCCAGGCATGAAGTGAATTTAGTCAGAAATGTTGGGATAATCACCAAACTGTGCTGGAGTTGGGAAGTTGACAAACATACAAGTAACTGACAAGTAGACTTTTACTTAGACTTTTTACTTACACTGTACATAAATATCAGACAAACAGCACAGACTATCTAAGCGATTCACCTAGCATCATGTCAGCCGGAGAACCGGGTTTCCTTTTTTTTTTTTTTTTTTTGCTTAAAAATTCCTAATAATTCAAAACCCCTTCATTTAAAGTCATCGATGAAGGTTTGGTTGCCTCACACAAGTTTTGATAATCAAGTCATACCTTAACAAGTTGTCTTCCTAGAGAGACCTCATATTATTAACACAGTGTGCCAGTTTTTATTCTCAGCTGACAGCTGTCAAAAAGTTAGCAAAACTTAAATCGTGGCCATGAGTGCTTTGTATAGATGATACGCTGTCAGTGCTTTTTCATGTGAGGAGGCACTTTTGTAGTAAATACAGAAAGCTTTCTGCTTTATCAGGCAGAAAAACTAGGCCTGTGTAGCTCAGTGAAAAAGATGAAGCAGTTTGAATTTTTAAACGTAAACTTTTTGTGAGAAATGTGTGAAGCACGAGTAGGTGTGCTCCATTTGAACAGTCCCATCAATCAGGAGGAAAAAAAAAAATGCGTTTGCTGATACGCTTGATGGTTTGGTGTTCTCAAAGTGTCTTCCATTCTCTTTGTTAACATTAAAGGCCACGCATCATTAATTCATTACTAAGACTCTGCAAGCTATGAATCAGTGAACATTTCTTGTCAGATTTGCCTCTCACACACACCGATGAATGCAGGTTTCGCCCGTCAGATTGCTTTGAGCAGAAACGCTGTCGCAGATTTGTGGGCCCATTTTGAAATGAAAGCGACAAGCTGGAGTTGAAAGTTTTGTGAAATGACTGTTTGATGGTGAGATTAGTGATATTTTTTCACTCACGTTTGATCTCTTGATCTGCTGGAAAGCAACACTGCAAGGGCAGCAAGATCTCGGTTTACACACACACACACAAACACACACACAAACACACACACAGCATATCAGAGTGTTCAAGTTCTTATTGGGTTTGTCCAAAACTTCGGGAGGTTTTTCAACTACCTAACCAAGATTGTAACGCTTTGTTCTGAAACACTTTGAAGGAGAAGTTTTTTTTTTTTTTTTTTTTTTTTTACAGTTTGCACTCTTTAGAAAGGCGAGATGAATATTCTCGGGACAAAGAGAAGCTTGGAGAAGCTTTTGACTGCGACTTCTAAGGTTCTGATTTCTTTTCGCTCGACTATGAGTGGCTCCTTCAAATCGCAACTGAAAGAGCCGTATATCAAATACAACCTGCAAAGGCTTTCAACTTTCAGAGCTGTTTGAAAATATCATCTTTTCAAAGTTACATAGTTCAGGCTTTTATCAGCATCTTTTCATATCTCGGTCCGATGGACAGAGAAGAGACTGGTCGGGTTAGAACTGTAATTGGCTTTATATTACACAAATAGAAATCTCTTTCTCGTTCCAGCACACAGTTATTGATTCTCTTTTTTATTTTAGTGCCCCTGGACAATCCAGACCTCTAAAGTGTACATAAGTATACTGTAAACTATGAAGCACAAATATAAAACTTTCTGATTTTGCTACTCTCAGTATCCATATCTATCAATATCAATCAAAAGATATATTTACATACAGCCAAATAATCCATTAATAGTCTGCCAGTTCAATGAGGAAAAAAACCTTCATGTACACACCTCATCAGAACAGACTAAACTGACTGAGGCCAAAGAATGAAATCTCTATGCAACCACATAATAAAATAATAAAATAAATTGAAAAACTACTCAACAAGTAAACTTTTGATTAGATTAGATTAAATTAGATTATTAGATTAGATTATTTTCACAGTCAGAATCTTTGAAACGTTTAATCATATTTAAAGGATCAACATACTTGCCCCAAAGTGTTTTATTCCTCTTATACTACAACAATTTTTGGTAACAATTAGACTTTCTCATTTATTAAAGAACAACATTTTGTACTTCTTATCCATTTATAGTTACATTTACAGTTGTCTGTGAAACAAGTTAGATTAGCTACAAACAGTTGTTTCCTCGCTTGTTTTTTTTCTCTCTTTAAGATAATAAGAAGAAAAATTGCATTTTGTCACATTACTGAGAAACCACAAAGCACAAATTCTCTCTCCTGAAGACTTTCCGCATAGAAAACCTAAAGGGACAGCTTTACCTCAAAGCACCTACAAAGCTTCACCAGAGCAATTAAAAAAATTAATGAGTTGTTATTATAGAAACAATAAAGTAAGAATGAGCCCATTAATATAAACAAGTCTGTGATTTCCTGTCCAGCCAGCACTACTAGTTATGGAAAAGTAATCAACAACTTATAGCCAATCAGATCCAAGAACTCAACAATGCTGCGGTATAAGGCTGGTTTAACACTTTGTACACAAGCTGTGTCATTTGCAAGTTACACACTTGCATATCAAAGATGTCATTTTGTAGTGTGGCTTCATTTTAAAAAACCAAACCAAGCTCCTTTTGTTAGTTTAGCACAAAAAAACACATTTATATTTTACAGAGTCGACTGAAAGGACATTCATTACATATAGTACATGTAATGCAATGTATACAGTATTTAAAACAATAAGATGTTATATGGAAAGACTTATTATTACACTTCTAACTGTGCTATAGCTGTATCCTTTATCCCTATGTAAGTATAAACATATCTTTGTTTAGCTTCCCTGATCACTTTCCACATCAGAATCTTTTCATTAGTTTCCTATCTAATGTTAAAGCCTTTGACCCTGGTTAAATCTTATTCTTTAAATAACCTCATAACCTGGTCTTGAGCTTGATGATGTCATCCCAGACGGCTCACCAGGGGCTGAATGGGCGTTACATCACCATTGGCCCATCCGCTCCTCCCACACTTTAGTGTTGGAATGAAAGAGTGAGCCGCAATCACAGGTGCCGATTACATTTCACCTGAGTGAGACTCCACGAGAAAGCTGTGGGAATCAAAAGAAGGCGAAATTTGGGAAAAATCAATGAGCCATTGAGTGTGTTCCATTGGTGCAGATTGGGATAGAGAGGGGGGTGGGTGATGAGGGGTACAGGGTGGCTTTCCAAATGGGAGTGTGCCAGGAAGAGCTGGGAGCCAGAAACAGCCGCCATCATCAGTAATCTTACATGGCCCTTCACAAAACCAGATCTGTAATGAATAGGGGGAGGACTGGTTTGGAAGAACAGGTTGAATGGCATTTCCTGTGCTGTGGGGTGAAAAGGTGCCATGAAAGCGAGGAGGATCAACTACTGCCTCTGGAATGTCTTTGACAGAGTAGATCCTTTTTTTGTTTAAGGTGAATGTTTGTGCTGGCAAGTTCTGGCAAACACCATCCTGCTCTCTTCCCAGGAAATCTGAGATTATACCATAGGCTGTCACTTTTTAGTTGCAGTTGGTGACTTGGTTATGCACAAATCTTACACACCTAGTACACTTATTATTACCGTACAGCTTAGTTGGTTTTTTATCATACAAAAGAGGCACTCCCAAAGTGATACATCTTCACTCATCAAGTGACAAATAAGAACTTTTTCTTTTTCATAATTAGATGAGGCACATTGTTTACTTCATGTAACTATTGTGCCAGAGGATGACCTATATTTACTGAACAAATACTGTGGCACAATAGACACTAACCTGTCCCACACATCACACACCAAGGAATGGGAAAAGAGGGGACTGTCTTTACAGCAAAATTGTACCTAAAAAATAAAAATATACATATCACAATGAACGCTGTTGGCTAATTGACTTGCATTTCACCTTGAATAATATTACCTGCCAAATGAATAGAGCGTCTTGCTTAAGTGCTCATCCCTTTGAACTTGGTGATGTCCTTCTTACCCAGTCACTTATTTTTGATGGTTGGCCTCCCCTAGTCACAGTTGTGACACATGCTTTCCATTTTTAATAATAGATATCAAAGATATAGGATATGACAAGAAGTCCATTTCAGTTCCAGGTGACATGAAAAAATGTGCAATAGTTCAAGGGAGGTGAATACTTATGCAGGGGACTATACACATAAATGTCGACCATTTAGGCCATTCCCAAATGTTATCTTTAATATTTAAGCCAGTAGCAGATATAGTAGTAGATCAGCCTAGACATGCTTGGTGTGCAGAGTTTGCTTTTTCAAGTGGAAAAATAAGACTAAAATAACTAACAACTAACAAATTTGAACTGTGCACTTAAACGTAACAATACTACAGCCATCTTGCACAACTGGAGCCATGTTCTCCCTTAACAAATGCATATTTTCATCTAGGCTTTGCTGCCCAGGTTCCAAGGTTCTAAGTAGGTTAAAATGAATGGGAGGTAAAACCTTAAAATACTACTGACACACAGCACCAGCTGGGACAGTCATTATTGGCCAAAGTGAAATTTTATCACATAATTTCCGGCTTCCCAGTACATTTTCACCTTCAACCAAAGCCAAGAGGATGAAAACAAGATTCCAGTAAAAGATGGCTGCAAAAAAAAAAGTTATGGTCAAGTACATAGTTTAAATGCATGATATTACTGAAGAACAGCAAACATTTTTTTTTACGTTTTTAGCTACACTATATTTTTAAGTTTGTGGACACCTGAGTATTAACATCCCATTCCACAACCATGGGCATTAAGATTGAGTTGTTCCTCTGTTGCTGCTTCTGGGGGAAGGCTTTCCACTAGATTTTGGAATGTGGCTGTGGGGATTTGTGCTTATTCAGCCACAGGAGCACAAGAGGTTGGGCACTGATATCAGTGGAGAAGGTCTGGTGCAAAGTTGGTGTTCTAGTTTATCCCAAATTTGTTCAGTGGGGTTGAGGTCAGGGCTCTGTGCAGGACACTCAAGTTCTTCCACACCAACCTTGGCAAACCATGTCTTCATGGACCTCAGATTGTGCACAGGGGCACTGCCATGCTGGAACAGGTTTGGGCCTCTTAGATCCAGTGAAAGAAAACCTTAATGCTACACCATACGCAGACATCCTATACAACTGTGTGTATCCAACTTTGTAGCAAGAGTTTGGGGAAGACCCACATATCGGTGTTATGGTCAGGTTTCCATGTATGTTTGGGCATACAGTGTACAGTAGCCTCATAGCTTGAGTGCAAAACTAAAGAGGCACCAGACACACATAGGCTGATTGACTAGACTAAGGGTAAGGATGAGTACATTCCTTAGTATACTGAAGTGTTTCTGATCTCTGTAGGTGGTGCGTCTTAAGAAGCCCAGAAGCACTGAGCAGAAGATGGACAGGAAAAAAGTAGTGTCTGCTGGAAAGGGTGAGTGCAAGCACAGCCTCTTATTGTACACTCAGCATGGCATCATGGGAGATTGCTGTATGGACCTGGCTTTCTGGTGCTCTCTGTGTTTCCCCTGCTGCTTTCAGAATGAGTGTGCCTTTTTAAGAATGAGGGTGGTTTGTTTTGGTAGATGAGTCATTCTAATAATGAATATGGATAAAGACTTCGCAGGAGAAATATGCTAATCATTGCTCATAACCTTTTCATGAGTTTATTTGTGCCAGTGCCCATGAATATAAATCACATGTCCTGTTTTAATTGTGAACAGACAGGACCTGTTTCTGGATAGTTAGAGTGTTGTGCCGCTTCTTAGCATATATCACTGGAACCCATTTTTGTTTATCATTTTATTTTGCTTTTTTTTTTCGGAAGCTTGCCAACATGTCTGGAAATTTGAGTGAGATGTAGTGCCTGAAGTGAAAGTCTGCAGAAGTGGCACTGCATTCAGATGCTTACTGAGAAAAAAAAAAAAAGCATCGCAAGGCTCAGAGAACAGGCAGTTGGGATCACTGAAGGTATATCCATAATCAGAAGCTGAAAACATCACAGGAGTCAAAACTCGAGAAGAACGTGGAGAACCCAGGAGCGTAAAAAACAATAAGAACAATGGAAAAATATCATTATAGTCAACTATGACAGTATAACATGAGTTAAATTGCTATAGTAATATATTGGAGCAGGACTGCTCTAGAATCCTGACTTTTGTAGAAGCAGGACAGTTCTAGAATGAGTTGACTTTTAGAAATTGGAGAATTCAAGAATAAAGAAAGTCCTAGAATCAGGGCACATCTAGAAGTAAAACAGTTCTAGAAGGATGGCAGATTTAGAAGTAAATGAATTGTAGTATCAGGATAGTTCTAGAAGTGTGAAAGTTCTAAACAGGACTGTGCTAGGAGTGGTAAGAGTGCTTTAGAACCAGGATGGTTCTAGAAGCAGGAATGTTCTAGAATCAGGGGCATCTAGAAGCAGGAGAATTCTAGAATCAAAACAGTTCTAAATTTTGGGAAGCAGAGGAGTTCAAGAAGTGGGTTACCTCTAGGTAATGCTAGTTCTTGAACCAAGATGATTTTAGGTGCAATTGACTCTAGAGGACAAATTCTACAAATAGGGCAGGCTTAGGAGCAAAAGTATTCTAGGAGCAGGACATTTCTAGTAACTAGCAGGGCAGTTCTAGAAGAAGGACATGGAGGAATTTCCTGAAGCAGGACAGTTATAGAACCAATGCTTTTAGAAGCAAGGCACTTGTAGAAGCAGGAAAATTCTAGACAAGGGCAGAAACAAAAGAATTATAAGAGCAGGAGTGTCCTAGAAGAGGGAAAGTTCTAGAGGCAGAGAGGTTCTAGAAGTGGGGGCGCAGAAGCAGGATTCTTCTACAAGCAGGGTGGTTCTAGAAGCTGCACAGTTCTAGAGGCAGGGTTTAGGAGAGGGGGACTCTAGAAGCAGGACAGTTTTAGAAACAAGATGACTTTGAAGCAGAACAGTTCTAGAAAGAGTTATATTTAGAAGCAAAATATTTCATGGAGTGGGAAAGTTCTTGGCAGGCTAGTACTTTGAGCAGCAAGAGTGTTTGAGAAGAAGGGTACTTATAGAAGCAGGAGAGTTCTAGGAAATGGGTAATTCTAGAAACAGGACCATTTCAGCTGCAGGAGAGTTTTAGAAGCAGGATACTTTTAGAAGCAAGGTGGTTCTAATAGCAGGAGAGCTCTAGAATCAGAACAGCTCTAGAGGCAGAGTGGGTCTAGAAGTAGAGCAAGTCTAGAATCAGGAGAGTTCTAAGAGTGGGATCATTCTAGAAACAGGACCATTTCAACTGCAGGAAAGGTTTAGAATCAGGGCAGTTTTAGAAGCAGGCGGAAAAGTTTTAGACAATATGTTTTATCAAATATTATGTAAACTCCTAAGAGCACAATACACAGCACTTTCCTTTTATTCAGTAAATGAGGCATTTGAGGATTGTTCAAGTGTATGTGTCCATCACGGTTCTGGAGCAGTAGCCTGAATGCCTACTGTAACACACAGTTGCCAGATTGCTGGAGCATGAACAGAACAGCTGGTGATGAGGTTTTTGATCTCCATCCTTCTCTTTCATGAGGAAAAACAAATAGTCCTCATGCTCGCACTCACACACAAACACACACAGCTGAGCGGCCCGACTTCCTCCTCTTTCTCTTTGACCGATGCTCCTTATCACGGTAATTACAGTAATCTAATGACCCCCTCCAGCTCGGACAGGAAGAGGGACAGAAGAAGAGAAAGGAGGAGGTGAGTGAGACAAGAGAGTAGAGAGTGAGACAAGTGGAGCATATCTCCAGCTTTAGGCGAGAAAAGGAGGCGGAGGAGAGAAAGTAAAGCACTGGTCCTCGTCGGAATCATGGGACTCCTTTTTTACTTCTCCAATTAAAATTCCAGTCAGGAGACGTTATTTCATTGACAGTCTTCCTGCTCTGCTTACTCTTTTGTGTTTAGGAACTCTAGCACACATTGTGACCTTAGTATTATAAGGTCTTTGAACAGATAGAAAATTCTAAGATCCTGGTACATGCGGCCATCTTGTTCAAAAATACTGACGGGACACTATCTTTTTTAGCTTAACCACTAAGCTGTTCAGTTTCTCAAAAACAAGGCCAAAATACTGCAGGTCCCACAAAAGAGCTTCCACAGTCTCTCCTCTATAGTTACATTTTTGGTTCTAGGGCTAGAAACAATTTAAATGTAACATCAGAAGTCTGAAGTAAAGACATACTTTAGGGTACCAACCCAGTGTCAAGCCTTAGCTAGTAACAAGCAGAAAGCTAGCTAACCTACAACGTAGCACTATAGCAAGGGAAAAAATGTAATTGCTTAATTTGCAAGGATAGGATATGTTAACTCAATTTAAAGCAACAAGATGTACTCATTTATCAACCATTTTTCATGCAGTATTATATAAACACATTCCACTGAGCACACAAAATTAGCATTGCTAACCATAAGATTAGCTTGCTAACCTCTTAAGCTGCAGGGAATTGTGGATGGTTAATGTCCACTCCTGACACTTAATATAACATAATATTTGCATCATTTTCTATGCAGTTAGTGCATATTAAGACTTTTGAGAAATTTTGGTAATGTAAATGAGAGTACGAGGATTCATAGAACAACTATAAATCCAGTATTCTATCCTTGCTAGCTGGCTATAGGCTACTCTGCTGCTAAATATGAACGCTAAAGCCCATTTTAGCTTATATTTTCCCTCTTTATGTCTCAGGATGATAATGGACATTTAATAAGCTTTAGAAAGAAGTTTTAGAAATATCAGTGACTCGTTTTTTGCAGTCTTTTTTGGCTTTAAATGACTTTGGCACTTGTGGTTCACAATGTACCAGTGTACAATATACCAGCAACAATTAAAAACAGTAGAATAGCTCAAGCATTTAGAGTATTTATGTGGTTAGTGTCCTGATGGGGAATTTGTTTCAGTTCTAATGAGGCTGCTCCTTCTCTGACATCTCTCTCTCTCTCTCATTGTTCTCTGCCTATCTCATTTATTCTCTCTTCCCCCTCTCACACGCACACCACAAACACTTCACACCCTCTGTATAAACTCATCACTTCAGGTGTTAACAGATAAACACTCTAATGCTAATTCTTTAATATACGACACCCCCACACCTTTACCATCACGTAATAAATTCATTTCAAAGCAATAACAGACAAAGCCATTCTGCTTGATCCTTTTTCAGTGATCTTTGATCTTTTTTAATCTCTTTAAAGAATGTAGCAGGATGAGACTAATTTCATTTGATTCACCTTCCATGACATAAATTATTAAATGTACATGAGATCCTTTTTATGCAAAAATACTAACTGTGAGCTATCTAACTTGTCATGCTATGTGTATATTTATGCTTATGTCAATTTTTTTATTATTTTTTTAAAAAAAGTATCCAATTTTAGTCATCACCAGTTTCCGCTCAATAGCAAGTCCTCTCCTATTGCACGATATCTAAGGCTAGGATATGATTCCGCCAATATATGAAGCCAGACATCAAATCATGTTACATCAGCTGAACACACTTGGAGGAGAGCATTAAACTTTTAACTTACATGTCTGTACATATGAGCTCACAGACATCTGCAATTGGTTAATGTTGCTCTGATTGACAGGTCAGAGAGTAATGTCATCCCTCCCACCCATATGTATGCGTAGCCAATTTTGCCTTAATTTTCCCACAGATGGCTGGCATCGTCTCACTTATGATCCCCTGATGAGAGGGTGAGCACATTTCTGGCAACCCCTGGCATTTTTTACATACATTTCAATAACAGTTATAGTTTTGAAATGGGTAGAGAAGCAGAACTGCAGACAAACTGTCCATTATCTGCCACAAGCCCCTCCACTTCTAATCATTGGGGCATGATGGGACAGGTTAGTGCCCTTTGCTCCATACTTCATTTGGTCGGCAAATGTACCCCATCATGTGAGACCTTTTACTTGAGTATGTTTGTTCATAGTTAAAACAAATATATATTTAAAACAAAGTCGTATAGGGGATAATTAAGTATCTGTAGACACAGTTGAAGTCATAAGAAAAGCAAGGTGCTACCCCTGCCCCTTGACATCACCTCAACCATTCAGAACTTTACTAACAAGTTGCTGAATTCTTAAGGATTGTGCTCTGTTGTTTTTTTTTCCCTTTTTAAAATATTTATTTTCTGGTTGTCTTCCACCCAGTGGATGCATCAGTTTCATATTGAGATTAAAGAACCAAAAAAACACATCTAGCATGTTGGTACATCAGGAGCTGTTTTACTTGATGATTTCAGAGGGAATATGTTTGAAGCTAGCTTCTTGGAGGCTTGCTCAGAACCTGGCGCCTGGCTTTGTTGTCTCTCTCTCCGCTCCACCTTGCTCTCTGAAGTGTTTAGATACATGGTGCCTCTCCACAGCTGCAAAAAAGGCTGACATGAGCTTCTATCTCACGATACGTCTCGTCTAATCTCAAAGCAGTTCTCTCTATCTCCCACTCTCTTTTGCTCTCCAAAGAGGAGGATAATCTCTGGAGAGAGAGAGATTTCAAACTGGTCAGAACGAGGTCAAAGGAAGAAGAAAAAAAAAAGACTCATTCACTCTTTCTCTCTCTCTGATGTCGTGCTTTTTTTCTTCCAGCTGAAATCAGTTGACAGCTTCAAGATCTGAGAGGTATTTTTAAAATAATCAGTTAGACTTCTGTATGTAGGTGTAACTATATGGTAAATGGTGAATATATACACAGCAGAATATGCAGCAGATATTAATTAATTTTCTACAGCAGCAATTCCAGTTGCAAGGTTTAAATTAATAAACGTTCTAATATGTTATTGTTTCTATATTAACAGCTAAGTCATATAGATGTAGATTTTAAAACCATTTTTAAAATGGTTAATTTTCTGTGAGATATTTATTTAGTGTTTTTGTAAGGAGTCTCCAGTGACAGTGCTTTGTAAGTCAGAAGTTTTCTGACATCGGAAAGTCTTCAGGACAGAAGGCTTTGTGCTTTCCAGTTTCTGTGTAACACGCTGTATTTTCTGACTTGTTAACTTCAATCAAGAGAAAAAGGAGAGGCCGATGAGGGAAGGCTGTTTATAGCTGCTATAACATAAATGATAACAGGAACTAACTTCTTTTGTGGACTTTCCACAATGTTACATGTAACTCTAAATGGATAAAAACAAACAGTGTCATTCTTTAATAAATACAAATTGCTATTTTTGGCAACAACAACAAAAAAAGACCAGTATAACAGGAATAAAACACTTCAGGAAGTGTTGTTATCAGAAAGTTGTCACTTCAGGATGGTAACAGTAAATCTGTTTCACACAGGGTTGCATCACCACTCTGCTCTTGATTATTTTCCTATAACAGCACATAATAACATGTATTTCTTACTTACACAATATGTTGTGATATTCAGAACAATGATGTTCAGGCAACCCTGTCAAACTGAACAAATTATTAAAGAAAAAAAAAAAACAGCTGTGTCGGCAGCAAGGCACCAATGTTGGTTGGATTGTTCAATTATTTTGCAAAGTGAAAAAAAATTATGACATGGAAAAGGAGGTGGCATATTTCCTGTGTAATATTTACACCAATTACAGACAGGGGTGGTCTCAGAACAAAAGAACTTCAGCCTGTTGCACCCACCTGAAAATATGATCTTAAATAGTCACTATGTCTATGCCATCTTAAATAGCTACTATGACTTAAAAATTATCATTGCACCAAGTGACATTGTTTCAACATAAGCTAGGTTACTTTACTTAAAACTTACACTGATGCCCTTGTAGGTGAAACGTTCTTCGTATGTTGTTAGGAGGATTTCTTCATGTCAGTAGTTACGGACATCCAGATTGTGGCCACAACTAGGCTATTTGTATATCAGCCAGTATATCGAGTAGTGCAAAATATCATAAAATTAAAATATTGGCAAGGTAGTATATGCTACCATTTTTTGTAATATTATACTGTTCTTCAAATTCAGTATTGAAATGCAGATTAAGTTTGAAGGACACATTTTAATCATGAATGTAGTATTTCCTGTTTATGTCGGATTATGTTTCTGATTGGCTGGTGACAGTGAAATATGTCAGTCTGTGCAAGTTTTGATCTACGATCAAATTACAGACTACTAGTTAAGACATACCTTAAATGTCTGTGGTGCAACTGAAATTCTACACCGTGCTACTTTTAATCTGACTACTCTTAAGGTATAGTTTAGGATAGACTTTAAACCCTGACTTAACTTATGTTTTGCTGGTGCAACAGGCTGCTAGTGGGTAGGAGTTCTGCTTGAAAGTTTCTGTGAACTGCAGTGTATGAACTAAAATCTTTATGGCTCAGAAGACATCTTTTGTGTTAAACAACTTTTTTTCTTTTTAATTTTTTTTTCAGTTTAAAATTGGCCTAGGTTGGAAATGTGCTAAAGTTCCAGGGATAATAATGCCCCTTTGTGTTGAGGTGTATTCAGCTGTTGCAATCAGATGTGTCCTTCTTAAAGAAGGCAGTGCCATAATTCTGTTAAAGCTGGTTGATCAATTCAACAAAACTCAAAAAAGTATTAAAAAAACAATATGGCAGTACTCCTTTGATTAAAAATGTTACTGTGATATAAACTTTAATATTGGCATAAGCCTGGACACAATCATGTGTTATATTCTCTACATTTTTATGCTAATTTTGAAACCCATAATGCTTTGTGGCTATCACTTGCTGGGACTAATCTTCTAAAGACATGTTTTCTTGTGCCACCTTCTCCCCCACTGAACATCAAAAACGATTCCTGTACATTATTAAACTTTTAAGCCACCACAAAACACGATTAGCAACATTAAAAACGAAGAGCAGAGTCGTAATTAATCTGAAAAGCTGTCTCGCACACACGGGTGCAGACTAATAACCCCCCCCAAAACACACACACACACACACACACACACACACATGCATCAGTAACTTTGAACAGAAAATCAGGTTTGTCTTTAACGGTTATGATGATACTCGCCCACTACGGATCTGGTGTCGGAATTAAAGTTTACTCTGCTTATTTTCTTCAAATTGGCCCTTTTAAGTCTATCCCGTTAACGGGCTGGAACAGCAGGATGAATGGCTTCTTTCTGCGACTGTAAGAGCGTTAGGAAGCATGTCCAACTTCAAAGCCAGTCTTAACGCCACACTTTAATTGTATATTTGCCTGCTGCTGGCTCCAAAGCCATCTGATTCTGCTGACAACTGAGCTCAGTTCTGCCTTCTTTTGCTTGGTTTCTTTCATCTTTCACTCTCTCACGTTCTTATTTTCATCTGTCTCTCGTTTACACTCTCCCATTTCTTATTGTTACCACTCTGTCTGGGCTGGAAATGGGATCCCTATGAATATGGCTGCTTTGTTTTTCTATTTTTATTCTGAAACAACTTTGAGTCTTTTTTTCAATTTCTAGAAGTGTCTATAAGACACTAATACCATACCATACCAGTGGTATAGCCTTAAAATGAATTGTCTCACACTCTTTATCTCCAATTGTCTTCATGTCCTGCTCTTCCTTTCTGTTTCTCTGTATGGTTTTGCTCTTTTCTGGCCGAAGAGCTGTGTTTTTTTTTTTTTTTTTTTGCATTGTTGCCCTGCAGATTTTCCTCCATCTGACTGCAGATGAAGGGATAAGCACTTCAAAGCCCTGCACCAGCAGTTTAACCCCCAGGCTGAAAGTACAAGTGGACAATGCACTAATTGAGGGAGGCGACTGATCACAGGCTCTGTTCAAAGCAGGATGCTCGTCCTTCCCCCAGACGCAGGCCTACTTAATTTTATTAGCTTTCATGCTCCTGTCCGAGCTGCAATCTCGCATGCCTTTGAACTCGCTGCTATTTCTTCCTGTACTTCTGCTAACATCGTATTTAAATCACCACAGAGGGCAAGGCTTGTTTATTCTCCTGTTTCTTATGCTGGTGTGCTACCATTGAGAAGAATGTCCTCACTTCCAGAAGCAACCAGTGGCAAAGAAAAAAGTATGTGAAAATGACATGAGACCTTGGGGACATCCTTCAATTTCACAAATTGAAAATAAAATGGCCTTCACACCTTTCCAGAAGAGATCATTAGATAATTGTGCTATGCATTTGGTTAAGGACTGATTTCACTCTTTGATGTGGTTACACCTTATCACCCACATTGGTGTCAAACACCTTAGACCCTTACTGAAAAAAAAATTGTAAAGTTTCATTTATAATTTTAGTTTGTTTCACCCCTCTTGGATGAAAATGGATTTAGAAAAAAAAAAAGTTAAAAAAAAGCTTGAGCTGAGAAAATGCAAGTGATAAAGTGTAAAGATGATTTGATTAAAACAGTGCAGATCTGATCGAAAAATGATCACTATGGTCCGTAATTCAGCATTTAGCATTCATATCACTAAACTACCATTAATGTGAAAGGTAGAATAGAATAGAATAGAATTTCTTTATTGTCATTGTACACAGTACAACAAAATTCTACTGCGACAACCTCAGTGGTGCTTGTTGTGCAAAAATAAAATAAAATAAAAATACTGTATGTATACAATAGAATTTTTTAAAGATGGCAAGATGGCGGCACGTGCAGACACAATGGCTTTGCACTCCTCAGTTTTAACATGAAAGGTGGAAGCACAATGCATGAGGGTGAAAGTAACAAATATTCTTTGACTCAAGTATCTTTTCAAACATTAGAAAGATGATATTGTGAGTTTTTTTTTTCTTCCATCTTGTTTATTGTTTTGTCTGGCATCTGAACATTTAAGCCTTGTCTAACAAAAATGACCCACAACAAACTATAAAGGCAAAAGGAACAACATAAAAAGGCTCGAATGACTCAAAATCTGAACTCGAATGAACTGAAATCAACTCAAATGTATTATAGGACTATATTATATGTATATTATATACTGTATAATACTCGCTATATATCATTCTAATCTTGTTAGTAGAAGAACGATAGTGCTGTACAGTTGGTCAGTATGGGGTACTTGTGTATGTATTGTGATATTGAGATCATGTCATCATATTGCTAACCCTGCTGCATGTCACTCAGATAGTGGAGTGGAAAGATTTTTGGAGGCTGCAAAAAAAACACACTGCAAAAAAAATTCTATTTTAGCAAATGAAAATATCCAGAATATAGTCATATTTGTCTTATTAAAGTTATTTGTTACTATGAGATTACGGTAAAACAAAATGTAAGTATAGATATTAAACCTAATTTCTAATTTCTAGCTGGAAATAGTTTTGTTTTATTGGCAGATTGTTTTGCTTCTTGCAATTAAATTAACGTGTGAAATAAGCAAACCTATACCACAGTGCTGTGAGTTCTCTATTCTGATTGGTCAGGAGATTCTGATTGTATTTTCTACACCAGCAGCTCTGACTGTACTTCCAGATACAATATTTATAATAATCCACTTGCTCTAGTTTGTTTCTACAGTATGGCGGACGTTCTACATGCACATATTTTTTTTTTTTAAATGTTTGTGAGATTGTTAGTATAGTTTTTTGTAGTATAGTTCTGTAAATGCTTTGCAACAGTCAGAGGTAAAGCTGTAACTAGGTTTTCAGACACAGGAAGGTCTTCAGAGGAACTTTGTATTTTGCAGTTTCTCAGTCATAAGACAAGCTGCATCTTTTTTGTCTTATTTACATCAAGAAAGAGAGAGAAATGAGAGGCTGGTGAGGGAAAGATTGTTTATAGCTGTTATAACATAAGTGATAACTGGAATTAACTTGTAAATGTAACTATAAAAACAGGTAAGAAGCATGATGTGTTTTTATTGGAAAATAATCCTTAATCATTTATTGTTTTCCTACAACAGCACACCCTGTGTTTTATTCCTTACTTATCAGCTAACAGAATGAGACAATTTCTAGCAATGTGTCCTGGGTTTTAACATAAATAAAAGTGTATTTAGCCAAACAGTGGTTCACCATAATAAATCAGTATGGATAATGTTGGATAATATTTTTGTTTGGAGACCAAGTCTAGCAATATAATTTGCCTACACCACTCACATACACTTGGGGAAAGAAAATGTTGGTGAACGATTTCTTTAATTGCCTTCTGGAACGACATCAGTAACATTTTATTTGTTCTACTGCACAAGACTCAAATTAGCCTCTCGGTAACCTCGTTTTACAGCCACTCCTCAGTGGCTTCTCTCACCTCCTGTCCCGGGCTTTTCAAACATTTGGGGTTCCCCTGTGAAAATGGCCGAGGACACTATAAAGGGGTCAGGGAGAGGTCAACATCAGAAAAAAAGGGCTGCACTGCAATGCCCTCTCCTTCGCACCATGGCCATGAAATGGCCAACAGGTGCACGTGCATGGGTTAGGAACACATTTTCCTCATAGCCGACTCACTGAACTGAGACAGACACTGGTGTGTGGGTTAAGATTTAGTGGACTACCTAGGGTGTAGAAGCCATTCCTTTATACCCTACATTCTATAGTGTAATTTTGGGACTTTTAATGAGAAAATCTAAATGCTTTACAATTGGTGAAGTGTTGAGTACTATAGAAATAACATTTACAATTAGAATTAAAGTAAGTAGGCCTGCAGATTTTGAGTTTTCATAGAGGTCATCACCATGATATACAATGGCAGAAATGATCGCTTGCCTAATTCAAGTGAATTTATGTATCATTTTAACAATTTTAAGGCTAAAGTCAAGCTATAGCTTGGCTATCATGCTATCTATGTGCAAACTCACGTATTTAAATGTATCTTGGTCTTTAGAGTTTGTGATGAACATCAAAGGAACAATATACGCTTTGAAGTAGCATGGGGTAGAATCTCTCTCTCTCTCTCTCTCTCTCTCTCTCTGCAGTGATATTGGGGGAAGTTGTCTGGATTACAACCTTGCTTCTTTGCTTCTTTTTCGACTAGCATTTTAAAATTTAACCTCATGTTCTGCTGTCCTCCATTGGGTTACATGTGTACGAATGAAGGTAGCAACTAGTTCAATTCAGCTAGATTGATTTTAACATTGTTTTTTTTTTTTTTTTTTTTTTTTTTTACTTTTAGGTCACAAATTTCCATTTGAAATAATGCACTGCACTATATTCGGTGTTCCAGTCATGGAACAGGATCTTGCTAGAAATTCAAAAGAATTCAAACAAGGTGATGTGATTGAATTTCGTGCAATTTTATGGTTGTAAGACAGGGTTATGAATGTTAGCCCCATCCTTAACCCTAACCGTGGTTTTCGTAAGTTTTCATACAAAATTCAGTATTCAAATTGCTATGAATTTGCAAGTCAATCCTTCTGATTTTACTGGTACCAGCTAAGATCCTCAGGCAGCTAAACAATCTCTATTGCAGGTCTTTGATAATCCTATAAAACACTATCTAGCTTTAAAAAATCCTGCCACCCACATTATGTGCCACCATCTAACACCTTAGCAAACCAGGCGTTAAGTGTTATAGGGTGATCCACTTCCATGTTATCATTTTATGGCCAGTATTGGCTAATAAAAGTGTGAAATTATAAGACACGTTTGTTCCGGGACCTGGGTGGGAGGTGTGACACGCTTTGAAGTGCTCTTAGTTAAAGCCTCATACCAAAGCTTGTTTTAAAATAGCCTGGAGCATGTCAGTTACTGTTAAACACTTCAAAACCAGAGAGGTGGTGAAAGAAAAACAGGAATGTACATTTAATATCTGGATACTTTATTAGTCTTCTTGAGGTTCATTAAGTGTAACGAAAAAAAAAAAAAAACTAGACATGAAGATATTAGACAAAAAATGCTGCCAGGTAGAGTTTTATTAGCATATTTATATTTAAAAAATAAATAAAATCATGGTTAATATTATTATTAAAATGAACTATTATTAAATATATTTTACAATTTACTTTATAATATTTTGCATTCATGTATTCATTATATTATATTATATTATATTATATTATATTATACAGTATGAATTATTATTCACATCATGGATGCCATTATTTCCTTTAGTACCATATTACATCAAAATATAGCGCCACCTGTTGGTAATCTGTTTCATACAGTAGTATGAATATGGGATCCAAATAAATATATACCCTATATCAACAGACTTACGGTCTTTGTAAGAAGTTTCATGCTTCAATATAGACGACCAGGTTGCCAGATTTTCCAGACCAATCACCAATAAATTAACTCCAAACTATACTCCAAGTGGATATTAATCCATGGAAAAATTTTACACAAAATATCCTGAGGACACTGTTAGTAAAGGGGGTATAAAGTGGGTACTGTACATATTTGTTTTCCATAACATCCAACAAACAATGTAAATGTGGCCTAATAGGTAGAACAGTGGTCCTTAAATTATAGTTGTTCATTTAAACTAAGTTTTACATGCAGATGCATCCAAATTTCCAGGTGAAAGGTAAAAAAATTACAAAATACAAATCATTGGTGATACCATGAAATGTACAAGATAGTATCTTTACAGTGAATATTCAATGGGCAGACAATTAGCTCATATTTTTAATAGATTTTGGCAGATACTCTTATCCTAAGCAACCTATGCAACCAGCTGATGGACAATAAAATGAAAATACAGTACAATTGTAGAATATTTAAAGAACAGATAAGACCAGACTAGACCATTTCAAACCATGTAAGAACCTGTGTAAGTGGGTATACAGACATATATATACATATATATATATATATATATATATATATATATATATATATATATATATATATATGTGTGTGTGTGTGTGTGTGTGTGTGTGTGTGTGTGTGTGTGTGTGTGTGTATTATATATATATATATATATATGTATGTATACACACACATGATTAATGCAAAAAGTCTTATCACATGCAGATCGTGGTCTTAAACATTTGTGGAAGAAATGGAGACAATGGGCCTACCAACCCAAGATATTTTGTCCAAAATGACAGCATTTTGCCAAAGTAATGTGAACCTTAAAAATCTATGGATTAATGGTCAACAAAAAAGGCCACATGACCTAAAATATATGATCAGTAGACAACTTTTGAACTCAGTGTCATTAAAACCTAGATCTAGTCCACACTAATACAAATATTCACTTGAAATCACATAACCCCTTTTTTGTCTTTGAGTCCACTATGAAAATGTAGAGAAGAAGACGTGACTTCTATGATTTCTTCATTTTCTATGATGAAATGGTGCTTTTTTTTTATGCAAGCCCTAATACTTTATGTTCACTGCTGTATGACCAACCTCTGCATACTCAATGCTCTTATCAACCACATAAATCTTTTTTGATTCTTGCTTACCCTAGACATCTTTGCTGGCACACGCCACATCAGACTGCATGGCAGAAATGGTAAAACCTTCTTTGGTAGCTTTTGTAATCCACACGTGCTCAGTATAGGCATTTTTTAATCATTGGGGATTGGAAACTTTTTATATGCTGTGTGTCTGGTAGTGTGAAATATGCAGACCTGGCAACCCTTGTTTCGTTTTGACGTTGAGAGTAGGAGGAGGTGTGTGTGTGTGTGTGTGTGTGTGTGTGCGTGTGTGTGTGTGTAGTACTCCCCTTTGATATTCTGATACCTCCTCTGCTCAGAGAGAGGAGGATCCACAGCATGCTTTACTTCAGCCCAGTTGCTGAATGGAGCACGAGCGAAGCCGCAGTGTCTTTCTTTCTCTCTCTGTCTCAATGAGAACACACTTTCCTCGCATCTGTCCATTATTCTGCACGGATTTACTGCTTATTCAACACACGAGAGGAGCATTTTCCTGGATTATACCGAATTAGATTTAAAATCTGGATTACATCAATATAAGGCTGAAACCCTGGACTGTGTTGTGTTTAGAGCTCAACTTCTTCACTTTTTTTTTTTTTTTTTTGCGGCGTGATGAAAATATGGTACGAACATGAAATGCATGTTTTTGTTGCTATGACAACTGCTTCTCATGCCATGTCTTTAGATATAGTTTGAAGGTTTGTAACCTTAATAGTAACTGTTGAGTTGCATTGCAAGTTTGATTTATGGGCTGTTTATGCGTCTTGGGATAAATTCATCTTGCATTATGTATTATGTTCACTTCACTCAGTGCTATAGTGCATGGACGTTTTGTAGATTTATGTAGCAACACATTTAGGTTGGAGTTGTGTATTAAAACCATTTGAGCTCCTTGAGTAGTATCAACCTTGCCCATGCTACTAATATTTCACTCTTTCTAAGAAACATGGTTTCAAAGCATCTAAGCTCAAAAAGTTTAAGTTCAAAAGAGATGCACGTGGACTTTTGATCTGTCCGATACTTTGTATCATCGCGATATTTCATGGTTGAATTTAGTATATATCGATAATAATATGGAATTAACGTTTAAGGAAAGCTGATGTATGCAACACGTTTGTGTGTCTCTGATGAAGATCAGAGACAAAACCAAAAACATGCAACACTTTCTAAAAGTTAAGGAGACACTCTAGATTTCTGACAGTAAAACATTTTGATCTCTTGGATCTTTCTGCTCAGTGTTGAGGTATAAATCACATTTGGAGGTGCTATAGCATCTATTTCACTCAGCTGAATCTGAATCAGTCCCGAAAAGTGTCCTACTCCATATTTCTTAGGTATTAGGGGTATTCTGTATCAGCTAGTGTACAAGAGCAGTGCACGAGACTATAAAACAGCTACATTATGACTATATAGTAAATGCAATGGCATAACAGAGACGTAAAGTGGGTGTTTGGATGAAAAGAGAGCTAGAGAGAGGGTTTGTGTCACTCTGCTGAGTCCAGATCTGTGGAAATGATCAATACACATCTTGCACACTGGTCATCGACTGGTTCCCTCGAGCCTTTTTCAGCCTTGAGGTTGTCAGAAGATTCAAAGTTTATTTGTCGCCAAGCATTTCTGTGTGCACTGGCATTTACCTGGCTCAGATCTGCTACTGAATAAATGCTAAAACTCTGTTCATGCCTTCGAGGTGTTTCTTTCAGTATTTCTGAAGTGAACTCGATTTGTTTGTGTTGCAGAGAGCCTCCACGCTCCTCGGCTCCGTTCGCCCCTGAGAAGTGATCCGAGGTGCACTTAGAGGCGCGCGGAGGAGAGGAAACGGAGCCATGAGTCGCGCGCTCATTGAGCCCGTGACCACCAGCTTCCGGGAAGACGCGCCCCGTCCACCGGTACCGGGAGAAGAGGGTGAGGAGGAGGCGTCGTCGTTGTCGGTGTCGTTGTCGTCGTCGTCGCGTCGCGATCCGTCCGCGTATATGAAAATCAAGAACGCGGTGAAAACGGCGCGCGCGCCGCGGAGGGATGAGGACGGCCTGGGTGAGCCGGAAGGGAGCGCGTCGCCAGACTCGCCGCTCGCGCGGTGGACCAAGTCGCTGCGCTCGCTGCTGGCAGACCAGGACGGCGCGCACCTGTTCCGGACTTTCCTGGAGCGTGAGCGTTGCGAGGACGCGCTTGACTTCTGGTTCGCGTGCAACGGCTTTCGGCAGATGGACCTGCAGGACGCTAAGACGCGCCGGGTGGCGCGAGCCATTTACAAGCGCTACGTGGAGGGTCGCGGCGTGGTGGCCGAGCACCTGCGAGCGGCGACGCGCGCGTGCATCCGCGAGAGCGTCAAGAAGCAGCGGATCGAGCTGCGCATGTTCGACCAGGCCCAGACTGAGATCGAGGGCGGCCTGGAGGAGAGCGCCTACCGCGCTTTTCTCACCTCGGACATCTACCTGGACTACGTGCGCTCCGGCGGCGAGAACGCGGCATGCGCCGGCCACGCCCACGCGCATGGCGGCCTGGCGAGCCTCGAGCTTGTGTGCGGCTACCTGCCGCCGCTCATCGAGGACAAGGAGTGGAGCTGCGGCGAGCTGAAGGCCAAAGCGCTGGCGGCTGTGGTCGGGCTGTCTGCCGAGACACTGCGCGCCACCATGACCCTGCGCACCGCAGACTGCAGGTAAAATAAACAAATAAATACAAATAAATAAATAAACATGCTTATTAGATGACCATAATGCTCAGTCCTAACAGAAACAGAATGCATGAGTTGTATGACACAGTTTATTGCTTATATACAATAAAGTAAGTGGTAAGAACAAGCACTAGTGAATTGCTTTTAAAAAAAAAAAAAAGTCAGCAGAGTCACAGATCAGATCATCAAAGAGGTTTTATCAGATCCTAAAAGTTATCAGTCTTGAAGCATCTTCATTCTAAGACAAGTCCATCTGCTTCTGCGTACTACTAGACACTTCAGTGGCTGTTGTTAAAATAGTTGTTTAATGCTGAATAAATATAAATATTAAGATCCACTTTGTGCATTTCAGGGCTTTTGGTTAGTATATAAGTACACACATGACCCTGTGTGATGAGCTCTGATGGGCTTTATCAGTTGTTCCTCAGGGAAAGAACAAACACTTAAAGGTCTACAAGTCAATCAGTTTGACTTGCGAATACGAGACAATATGATGAATTAATAACACAGTTATTGCTGTCTGATAAACACAAAGCTGATCTGCTTGCAAGTTGCAGAAGACAGGCTAAGGATATGTGAATCATTCTGAAAGTGGCTACATCAAAAGATGATACTGATCATACAGAAAGTGGCGAAACATCTTTACCATGACGTTATCTTCGATAACTTGTTCCTGCTAGACAATTTAATACCTGCAAAATAGCTGCAGCCATCTGGTGGTCTGTTTTGTAATTTTAAATGCAACTATGCGGTGAAATGATGCGAATGGTATGAAGGTAGAGGAAGGGGTCAAATCCTTTCTAATGACTTTGTTTGTATGAAATCAAAGGCAGCAAATCCAGCCCTGTTGCTTTCATTTGTTTAAGCAGGATATTAGCCTATAAACCAAGTTACCAGAAGTCATCAGAAGTCAAGGAGGTTAAACTTGTATCAGAAAACGGATGGCAAAACATCTAAGATTAAAACACAAATCCATCTGCTTCCACTTACCACTACAAGACAATTCTATGGCCTGTCCTGGACAGATAAAAAAAAAACAAAAAAAAAACCATCCTGGTTATGAAATTAAAAGAGCGATCAGAGAATGTGTGGCAAAACATCTTTACGATTAAAACACAAGTCCATCTGCTTTGACTTAGCACTACAAGACGATTCAATGATCTGCCCCGGACGACTTAAAAACCTTCATGGATGTGAAATTATGGCGCTCTTGAATGCAGCCATCTGGTGGTCTGCTTTGCGCTTTTTGAAGTCAAACTTTGTGGTTTTGAGCCCAAACCCGATACTCAGCACTCTTTTACTGTGGTATGTATGTATGTACACTAATGTTTAGGGACAGACTATCACTCCACACTCATTAGTTATGCTGTTGAAGTGCTTTAAATTGGTGTGTGTTTGTGTGTCTGAATGTGTGTCTGTGTCTGGTTTTCTCTGTTTCTCTTTCACATCTCCTCCTCTCACTCTCTCTTTCCCTCTCTCTCTCTCTCTCTCTCTCACACACACACACACACACACACACACACACCCACACACACACACACGCTTGAGCTGCAGAAGGAAGATATTTTAGTTTTGGTCCAAGATGAAAGATAAGAAGTTTTCAAGGAAGCCTTTGTGTTCTATTCCACAGACGTTTCCAAACGCAGCTGCGCCGCACTGACACCGAGCTCCGCGTTAAAAAAAAAAATAATAAAGAACTCTGGGTTTTCTGCATGATTTTCAATCAAAGCCTGGTTTTAATAGCACTGACCGAGCTGGTCTTAGTACATCCACACAATAAAGCGAGAGACATCTGGAAACAATTACATCGCAATGCACTTGAAGTTTTTTCCCCCAGTCCTTTGTTGTGTCTTAAAGACAGATCACTGGAGTAAACAGAAAGCGGCCGCTCTTTTTCTGGATTTTAAAAAGTGGGCAGATGAAAAGAGCTTAAGCAAGAAGCATGACCAAATGGTTCCAAACTCTGTGTGTGTGTGTGTGCGTGTGTGTGAGCATGTGGCTGCCAGCACATAGACAAAGTGTGTATGTGTGTGTGTGTGTGTCTCAGTGGAGACAAAGTGTCCTGCCGCTGCTGTTATGAGGAGGATGGGGGTGTCGCTGACATAAGGGCATCTCTGCTTCTTCCTGCTGGTGTTTTCACTGAGAGCAAGGGAGAGAGGGACTGGGGGGGCACATCCCTCCTCTTTCCCCACGGCCTGCGCCAACTCTGTGTGTGATGGAGTTTTTATCTGACACATGTGGAACTAATTTCAGACACCACCCCCCCACCCCCTCTTCTAAAGAGGCTCCTTCTCCCTTAGAATCCTGTATCTCGCAGTTTTTTGGCCGGTCCTACTTCTGCCTTTTATCTCTTTCTGAAAAATCTCTCTGATAGAGACTAAGCCAGAGAGAGAGAGAGTGTGTGTGAGAGAGAGGGGACAGGAAAGGGGAGGAAATGGTGAAAGAAAAGAGAGAGAGAGAGAGAGAGAGAGAGAAGGCCCAGCTGAGTGTGTGCACAGTAGAGTAGGAGGTCAAGCTTGGGCTTATGGCTTTAGTCATGCTGTGCCTCTCTCTTTCTCTCTCTCTACTTTCTTCTCCTGCTCTCTCTCTCTCTATCTCCTCTTTTCACACATGACCCTGTGTAGTAGGCATTTCTCATAAAGTTCAACTCTCTCTCTCTCTCTCTCTCTCTCTCTCACTCTCTCTTTCCCCTCCCCTCTTTCTGCCAGGGAAGCAGGAATGCAGCACAGCAGGAGAGAAGAGAAAGACAAAAAAGTAGAGAGAGAGAGACAGAGAGACACAGAGACAGAGAGAGAATGAGGGAGGGGTGGAAAGAGGAGGGAGAGAAAGAGAAAGCAAAGCGTTGGAGTAGAAGAGTGCGGGAAACTTTTTGATCCAAACCAAACAGTGAGGTGGGGGTGTAGACAGCAGAAGTAGGGGAAGTGGTTGTTGGTTGTTGACATACTGAAAGAGAGAGATATAGAGAGAGGTACTCATAAAGAAGTGTGATAAAATCATCCGGATGAGGGTCGTGAGCAGTTTCGTCATACATCAGCAGTAAAGGAAGTGATGCGACAGTATGTGTTGTGAAGATTGAAATTACAGTAGAAGGCGAGGGATTTCCCAAAAAAAAAAAAAAAAAATCATTTGTCTAAACTTGAGTTTGTGTCTACAACTGTGTAATTTGTAAGGAATAAAACATAACAGAGTGTGCTGTTATAGGAAAACAATCAGTGATGGGGTTGTGTGATGTGGCCGTTATTCCTCTTATACCACAGCAATTTGCCAATGAATATCATTTTTAATATATTAATTAATGACAAATAATACTTACACATTAAGTTTAATAATAAAATAATTATGTTTGCTATCGCTTATGTTATAGCAGCTATCAAGAGTTGTTCCTCTCTCCAGCCTCTTTTTCTTAAGAAAGAAACACAGCTTGTCATGTTACAGAGAAGCCGGGAAGCCCTGAAGACTTCTCAGTGGTGGGAAACTTAGCAACAATTAAAAAGCACTGACACTGGAGACTCCTTCCATAACTGTTGAATAAACATTAAACCGTCCTCCTTACAGAAGCTTCATCAGATCAACGGTTATACGTTTCCCGTTGTTAAATAGCAACACTGAAAATTAATCAGCACCCTCTGACCAATCAGATTTGAGAATTCAGTCTCGTATCACCACATCACTACTTCTGAATCTTAAATACCAAAAGTTGCCGTAAGAGTTAATGGTTGACGGAGGAGTTAAAGTTAGTGGTTGTCTGTCTGGTTGAATGAAGATCGTATGCTAGGTTTTTGCTAATGACAACAATGTTAATATCCTGAGTGTATACTGACGATTCGTTGTGTTTTCAGGGCTCAGAAACGAGGAGACCCGGCCAGTCCGTATTTCGTGAACTCGGGTCACGTCGTGGCTCCAGCCAGCAGCGCTAACGACAGCGAGGTGTCCAGCGACGCCACCACTGATGACTCTATGTCCATGACTGACAGCAGTGTGTAAGTGCTACATGCATCAAACACACTCTTGCTTCATTCCCTCTGGCAGAAGCATTTCAGGTTTTCATCAATTCTTCTTTTGGTTTAAAGAAAAGATTTCAACAGACATCTATTTGCGTGAAGAAAGAAGTTTAAAAGCAGTTAGGACAGCTGTTATGACAGTGTAACAGCTGTACCATGATTAGGGAAAGATTGGCAAGAAACAGAAACTGGAAGGACTTAGGTGGACTTGTTGAGTGTTGTGTTATTGATGTCCAACAGAGCTCTTGCACAGGTACGGAAAGTAGAGATAAGCGTGGAATTTGAGAATTTTGAGAATTTCCAGGTCTGGTGGTTATGAATCAGCAAATACTGTACCAAGAATCCGACGTAGCATGAGGGTTAAAAACCCCTCCTGTTACACCTCTGTTCTCATGTCAAACGACTACGGTACAAAAGTCAGTATAACAGTTTAGAACATTACAGGTGTGGCTGCGTAAAGAGTAATGCTGACTCAGCATACAGTAACTCTTAGGTTATTATAGCACAAACTAGTAAAACCACAGAAAAATCTGGAAAATGGTAAATCCTTTTGAAATTGGAAATCTTTGGAAACCCTCACAGCACCAGGGAACGTTTAGTGCTGCTGGACTTCCTGCTGTTGTTCGGTGTAGATCGGATTTGGATGGCCACACAGAATAAGAATAAAAGAGCTCTAATTTAGAGTTAGCATATTGCTCAAATTACAGAACTGTGTGATGTTTTCCCAAACTTCACCTTTTTTTTTTTGTTTCATTTCGTTGCGTCCATTTTTTCTTTTGTTCCCCTCCCAGCAGTTTTGTTTTTCTCATCATTATCTCAATGTTTCCCTTTCTCAAATCTGCACAGTAAAATTAGCCATTAGCCCTTAAGTCTGTCTCAGCAAGAGTAGGAGAAGGAGGGAGGGGGCCTGGCGTAGCTTGAAAGCGAGGCATTACGCGCTCTGCACCACTGCGGTTTCCCAGCAGCCTTAGCGCGATGAGATCAAGTGTCAGAGCACGTTTGGTCGGCAGGCATAGACAAGCGCATAGACCTCATTCCTGGACCCTCAGACGACTCACCTGGGGTTCGCAATGCTGGGATTAAAATCACACTCCCTCATCGTGACCCCTAACCCCTTCATCACCACACACACACACACACTGTCACACACACAACACAACACACACACACAGAATCCAGCCCCCCTCTTTTTTCAAAGGAGCCTTACGTGGTTTCAGAGAGGATGAAAGGCCGAGCTGAATGGCGCTCTTGGCCCATTGTTTGGCTCCCAGAGCTTCAGGAGGGAGAAGGGGGGGTGGGAGTGGGTTGTGAGAGCAACTCAGACCGCTTTGAAAATTAGTTGTGTGACTGAATTGTTGGTGGGGGTATGTATGGCTTCCCCCTGAAGAGAGAAAGAGAGAAGGCTACTTTCATTCACTCCAACATTGCTGTGGTTTTTAAAGAACTTCAAATTATAGAGAGGAATAGGCTATCCGTATCGCTAATCCATCTGTTTGTGTTGGTTTGCACGCTTTAAAAGAGTACATCCAAACTGCTAACACGACTAACTCCAGCTGAGCGCCAATAACAACTAATTAGCATGATGTCATTTGCATAATGCTAATTGGAGGCTACTGGTATTCATCCTTGAGAAATGCGCTCCATTGAAGGAATTCTCCCAGAAATGATAACGTGGCTAACAGCCACACATGTAGCAGGTAGCATGATCTCAGCTAGCTGATTAACTTTCATTTATTGTTTCCAATCCTGTTAGCATTTTTTTTTTTTTTTTGGTTGAACCGCTAAACATTTTCTCTCAGAACTTTCCAGTCATCTCAGTCTGCATTTGGAGTACGGATGAATAAAATTATTTTCATTCACTGAAGTATTACAAGCTAGCGATAAACTGTTGAAGCTAAAGGGTTCTGCCAAGTTCTTCACAGATGGTTGGAGTTTAGCAATCTCTGGCCGTTTCATGAAATAAGTCTCACTTTTTTTTTTCTATTGCATGAACAACGTGATATCTACGACAGTTTAAAAGGCACAGCACAAATTTGAATCGCAGTTTGAGATAAAGGCATAAAGCCAGGGTTAGAGGTGATTTCAGCCCCATTCTTTTTTTTTCCCGCTTATATCTTATTTATAGATTTACTTGGACTCTAGGGAATGCGGCAGTGCCAACTTCAAACATTACCTTATCTTACAAACTGAGCTTTTGATGTTGCTGAGATCAGAGGAGCCGCGAGATGCTGTTGCCAAATGAAGATGGCAGGGAGCGCATATGCGCATGAGTGTGAGATTTCAAAGAGAGACAGAGAGAGAGAGAGAGAGAGAGAGAGTAGTGTTCAGGAGAGGTCATGCTCCATAGAGTTCAGATGTAAATACTGAAACAGTGGTTGACAAAAATGCATTCGGACATGAACAAATCACAGCGGAAAAGTGTCGATTAGCGCATTTCATCCCGAATGAAGGAAAATGTCAGGCTTTCGCTCACTCCCTGGTCCTAAATGTTTAATGTTGTTCACGTCTTTTCAATGTCCAAATGGTTAAAAGCATCCCCCCCGTGCAGAGTAGATCTTCACTTCCGAATGAGCTCATCAGCATCGTTATTAAGTCTCTCTGCGTGTTTTTAGGATTAGCAATCAGAAAGTGACCCCCTGCCAAGCGGCTCTGTGTTTGCTAACGGACTGCTGTGGCCTTTGATGGCTCTCTCATGCCCTCGGTAGGGGAGAGAGAGCTGATGTTGACGTTAGGCAGTAAACGGTGGCCCCCGGGGTCCCATCTAAAATCATTAAGGAGAGGTGTGTTGTGTTGCTAATGCCCTTAATGTTGTAGAAACTGAAATGGGGGGGGAAGTGCAGTAAAGGCAAGGGTTACTGGATCTGCTGTCAAGGGAGAAGGCTGTGGTATGCGGCCTTCAAAGCAAGAAATTCTCCAATAATAAAACATAATGGGTCAGCAGGTCGCTTCCAAACCAAACGAGCCTTTCTTTTGTACTTCGTAGAATTGAAACCTAATGCAGTGTTTAGTCTGAAGATTGTTGTCTTGTGGTCTTATTATTGGTTTTTTTTTTCTGAACAGGGACGGGATCCCACCATACAAGCTGGGCACGAAGAAACAGCTACAGCGGGAGATGCACCGGAGCGTCAAGATCAACGGACAAGTTTCGCTCCCCCACTTTCCCGTAAGATTCTTTCTCTCTTTCCCTCTTTCCTCTGAGATCAGTGACTCCCGCCGCTGCCAGCTGGGTCCTCTCCCCCAAGTGGGAACGCTGTTTTTATTTCTCCAAGCTCATGTTTTGACAGAATATTATATTCTTCCGCTCATTTTCATATAAAAGGCTACAAATGAAAGCCTGCATTAGCATATGCATTTTTTTTCCTCCTCCCCTCTTTCAACCCCCCTCGTGTATCTCCATAGAAATAACGCTCTCGCATCCCTGCTGCTGTTTGAAGATAAAGATAAAGGTTCCGTTCAGATTTTAGATTCGGATTCCGGTTCTAAGAAGATATGATGCAACCGAAGGACGGGAAGAGGAGGAAGGGCGGGGTGCAGGGGTCAAGTGGTCAGGATCTGGAAGTGAGAGCAGGAGTCGATTCTCATCACCCTTTGATCAGAGGCTGAATGCAGGCAGGCGGCTTGTGTGGCTTCTTTGGTGACAACCTCCAGCCGAGAACCAAACCCCGAACCACCCCCCCCTTCTACTCCGTGTGTTTTTGTCGCAGTAAACCTCCCCCTCTTTCCACCCCTCCACCACCCCTCTCTTCTCTCTGATCTCCCCATGGTGTAGGGCTCAGCAGGGTGTGTTTGGTAGCAGGAGGTGTGTTGGGGGGGTTTCAGAGACTTGAGTTTGGGGTTGAGTGTTCACTAAGGTCGGAGGTTACAGTGGCAATTCTTTAAAAAAAAAAATTTCCTTGATTTTAGACAGTGATGCACTGCACCCCCAGGCAGGAGGCAAAAGTTTAGCCGGAAACATCTACGCTCTTTCTTCTTCATACATTAAAAAAAAAGAAACAGGAAATGGGGCAAAAGTATTTAAAAATCCTCCCTGAGTCTGGGACAACTGTCCTGACGTGGCTTATTCACGGTCAGGAAATAGATTACTTCTTCTCTCTCTGATCTCCTACAGCCCCCACTCTCCATTCTCATCCCTCACTCCATCTCTCTCTCAGCCCTCTTCCTCCCTTTTTTCTCCTCTTCTTTTAATTTTGTCCCCCTGCTTTTTTTTCTGTCTATCTGGCTTTTATTCTGGGATTTAAAAGCCTGTGTCGCCCCCCACACCCCCTTCGCCCCCACTCCTTGCGTGTGTTTGATGTTTGACAAGGGTTCTTTGAAGCTGGCTGACTTCAGAGCCTCCATGCTGATGGCATGGGTGGTGGGTGTGTGTGTGTGTGCGCGCGCGTGTGTGTGTGTGTCCGTGCGTGTGTGTGTGTGTGTATTGGTCCAGCTCTCTTGCCCAAGGCTGGCAGTACTTTTGGCAGTTGGCATTAAAGGAAGAAGAGGAGAAGTGAGAGATGAAGGGTATTTGAGAATTCAGGGACAGGTCAATAGCTTTAGATGGAAATATAAAGAAACGTACACTCTTATATACTGTATAGCGATGTAACACACTTGACACGCCCTCTTGGTTAATTTTAAGGCCATACAATAGAGTGTAATCCTTTTCTTGCCATAGGAAAACCATAATAACCATATTAAACCATAAAAATGCCTCCAAAATGCTTTAAGTGTGCCAGAGGTGTTGTAGGAAGCTTTTTACAACTGGTCAGTCTGGTCGCAAAGACTAAAACAGATGCAAATGTATGTTGTTAATGCATTGCATCCTAAATGGTGATGGTGAGCAGCTCACTCTAACTCGTTCTTTCTCGTCTCTCCTGTAGAGGACGCAGCGATTGCCGAGAGAGATGGCTCCGGTGAAGCCGTCTACATTTGCAGCAGAGCTGATCGCCCGTCTGGAGAAACTGAAGCACGAGCAGGACACACTCAGCTCTCTGGAGGAAAGGTTGCAGCAAATACAGGAGGTTAGTAGCAACCAGGATTTTCCAGGATGGCTGGCATTTATGAAATATACGCATATGCCTATATTACATAAATGCCAGTCATCCTGGAAAATGCACAGTCAGGCTGGAAAAACAGTCACAACATTCCCTATGTTTGCTAGATAAATCGCTCCATGCTTGATCCTTCGTCCAGAACACACAGCCGCACCTCATCACACTCAATTATTGCTAGATGAAAAGCCTCTTTTGAGGCAGGACCTCGGGGCAGCTCTTCTCCAAAGTGCCTAACCCTTTCAACCTCTTAAACCATGTGACCTCTGATCTTTCAACTGTGTGACCTCTTGGCACCTTATTGGCCTTGCTAGTTGTGCCTGTGGTACTGACAAAAAGTGTGTGCTTTATATTTTTAGAAGATTGGACTTGCCTGATTGTCTCTGCAAGTCTGGCAATTCATTAAAGGAATACTGTAGTATTTTTTAACTTGGCAATTACCACAGGCAAGAATTTTGTCATATTTCTATTTACTGAGAAAGGAATGAAAAACTTGTTTACCGGGAATCATTTATAATGCAAGCCTCGGGACTGGAAAACGTGTCAATTTTCTAAGCTAGCAATGCAATAAATAAGAGATCAGTTTGAAAAATGCTGGACTTTTCCTTTATGTAATGGCAGAAACTGTTCAAGAACTTTAAAGCAAGTATCACTTTGAATGTTTTCTTTATCCTTTGAAATAGTGAGACTTGCCTGACCTCTTTTGTACACAGACTGGAAGGATAAGACCAATAAGAATGTCAGCTAACTCACTTCCGCACGTGTGTGTGTGTGTAGGAAGAAGAACGAGATGACAGTGAATTACCTGTAGTCATCTCCCAGCAGCCTCCCACCTCTCTCAGCCTCCTCTCTTCTGGATTGTGCGATGAAGACCCTCAGGCCATCCTGGACGAGCACCTCTCCAGGGTCCTAAAGACCCCAGGGTGCCAGTCCCCTGGCATACCAGGCTACTCGCCTCGCTCCCGTTCCCCAGACCATCATCATCAGCAAGGCTCCACCCCCAATCTCTTACCTAGCATGCACTGTTCTGTACCATCCAAGACGCCCGTGATGGCTCCCCAGTCCTCCACCAAGCACATCCATCACCACTACATCCACCACCACCACTCTGCTTCACCCAAGAGCAGGGAGGAGATGGAGGCCGAGGCGGCACACCGAGTGGCGCAGTGTCTAGGCTCATCGGGGTCGGATTACTGCTACCAGAGGTGCCACAACTCAGCCGATCTTCAACAAGGGTGAGTTATGGAGGTTTATTACATCAAACGGAACTTATACATGAAAATGTAACCAAATAGAGCTACGCCTTTTGGGGATCTCTTGGGCCTGATTTCCTTTTGCTCTTGTCTAGGCGTACCAGCACATTATCTAAGCGTCCCAGTAATATTAGTGATGGAATGAGTGGTTGCAAGTCAAGCGAAGAGGAAAGCACATCACCTCTGCTCCCCAGAGATGGTATGGTCCGATCTCACAACGTGTGGCAGTGGATCTTGGAAAGTGAGAGGCAGAACAGGCACAAGCCTCACAGGTGAGTCACATGAGCACACTCTACAACTATATACCTCTGCATATTATAGAGTATCCACTCACTGAGTGAATAAAAAACAGGCAATGAATCAGAATATTGGTAACAGACAACAGTGGATATTAAAAATGCAGAAACTTAGAAGGCAAAGACTAGATTATGATATACATGAAACAAGGCTTGGAATTTCACTCTTGGTTGCAACACCTATTAAAAGGACAGAGTACATCTACTGTAAAGCATAAACCACAGATGTTGGCCAAAGAATTGAATCGGTTATAAAATACATTACGGCAAAATTAACAAATGAATCTTCCCCACAGTTCTCAAGGCCTGAAGAAAACGCACCCAAGCGATTCGTCCTCTAAGATGCCCTTATGGGGTGGTGGAGGAGTAGGTGGTCATGCTCGAGCACACCATCCGGGTCACCCGTTTGTCCAGGATCCCACTATGCCACCTCTATCTCCACCAAACACCCTCACCCAGCTCGAAGAAGCCTGCCGAAGACTGGAAGAAGCCTCCAAACCAACTAAACAAAGGTACAGATTCAGCCATATAGATATTCAATATTTAAATGTATGTCGAAGATTCATTTCACACCATGATTTGCAAAGATATAACTCGGGAAGTGTTTTTAGGGATGCACTGATTTCATTGTGGCTGTGACAATGCTCATTTTGCTTTATTTTTCAAGACAGACCGTCATAATTTTTATTGTACTTGAAATAGTCAACCTGGTGTTGAATTAGAAAATCAGAAAATACTCCGTATTGGATTGGTGCATCCCCAGCAGACTTTCTATTGGGTTAGGAAGAAATATTGACCAAAACACTTCAAAATTTTGACTGCGTCTTTGGGAAGTGCAGCCGAACCAATGGAACATCAGCACTTTCTTGCAAAGTCATCTAGGATCCAGAAGTGAAAAATGTCAGAATAGTGAAAAAGTCTGGTTCAAAGTTATTTGAAGCTCAGTTCTATATTCTCACCTAATGCATAACTCCATCTCTTAAACCCACAGACACTCAGCCTCCAGCCTGCAGAGAGAGAGAGTGCATCCGTCTCTTTTCTCCAACAGCAGCTCGCCTCTCATCAACCCTGCCCTGCAGATGGACGAGTACGTTTATTCATTTGATTTTATTTTTATTTAAGCAGGCTGGCCTAAAGGACAAGAAATTAACAGGAATCTGGGTGTTTCTAAACCCACATAAAGTTTTTTTTAGGTTTAACAATCCCTGAAATATTTTTGTCACTCGTCTCAGTGTTCTGTGGCAATGTTTGATGTCCAGCCACAGCCACCTGACAGCCAGCATATACACACACACACACCCTCTTCTGAGCTTTAATTGGCTGACCTTTAGCCAGCCAGCTGTCTCAGGGCGAACCATCGCCATCTGAAGCGGCGCTAACAAAGCCCTGGAAGTGAATGAAAAGCTTCACAGCTCTTTTGGGGGCTTGCCCTTTGGCCACCCCTGCAACACATGTTGGTCCAGGCCGGCCCTCTGAGCCTGCCACCGCACCACTGTGCACCGGTTGAGCTGGACCGTCACGTTAGGACTGAGGGGAGGGAGGAGAAAGGCAGAATCGAAAGCCTGTCGGGGTCTCTTAGCAAGAGGTCAGATTAGTGAAAAGCCCAGACGCTGACACAAAGGCCCATCATCCATCAAACTCGGGAGGGCCCTGGCAGAGCCGTCTCACGCTGCATAACAGCTCCCACTGCCTTCAGACGCAACCTAATCACATGTTACGCTCGAGAAAAGGCTCCTCTCAGCCTCTGCTGGCTTGGCTTTCCTCATCAAGGACACACTTTCACAAGAGAAAACCCAACTCAGCATGAAAGTATATTAAAAAACAAGATTAGGTGAACCATTTGAGTGGCTTATATTTACTCCGGCTTTTACCACTGGAAATTTAACCAATATTATACTGTATTCTCTACATAAAACATAAAAATATCATATACTACTAATTAATATTACTTCTGAGGCTTAATTGCAGATATCAGTGCCACCTTCACAGTCTTAACCCATCCGTATTTCTTCTCCAAAGGTGGAAGGAGCAGCGGCGGCTGAGTGCTGGACACTCCAGCGCCCACTCTGGCTCGGAGCTGGTGGTCACTTACTTCTTCTGCGGCGAGGAGATCCCTTACCGCAGACTCATGAAGACCCACAGCCTCACTCTCGGCCATTTCAAAGAGCAGCTCCGCAAGAAAGGCAACTACAGGTAAATTCGGTTTCTTTATTTCACCAGACGCTTGTTTGCTTGGCATCCACAGAGCTGAAAAAAGACCAAATCTCTGTAATTAAGATGAGATGTCTGAGATGAGAAGCACATCACAATAAAAAGCATAGGGAGAAGAGGGGTGGGGTGGAGGGGCAGGTTGTGTTGTGCACATGGATCTGGTCACGTCAGCCCCCCGATTCCCACGCTAAGGCATTCTTAATAAGCATGGCTTTGCGGCCCAAACCCTATTATTTTCTGCCCACTGAGCTGCTGCGTTTGACAGCCTCTCAGATTCCTCCCAGGATTACATCAGCCACAAGCCCTTCACAAGCGCACATCTTCAGCATGGGCAGCGCTTTACAGGACCCAGAGTGCCTTTGAACTTGGACGTTAAACCTGAACGATCTCAAACAGAGGCTTAGGACATGTCTAGACAACGGCTGAAAATGCTATACCTACATGCTTTTGTTTCTAAACATCCTAACACAAGCAGCACTCATACACAATGATCAGTTAATCAGGAGGAGCTATTTCCATATTTCCTGGACAAAAAGTTAGATGAAGTTGCCATTCCTCTAGTGCTGCAACTTCATCAAAGCAAGATATATTATAATTGGTGCATTGAGCATTAACCTACATAAAATCTCCATATTTAAAAACATTAAAGTGAGTCAACACTTAAAGTGAAATAACAATAATAAAATGAGTTAGATTTTTTTATAATATTTATTATCAATTCTAAATACATAGAATTTTTTGTCATATTTGTAAACAAAAACAGTACAGAAATTGTAGTCCAATCCGAACCTACTCATATTTTCTGGGCTATAAAACCAATTTTTGCTTTATCAAGTGATACGACACAGAGCGAATCAACATTCCATAAAAATTTAAAGGGTTAAGTCACACTCAGTCTGGAAAAATTAATCTGTTGAGTTGTTAGTCAAGAATACTGTAATTCAGCAAAGCCATAAAATTAGAAATCTATATTTCACATATTTCATTTATTTCTGTAGCTCTGCAAAACCAGCTTGCCAGACAATATTGATACCAGATGCAACAACAAACACATTAAACATGTTTCTTTTTTACTCTCCCCCTCTCTTTTTTCTTCTTCATGGCTCTTACTTTCTCACTTCATCTTCGTTCTGATTCACTTTGCTCTGCTTAGCTTGGGAGGGTGTTTAATTTCCTCTGAGATATGAGGATATGAAGGATAGGAAGGAGAAGTGCGATGGAGATGTAGAGGAAGATGCTTATCTGTGCCAAGGTTACACAGGCTTCAGCACATCTCTGTGATATTCCTAACTGAGACGTTCATGCAGTGTATACAGAATACAATAGAAATACAGACTACATCAGACTGAGTAAAGTGAGAGAAGTAAAAAAAAAAAAGAATGGGGGGAGAGAAAACAAGTTTACACACATGCTGTTTGTGAGTTAGTCAGCTTTCACCCATAAACCCAAGCAGGCTGTGGAATTCCAAAGCTGCCCCACACATGGTGCGAGTCAGGCATTTTTCCATTACAAAGCCAATCATTAAATCTTCCCCGCTGATCCCTGCTCCTTTTAAAGAGACCTCAGATCATTAGGGGCTCAGCGCAGAATAGGACCCCAACTGAACCTTCAGTGCTGTCTTTGTGCCAGGGTTATGTGACCTTTGACCTTTAGAACACCCTTGGGGTCACCGTGAAGCTCCCTGGGTTTACTGTCAAAAGGCCAGGGCTGCTATGTGCCTCACTCCAAACAGAGAGGTCCTTTTTAAACTCCAGAAACATTAGCTTTTTTTTGCCATATTACAATTCTAGTCATGTCTTATTTAATTTGAGAGGTTTACATGACCTGGAGATTGTGTGAGCGTCTCTGTATGTCTAGTCAGACCCAGCCTTATTGTCTTGTGAGCTTAAACGTTTGCCACAGTGGCATTAGGATCACCTTAGGACTAACTGAGGTGATATTTACCATGCGTCTTTTCCCTGCTTTTTTGTTGCAGGTACTACTTTAAGAAGGCCAGCGATGAGTTTGAGTGCGGTGCTGTGTTCGAGGAGATCTGGGAGGACGGCACGGTGTTGCCTATGTACGAGGGGAAGATCCTGGGAAAGGTCGAGCGCATGGACTGAGCACATCCAGCCATCCGGCTAGCCACTTACTGTACGCCTTTTAACTGTTACCAAGCGCTGGGATAACAAATGAACTTCCAGTATCCAGACACGCTGCCACCAGGAACTTCAGAAACAAGGCTAGTCGTCCATCGGACACCAGGCGAACAGACTCCTTTGGCACAAATGTGTGCCTTTTTAAAGCTACCTAGAGTTAATATATTTGAAAAAAAAGACCAACTGAGATGTGATGAAGCGATTGAAGGAACAATAATAACCAATGAAGATGAGCAGAAGACCATTTTTTTCTAACCACTCCGCCTTAGAAAACAATTTTGAGCTGTTGCTCGGAAACGAAACCATTGAAGGTGCAGATTAGTTCACTACACTGCAGCAAGTGGACAGAGCCTATAGTGCATCATCTGCTTTATCTATTGAACTCTGAAACGTCTATACATGCATATATACATACATGCCTATGTGTATATATACATGTGTCCTTGGAAGATGTTTTTATTATCTTTTTTTAAAGTATTTATTGAACTATACTATCCCAATTTTCCTGACTCTCATGTCCACAGAAAGGACACGCTGCTTGAAACCATTGTTTCAGTTCCTTTTTATTAGTAATGCAACACACACTCACACACTCCTCCCATTCCTCTTAAAACACGTTTCTGATCATAATTTGCTGCAGCGAAAGCTGCCTGTGCAGTAACTACTTCTTATAGAATTTCATTAGTAGCCGTTCGTAGGTTCTCATTGCCACTAAATTTCTAAAGATCAGCAAGTCACTGTTGTAGTTTCTCACTTTTAGCTGCTGAATTGTCCATAACTCATCATCCTGCCTCTACTGAAAGCTCTAGTATTAGTCAGGCAAGGTTACCAGGCTTATGACGTGATACTGAAGATCTTGTAACAGATTATATCACAATTCTACAATTAAGCGACCTTCATGACTGAGATTATAGATGTTTGGCCGTCAATTACAGAAAGCTCTTCTTGTGGTGCCTTTGTTGGTGTGGAGGTTTTTGTCTGTCAAAAGGAATCATAAGTGTATTGGAAATTGTAATTATATGCCTGTTTCGCAAGTGCAATCCTAATTTAGGTTTTTAGAATATTATTTCTATAATTAGAAATCACAACTGACATACAAATTTCATGCTACATTTACAACTTGCTGGTTATGCTGCCTAGGCACACAACTACAATGCTGGGATTGTTGTTACTAATACCAAGCTCAAGGTACCAAAAACTCAAAAATAATTCCACAAATTATGTATAACCTGCAGCTACCGTACGGATCACGATATCTATACATTACAGCTACACACTATAAAAGTGCAAAATGAACAATGTGAATAATAATCTGTAAACATCATGTGAAAAGCATCTGAAATATGTTACAAGTTACAAATTTCGATGCTCTGTAATTCATAAAATTGTGATTTTATGAATTGTGAGGATCCCTTTACATATGGTTACTTTTGACAGGAAATTAACTCCATACATTGCAGAAATGAATGCCACTTCATAGGTCACAAACACAGCTTACATTCATACCACATTTTAAAAGATAGTCTCATAGGCCTATATTTTAGAATGATCCATTGTGAAGGGGGTGGGGGGGAGGCACTAAAGTTTATTTGATATCAGTGCAGCACCTGTGCCTACATGGACCATACCATGTGCTACCCTGTTTCAGGGTGTTATATTCCCTTGGTTTTTAGAAGGGCTTTATGTTTTGAAACACTTTGTAAGCTTTTAATAGTATCATTTTCTTTGTTTTGTTTACTTCATTTTATCAAATCTGTAAATTATACATTATACAAAGAGTTTTCAGTTAAAGATTTTACTTTGAGCTATAATTATTGTAATTATTAAAAGATGTAGCCTTTATTATTAAAGTTTTATATTTTTCAAATTAAAGAAAAAAACCTTGTCATGGTCTTCATTCACTTCTTCTAGAGACTTTGTATGTGGCGCTGCTCCTGTCCTCATCTCAAAACTGTAACTGTTAAGAAACTTCAAAGACTAGTTATTTATGTAATTATGGTTCTATGAACCGCCAGGGGCAGTGGGAATCAGCAGAAAACTTTTTTTTGTGCATATATGCGACTTCCAACAAAGTTACACAGAACCTTGTTCCCACTGGTCCCAAATGACAAGGAACTCTGGCAGGTATCCGGTGTTTATAGTAACACCGTGACTATATTCTTTTTCATCCCTTCTCTAACTACTAGAGGTGGTGGGAAGAACCTGGGTAACATACGCCATAGTGTCATGAGGAAAACCTTAGGACGAACTGGAAAGATGCTGAGACACAACCGCAGTTCTATCACCGCTAGAAATCTGGAGAAAGTGGATGTTGACGTCCAGGTAGCAGCGCCACCTGGTGTGGCTTTCCTCTAAACAGTGCTCATGAGAATGAGATGTTCCTAATAGTGTGGCATGTCACAATAGGGGCTGGACGTCTAGCCCCTCTATAGGCCATGGTAAAGATGTTCACCAGCCAGTGGGCCAACCTCTGCTTAGACAGAGGAGTCCTCTGTATCCTTTCTCTGCAACAGATTAACCATAGATGCCAATTTATGGAATTTATTTAGGGTGCATATAAATAGCCTACAAATTAAAAAGCCTACAAATCTGTGACATCATGCAATTAACATTCATTTCCCAGCCCAGCCATATATATATATATATATATATATATATATATATATATATATATATATATCAAGTCAAGTCAAGTCAAGTGGAGTTTATTGTCATTTCAACCATATATAGCCAGCTAGTACATAGTGAAATGAAACAACGTTCCTCCAGGACCAAGGTGCTACAAAGGACAAACACAGAACAAGACAGGACTACAAGGGACTACATAAATTTATCCATAAAGTGTACAAGTGCAAACAGCACAAGACAGTACAATGACTACTGAGAGACAATGGGCACAGTAAGTCCCAGTGCAGTGCTGACCAGTACACAGTTCTATTATTAGAAAGTGAATCCAGTGACAATAGTGCAAAAAAAAGTACAATATAAGTATACAATATAATAGAGAGTATAAGATATGTATTGTATATATATATATATATATATATATATATATATATATATATATATATATATATAGACACACACACACACACACACACACACACTGATACTTGCCCTTGTACTTCTGCAAGCTAGGCTTTGGGTTTGACCATAAAAAAGGAATGCATAACTGTTCAGTCACTGAAATTTGATTCAGTCAATAGCAATTAAAAGACAGTCCAATTAAGTGTAACAGCACTACATTTTGTTTGGCATTTTTCCATTTTTTTAAATGTTAAACAGAGCAAGTTTGAATATAGTAACTGCTTTCTGAATTATATAACAAAAAATAATCAACAAAACCACAACTAAAGGTTCAAATAATCTATCAGACTTCATGTCTGGTCTATTAATGCTTTGTTTCCTAGTAGGGGTTGCAGAACAACAGACTTAAAAGCTCAGTCCAGACTTTTCCACAACCACAGATTCCAGATGTTCAAAAGCCAACTGTGATATGTAATATCTCCAGTGGGTCGTGAGTCTGCCCTGGGGTATCTGTCCAGTGGGACATGCCTGTTACAGCTCTAGTGGGAACCGACCAGGGGATATCCTTGTAAGGTTCCCAAACCTCTCAACTGGCTTCTCTCATTTTGGAGGAACAGCAAGCTCCAGAGCACCCACAGAGCTGGTGCCTATGAATTGGTCTGAGAATCAGATGCCCAATGTCTTGTCTAAACATTACCATAGGGTGCATACTCCGTACAGCAAGGAACATATTACAGGTTCATCATTGCAAGGTCACTTGACACAAAATTGGATGAAATGAAATTGGTGAGAAACCTGAATTAAACCCCAAGCTCATCCCAAAGCCATCTGGCTAATAAGGCATGTAAGGTGAGTTTATTGCTACACTGTGCAATTCCCAAATTTGCTATCAAAAATGCACTTTACAGAGATACACATTTCTGTTTGGCATTCTACATGCAATCCTCACACTTGGCCCTTTCAGAAAGGCTGTAATAGGCCTGTTAGGACCCCAGAGAGATGCCACACATGATGCTGTCGTGTGCTGTAATGGCTGCCACATACTGTCTACCTTTAACATAGATTGGAACTTGCCATTATCTAGTAGTCCCTGGAGAAACATTCTTATCTTGGGCATAAGGCAGTACACCAGATTGATGAGATACATGATGGTCACAGAACTAGGCCCATGTGCTAGGCTTGTGGCTCTACCAAGTGTTTCCTGGACTGCAAGGCCAGAGGTCCTCAGCTGGCAAATAATTTGGAGATGCAAGACCTACAGGCACAGGTGATGTGGGTAAGGGTGCCAGATCTCTCCATCTAATTCAGACAAAGAATCTGCTTGGGGACGAAGTCACCAGGGTGTTCCAGCCACTAGTGACACCATTAGTTGAAACCAAGGTCTTACCAGCAATCTTGGGGTCATATACAGGACTTCTGTATGATGTGCTATAATAGATGGAAACGCCAGTCATAGGTCAGCGCATCCTGTCTCGGTGAGCTATCCAGCATGCCTGGGAGAACCATAACCGGTAGTGTCACTTGGCATTGGCAAAAAGGTCCACTTGTGACTCACCAAGCCCTTCCCAGATCTAGGCTACCTCTTCTGGTTACAGATGTCACTCCCCTGGACATGTGTGGCATCTCTACAGTGTATCTGCTGTACCCTTGTACAGCTTTGGGAGATGAGTTGTTCTCAGTGACAACCATGGACGGGGCAACCTGAGAAAATTCTGCACAAGGCGGAGATACCCGCTGTACCTCATGCTGCCCTGATGATTGCTGTAACTGACCATCTACACATTGTCTAAGCAAACTATGTGGTGGTGTCTCAGAACCTGTAAGAAGAACTTTCTTTAAGAAGAACTTGGGCAGCCTGAAGAAACACAAAGTAGAAGAGCAAACCTCTAGCAATTTTTATACAAGGGTGGCCTGTAGTTCTTATGAAATTGTATGATGTCACAAACTTGTAGGCTGTCGAACACCCTGCAAAAATTTTCATAAGCTTGAGTTTATGGGTGTGAGTATAGTTTATCTCATAACTATCTCTTTCATTTGGCCTTGTGCAACAGAGCAGTAATTTGGTTTAGGTGAGCTTGTATCATTTATGCCCATCAATATGGACATGCCTTGTACGGTTGGATAGCAAAGCTAATCAAGCTGATTTCTGGACAGCTTGTGCTTTGTGCTAGACCACCAGGCCCCCTCAATGAAGAGAGAGATGTTGAATAGCAGGGAGGAGACAGGGAGGTGGTGAGTGCTGAAACTCTGTTACAAGAGGAGAAAGGGAGAGATGTAAAGTTAACTTACATAAAGACAGAGATTCAGATGTGGTCTTTCTCTCAAACTTCAGTTATTTCATAAACATAGTCATTTCAAACAGGCCAGCATGAGCTGGTTTCCAGAATGCATTTGTCTCTCTCTCTCTCTCTCTCTCTCTCTCTCTCTCTCTCTCTCGCTCTCTTTCTCTCACTCTCTGTCTCTATCCCTCGGCTGCACGCCCTGTTTGGCACAATTGTGCGCTTGCACCTTTGTAGATTTTGTGGTCCTTAAATCAGGCCTTTCATCCCTGCTGCTCTCCATTAGCATATTTAATTGCCAGGTAAAAATCATTTGTTTACAATCCGTGTAATTATTTGATTGTACAGTAACCGTGAGGAATCGGAAGAAGAGAGCGAGAGAGGAAGAGGGATGAAACGAGGGAGTGCTGGAGAATGAGAAGAAAGAGGAGCTCAGCAGCCAAAACAACACATCAAAGCAAGAGCCTTGATGCCGATTTCATATGGCATTAATGGTTCATGAAGGAAAGAGATTGCCTTTAGGAACAGCTCCCTCATAATCCCACCAACAATCTCAGTGCAGCATAAACATTAAAAAGAGAGAATGGAAAAAATTGAACCCATCTCTCATAATCCTGTCAACAATCACCAGTGAATGCATAAACAAGGGAAACTTCTGCCGAAGAAAGAAAAGTAGAGAAAAACAAAGAGACAGAGAAAAACGGAAAGGGGATGGAGCTGTATGTTTTAATAGTTATAAAAATATTTAGCTGTGAACACTGGCATAATTGGCAGAATACTAACCATGTTGTCCTTTAAATTCATCACTCATTCACCCATACCCCCTTGTACCTTCACTGGTTTGGCAGTACAGTTAATAATGTTTTTTAGACGTCCATCTATCCATTTTCCGTACTGCTTATCCTACACAGGGTCACGGGGGAGCCTGGAGCCTATCCCAGGGAACTTAAGGCACAAGGCAGGGGACACCCTGGATGGGGTGCCAACCTATCACGGGGCACAATCACACACACATTCACACACCAGGGACAATTTGGAAATGCCAATCAGCCTACAACACATGACTGGGGGAGGAAACCAGAGTACCTGGAGGAAACCTCCAGAGCACAGAACGCAGGATATGAAAGAAGTATATTTGCTTTCCACCCAAAATTTGAACACTGCTAATGAATTGGTTAGTTACGTTTAAGTCTTTTGGGCCCATAGTTAAAACTTTAAAATGCAGCAGCTTACACTTGGTCCGGTTTTGACGCGCAATGAAATAACTGACTTTTGTGTGTCTCAACTCAACTATATTCACTATAGTTCAAATATATTCAAATATATTCAAGTACATTACCTACTGAAAACTGGAACAATGAAAGCTGGTGCTGCAGTACATGTTAGTGTGCATTTATTAGTTTGTGTGAAAGAATAAAGCTGAGATACTTCAGTATATCCAGCATGTAGAATGTTATTAAGTTAAAAGAAGTTTCAATAAAGCTCTTTTCTCATGCTGTGTCATTAAGAGTCATTCTTATCATTCTTTGGATTCTGGGATGCTTTGAGGGGTTTACTGGTTTCTGATCAAATAAAGTCAGCTTCCATGTCATATTAATGTTAAATATCCATATTAGTTAATATTTACTGACATTAAAGCTCTACAGCTCTGCTTTTGGGAGAAAGCCGCATTTAGATTTAGCAGCTAGCTCTCTCTCTCTCTCTCTCTCTCTCTCTCTCTCTCTCTCTCTCTGTCCTCTCATCTTTTTATTAAATTCTTCAGCTGTGTGTGTTTAGTAATCCAGAATATTTGTTCATTTATTCATCTATAGCAACTGCTTTATCTTGGTCAGGGTTGTGGTGGATGCGGAGCCTATCCAGTTGGATAAAAAAATGTCTTGATTGAAAACAGCATTTCACCAGCAGAATGAAAACATTACTAGCCTCAGATTTGCAAGTGTACACCTGATCATTTATTGATCATTTAATTATCACTCCTGATTGTAAAAAAATGTTAGCTTTTAATGTTTAACATTTGAAGTGCAATATATTATTGGAGTCACCAAGAAGCTGAGAGTTCCCCTTCAGGAACTCGAGCTGCGTCACGAAACGCTATGGGAACGCCCCCGCGTGACCGCGCTCTGAATCACGTGTCTAATCCGTCCAATGGATGGGCGAGACGTCACGGGCGGGGTGACGTAGCGACCCGGAAGCATAAAAGCCCGAGCGGCGAGCCCCGCGTTAGCTTCCTGTTTTCAGCAAGCGCTCTGTGTTTATTGTCTGTCTTTTTTGTCTTTTGGTGTTTTATCGTTGGCATGCCTAAAGCCAAGGTTAAGACTAAGGGCGAGAGCGGGCAGCGCTTCAGGCCGTGTGTTCCTCCCTGTCCGCGATTTATTACGGGCGGGGATACACACAGTCTGTGCGTTGCCTGTTTGGGAGCGGAGCATGTTCAGTCGGCTCTCGAGGGAGCCGGCTGCGCACATTGCGAGCGTTTACCGCTGCGCACTCTCCGCTCCCGCTGGGCTCTCTTTGAGGAGGGAGCCCTCACTAGCGTGCCTCGCGGTGCCGGCCCCGCTTCTGCCGAGGCAGAGCGGCGGTTGCGCTCGTGGGGCTCGCAGATGGACCTGGCGGAGGGAATGGAGACGGGCCCGTCCCTTTCTCCTTCCTCACCCTCCAGGTCCTCTGTCCCCTCCCTGGGCTCGGAAGCACGCTCTGCGGTTTCTTCCCCCCGGGGAGCAAACTCGGCGCTCCACCTATCGTCCTCCGAGGAGGTCGATGTGGAGAGCGTCGACCCTGAGCCGCAGTCTCCTCAATACGGGGAGCTGCTCGAGGTGGTTGCACGGGCAGTCGCTAAGCTTAGCATTGACTGGCCCGCTGAGTCACGGCCTGAGCCTCAGGGCTCTAGACTGGAGGAGCGTTTTTTGCGCAGTAGGCCGCCACCTCCGCCCCGGAGCCTGCCCTTTTTTCCGGACCTCCACACTGAGGTGTCGAGGTCCTGGAATAGGCCATTTTCGGCCCGGTTGTTCAGTCCCACGTCTTCCCATTACGCTAATGTGGCGGGGCTGGACTACTCCGGCTACAGGGCGATGCCCAGGGTTGAACAGACGCTAGCCAGCTATCTGTCCCCTGCTGCTGCATCGTCCCTGAAGGCTCCGGCGTTGCCTACCAAGCCGCTGCGGACCACCTCAGCGCTGGTAGGCAAGGCGTACACGGCAGCAGGTCAGGCCGGTGCGTGTCTGCACACCATGGCGGTGTTACAGGCGTACCAGGCTGACCTGCTTACAGAGCTGGATGAGCAGGGGGAGAGTACGTCTGAGCAGGTAGCTGAGCTCAGGCGGGCCGCTGACCTGTCCCTCCGCGCCACCAAGGAGACCGCCCGTGCTATCGGTCGGTCTATGGCAGTCCTGGTGGCAGCGGAGAGGCATCTCTGGCTGACCCTGTCCGATATGAAAGAGAAGGACAGGGTCGTGCTCATGGACGCCCCGCTTACTCCCTCGGGCCTGTTTGGCGACGCGGTAGACTCCGTCGTCGAGAGATACCAGCAGGCCCGTGCTCAGGCGGCGGCGTTCCAGCGGTTCCTCCCCCGTCGCTCTCTAGCTCGTGGGGCTGCCGGGCGGGGGCAGCCCCCTCCGTGTACGGCCCCCTCCTACAGGGAGGCCCAAAAGCAGAGCGTCGCCTCCCGTGCTCCCCCGAGGCGGGAGCAGGAGTCGCGACGACGCTCTGGGCCCGGCCCTTCGGGCACTAAGGCGGATCTGAGGACCGTCCTCATGTCCAGAAGGGCCGCGGCTAAGAAGCCCTGATGGTTTTGGCCCAGGGCTTCCGAGGGCGGGCCCCTCTGGGGCGACGCGGCGTACACCTCATCTTACGGTGCCCGGGTCCCCCCAGTGCCCTCAGGAGGTCGATCTGCCAACCCTGCCACCTATGGTGCTTCAGGGCGCAGCGGTCTCCAGCGAGCGCCTCTCCCAGTTCTCGCCCGGCAACGTAGCGAGTCTGGGAGGCTCGCGGCCTCTCCTGAGGCCTTCGCAGCGGTTAGCTCATTTCCCCCATGTCGGTTCGCCGCCTCAGGGCACCCAGCTAACCGCTTCTATTACACCAGAGGTCAGTCTCGAGAGACTGATTCCCTTAGTGAGCTTTCTGGCAGCGTGGAAACTTCTGCCGAATGTGTCTCATTGGGTCCTGCGTACTGTAGAAAGAGGCTACCGAATTCAGTTCGGCTCGCCTCCACCTCATTTTTCTGGGGTTCTTCCCACTGTGGTGGGTCCCGAGCAGGCTCTGGTATTGGAGCAGGAAGTACGTACTCTCCTGAGGAAGGAGGCCATCGAGGTGGTCCCTCCTCACGACAGGGAGTCAGGGTTCTACAGCCGGTACTTCATTGTTCCCAAGAAGGGGGGAGGGCTGCGTCCCATTTTGGACTTGCGGCAATTGAACCTCTCAGTCGCTCGACTGAAGTTCAGGATGCTTACGGTCACTCAGGTCGTGTCTCAGATCAGGTCCGAGGACTGGTTCGTCACGATCGACCTAAAAGATGCGTATTTCCACATCTCCATCCTTCCCCCGCACAGGAAGTTCCTGAGGTTCGCTTTCGGGGGCGAAGCTTACCAGTATCGGGTTCTTCCCTTCGGCCTAGCACTCTCACCCCGCACCTTCACGAAGTGCGTGGATGCTGCCCTGGCTCCTATGCGACTACAGGGCATCCGCATACTGAACTATATCGACGACTGGTTGATTTTAGCTCATTCAGAGCAGATGGCGGCTCGGCATCGAGATGCCGTTCTCGCCCATATGAAGGAACTGGGGTTAAGACTAAACGCCGAGAAAAGCGTGCTTTCTCCAGCTCAGAGAACCGCTTATCTAGGCGTCGTGTGGGATTCGACCACGATGCAGGCACGTTTGTCTCCTGCTCGGATCGAGTCGGTCCTCACAGCGGTCGCGAGAGTGAAAGTAGGCCGGTCACTCACTGTAAAGCAGTTTCAGAGACTGCTGGGCCTATTGGCAGCTGCGTCCAACGTGATACCGTTTGGCCTGCTGCACATGAGACCCCTACAGTGGTGGCTCAAGACCAGGGGGTTTTTCCGAAACAGAGGAAACCCGCTCCGCATGATCAAGGTCACGCGACGATGCCGCCGTGCCTTAGCTGTGTGGAGAGAACCTGGGTTCTTGTCTCAGGGCCCGGTCCTGGGAACTCCTGGTCGCCGCGTAGTGCTAGCGACGGATGCGTCCCTCACCGGATGGGGAGCGGTCATGAGTGGCCGTCCTGCCCGTGGTCTGTGGAGCGGCCGCCATCTCACTTGGCACATCAACCGCCTGGAGATGCTGGCCGTGTTTCTAGCTCTGAAACACTTTCTCCCAGACCTAAGAGGCCGCCACGTGTTGGTGCGCACCGACAACACGACGGTGGTCTCTTACATCAACCGCCAGGGAGGTCTGCGTTCGCGCCCCCTTTACAGGCTGGCGCTCCAGATCCTTGTGTGGTCCCAAGGGAACCTCCTCTCATTGAGAGCGGCCTACATCCCTGGTCATCTCAACGTGGGAGCGGACGCCCTGTCGAGGCAGGGGCCGGTGCCCGGGGAATGGAGACTCCACCCCGAGGTGGTGGAGCTCATATGGCGTATGTTCGGCAGAGCCCAGGTGGATCTGTTTGCGACGCAGGAGACGTCGCACTGTCCCCTTTGGTTCTCTCTGATTCATCCAGCTCCTCTTGGACTGGATGCCATGGTACAGCCGTGGCCGAGGCTGCGTCTGTACGCCTTTCCTCCGGTCGCTCTGCTCCCGGGAGTTCTGGAGAGAGTGCGCCGGGACGGAATTCGTCTACTGTTAGTAGCCCCGTTCTGGCCGGGCCGAGTATGGTTCTCGGACCTGATTTCCCTCCTAGACGGCTCCCCATGGGAGATTCCGATCAGGAGGGATCTCCTCTCACAGGCGGGGGGCCATCTTCACCCCCGCCCGGAGCTGTGGAAGCTGTGGGTGTGGCCTCTGAGGGGGCACAACTCCGCGCTTCCGGTCTCTCAACCGAGGTTGTGGAGACCATCCTCCAGTCCAGAGCTCCCTCTACGAGGAAACTGTACGCCCTGAAGTGGAAACTTTTCACTTCCTGGTGCGGAGACCGCCGGCTTGACCCTGTTCACTGCCCAGTTGGTACAGTGCTGGAGTTCTTGCAGGCCCGCCTCTCCGCGGGACTGACCCACTCCACCCTGAAGGTGTACGTGGCGGCTATTGCGGCCTGCCACGCCCCTCTCGATGGCCAGTCAGTGGGCAGGCACCCCTGGGTGACACGTTTCCTCCGCGGTGCGCTGAGGATCAGACCTCCAGCTCGATCTCGGGTCCCCTCGTGGGACCTGGCCGTGGTTTTAGAGGCTCTCTGCAAACCCCCCTTCGAGCCCATAGAGGAGATTTCGGACCGTCTTCTGACGTTGAAAACTGCCTTTCTCTTGGCAATTTCCTCTCTTAGGAGAGTGGGGGATCTTCAGGCCCTCTCGGTGGCCCCTTCCTATTTAGACTTTGCGCCTGGTTTGGCCAAAGCATTCTTGTACCCCCGAGCGGGGTACGTACCGAAAGTCCCCTCCTCGGCACCACGGCCGGTCATGCTGCAGGCTTTCTGTCCTCCTCCCTTTAGGGAGCCCGACCATCGGAAGCTCAATTGTACGTGTCCAGTGCGAGCACTGGACGCGTACGTCCACAGAACTGCCCTGTGGAGAAAGGCGGACCAGTTGCTTGTTTGCTTTGGTCCCCCTAAGAGGGGTTTTCCTGCTTCTAAGCAGACCCTCAGCCGGTGGATTGTAGAATCCATTTCTCTGGCTTTCGAGTCCTCTGGTCTCCCCAGTCCCCTGGGGGTCAAGGCTCACTCTACCCGAGCGGTGGCGGCCTCTAAGGCCTTTCTGGCGGGTGTGTCCTTACAGGACATCTGCAACGCGGCGGGATGGTCCACGCCCCTGACCTTTGCTAGGTTTTATGACCTAGATACCCGGGCCACTCCCAGCTCCTCTGTCCTTGTGCCTTAGGCTTGCCTCCTCCTGGAGGCAGGGACTTGTAAGTCTGGCGGCGTGGGTATACTCGTTCCCATAGCGTTTCGTGACGCAGCTCGAGTTCCTGAAGGGGAACGTCTCCAGGTTACGTATGTAACCATGGTTCCCCGAGGGAACGAGACGCTGCGTCTCGGTGCCACACTTCCGGCGTCCCTGCGGCGCTTGCTTCATTTTCCAGTAAGCTAACGCGGGGCTCGCCGCTCGGGCTTTTATGCTTCCGGGTCGCTACGTCACCCCGCCCGTGACGTCTCGCCCATCCATTGGACGGATTAGACACGTGATTCAGAGCGCGGTCACGCGGGGGCGTTCCCATAGCGTTTCGTGACGCAGCGTCTCGTTCCCTCGGGGAACCATGGTTACATACGTAACCTGGAGACGTTTTCTCTTTACAGTACTGTATAAAACTATAAAAATCTGCTTCTGGGTTGAAGCAAATAAAAATGATGGAATAGATCCATCTCATGTTTGTGCGTGTGTGTGTGTGTTTAATAAAATGCATGATTCTGTTGAGGCAAGCTTTTACATCATACTTTCAGTTTGACAGTTATATTTTAAAATGCATGGAATCTTTCCAGAAAAAAAATATTTCTTATTTACTGCATGTGGCTACAGATCAAAGGTTTGAATTTAACACTGATATAAGATCTACGGTTACAGAAGCCAAACACCTATCTTAAATTACCTTCTTGGATCGAGATGAGATAAATGTGTTTTGATTCAATTTATTAGTTTGGCAAATTTACGACTCACAACTGAGGCAAAATCAAATCTAAGACTACAGCAGAGCAGCCAAAGGGTAAGGGTTTTGTTCAAGGGGTTCTTTCTGTCCATCCTGGGATATGAATTCAGAACTTTATGGCCACTAGCACTAACCTCAGATACCAATGCCTCACTGGAGAAGAGCTAGTGCCAAAAACACTTCATATAAAATGTTACAAGTGCTGGTGTGGTGTCCTAAATGGTGCAAGGACTGTGACGGTCAAAATAAAATAAAATAAATTAAAAAAAAGAAGTTGTAAGAAAAGTTATTACTGCTTACCAAAATGTATTCTCTCTCATTTATTTGAATCATATGTGTAATTCCAGCAAATAAGAACTGACACTTCTCTCTGTACTGAGAGAAGAATGGAAAACTTGCGTATTTACTTGAAACTCACTTATAATGGAAGCCTAATGGTATTTGGAATCCATTTGACTGGTGATGCTAAACATATAAATGCTTTTCTGACTCCTCAGTTAAAAGTATTTTGTAAAATTAAGCTCCAAGTAAGGAATAAAACATGACTTGTGCTTTTATAGAAAAATAGCCAACAGTTGAACGGTGTGATGCTCCAAAGTTGGTGATTTTCCAATGATAGTACGTCGTAAAGTGTATTATTCCTCTTACAACACAGCAATTTGCCATGGTTTAAGTTAGTAACGAATACTTTTTAGTTTTAACCATTTATTTCCCTCACAAGCCTCTTTTTTTCTTTGTCATGTTACTCAGAAAAGTGCAAACTCCTCTGTCTATCCTGAAGACTTTCCTGTGGAGGAAAACATACTGACTGTTACCAAGCACTGACACTGGAGACTCCTTCCATAAATGTTAAATAAACGTCTCCTTACAGAAAACCTTTTCTTTGTTAAATAGCATGTTTTAACAATTTGTTTATTATTACTCCCTCTGAATGAGTTGTTATAAAAACAATACAATTTTACAATAAGTGCATTACTGTAAACCTATGATTTGTCTTGGAGCCAGAAAATGAATCAACACTTTCTGACCAATCAGCATCAAGAATGCAACAGTGCTTTGGTATAACTCATAATTTCTTTTAGAGAGTACTTTTTCAGAGGAAGGAATTTGAAAGAGTTTTCTCTTTTTCTCTATGTACACAAAAATGTATTTAAAAAAATCCATGTTAGTCGCTTACACACAACAGATCCTGCTCTGCATACCGGTTTTGTTATAAATTTGCAGCGTGAACATGATAAACATGACACGGCTATCTATTCATCACCAGTGTTCCTTGTTTACCAAATCTAATTTTTACTTTCTTCTGTATTCCATTTAAAAACCATCTTCCACGCAATTGTTTCCCTTCTCAGTGTTCGTCTGTCTTCCCAGGCCAAATCTGGAGTGGGTGTGCATTCTTCTATGATTATTTTCACAAAATGCCCCCTCACCCCCCCAAGCAGGCTTGCGTACTCCCATCCCTGGCCGGATTTGGTCACTTTTTGCCTTAACCACCGTAAACAACAAGAACAATTTATCTGGCAGGAGACATGTTTACTGAAGCGGAGCCACAGCCATTTTTAGTCGCCTCTTTTCGTTCGGTTAGCGCGGCATCCTCTGATCTCTGTATTATTGGATGTTCCCCTGTGGCTGCTGTGGGTTCTGCGTTCTTCCCCATTGTTCTCAAAGCAGCACGGATTCAGAGAATTCCATCTTCGGCTTGTAGATTCGATAACAGGATTTTTATGGTGTAGAAAGTCCCACATTCCAGTCGGACCCGCAACACAGAGCGCTTTGTCACGAGATCGATGTGCTTGGCCTGGGCTGACATATACTTTCGCGTTCAGTGCCCCAGTTACGGCTGGTTTTGGGTACTGCAAACTACAGAGGCCTTCGAATGGCAGTAATGCCGTTGTAAGACCACACAAACTCAGTGACTTCGGTGCTGGTCAGAGATAGTTTGTGGTGCTGCTTCAGCAATTTCTGACCAGGCCTTTAAACTGCGAAGGGAATTTATACATGTTTTGTTCAACTTGCTTTTTTGCGTGTCCTCTTGTGCACCCCATGATATGCAATGCACAATTTAGTTCTTCCCCCGAGCCAAGTATAACTTTCCATAACACAAAAGCAGTTGCGTATTTTTCAAATTCCTAACTTTGATGTGGTCAGGATGAAGTCTTCTTCTAAAAACCGCCCCTTTCTGGATCACAGGCTGGGCGTTGGACCATGTGTGAGACATGTCCCTTGATAAATGAATCACTAAGCTTGCAGTCAATGCTGAACTATCATTGCATTTCGCTTCTTTACCAGGAGTTAATGAATGATCTATCTAGACTTCTTTAATGCTTCTTTAAGAGAGAAAGATTTAACATGTTTGGTGCATCTCGTGTTGGGTGGCACCGTTTTGTGCATGCCTACTCCACCACAGAGTGGCTTCCCCAGGCAGCCATTGGGTCTGTGGTCTTACCACTCCTGGTCTGGCTTTCAGCCATACACCGCTCCTCAGCACATACACACACACACACACACACACACACACATTCCCATTCAGACCACAGGTTGCTCGGGTAACCTACAAAACTTGCCCTTCTGAACCTTGTCTTATTTATCCAAGCTGTATTTTATCTAAGAATGCTACTATTTCCTTAATGATGTTTAATGGCAGGTGGGATGGAGGCTGGTCCTTCATGTAAGCTCCTAAAGCTTTTACAAGCCACAATAAGTAAACCTCTGAGGTCACGGGTAAATGCTAAGAAAATATAAGCGCCTTTACTTGCACCATGGACCACACAAGTGCTCGTGGCTTTAAGTTCCAATTTAGCAAATAACAAAGGTGGTTAGCCTTATGTCCCAGTAAAAATGCTGCAATAAGCCCACTTAGTATTGTCTTTTCTGCTTGTGTATGCTGCTTTGCTTTCTAATCATAGTAGGAATTAGCATGGGGAACATAATTTTGAGGCACTGGTGAGGCCTGATGTTGCTTTCTTGATGGCTTAGTCCTTCAAAGACCCAATTTGATAAAAATCGTTGTTTGTGAGTTGAGATCGGCGGTATTAGAAAGCATAGCATGTGTGTTTAAAATCTCAGAACATGAGTGCTGATACAGTGCTCTTCTAAAAACCACCAGGAAAAAAACACAAAAAAATATCCTTATTATCTCCATACTATTATCTTAACTTTAAAAAATGTTTCTGGTCGTTTGACCCTGTTTTCTTTAATTGTATGTCTATCATTAGACGATCGTAATCCTATAATTTGACATGGAGAAAGTTATCGCACACGATTTTATTGGAATCATCATTCAATGTGATAAATAGTAATCATAAAAAAACTCATTAATGTGGTGTACAAGTAAGAGAAATCTCACCAGAACTTGCCTATTGTGCAAACTGCATGGTCAATTATCACAGCCTTGCTTCAAAAGACATTGATTATTTCAGTACTATTATTGGTACATAAATAGGATCATATAATAGCAGATATAAGCTTCCATTACTTACTTTGTTAGTTACATTAACCTCATAGCTGCAGAGCAAAACTAAAGACGCTATCTTCTAACACCAACAATCTTGGCTGATCGACTACATTTGGTTACCAACTCAGTTCCTGAGAACATTTTTGCTAACCCTCTAATCTCACACACTTAAGTCAAACCATCAGCTAATTATCAGTATCTTTGGGAGCTTAGTGCTGGTTGAGGTTTGTTAAAACTGGAAAAACATGAAAATCTGAACGCATATCAAATATCCAGGCCTGGGACTGAGGCTTTATACAAGCATAATTTTAGTGATCTTACTGTGTTCTTTGCCTGATCTTGCAACCAGACAGAAAACTAAGCCTGTGTGATAGAAGCCCAAGGTAGGTTTACATAGAAAGAGCTAAACATCACTGGCTGATGTTTAGAGCTTGTAATTAAATTAGAATCACTTTAAACTGACATTAAATGACGGATAATCATGCAGCTGAGACGGTTCATTGAGAAAAACATTTACACAAAGACTTAGAGAGGCCTTTTGTTTATAGTCTCCAAAATCTCCCCTGAGCACCTGGGTGTGAGAGCTTTTATGGGTTCCCAGCACCGACTCCGAACACATATGGACCTAAAGCACATCTTTATTTTACCTTTTTTTTTTTTAATTTACCACAATCACACCTGTTTGAAATTGGGCTTCAGGAAAAAAAAATCCAGATGTAAACCATTTCATCCAACACCCATAAGCGATAAACGAATTCGAATGCCTGGTAAGCCTGGTGTTTCGGTAAATAGAGGGGAAAAAGAACAGTCATAGCTGGAGGGAAAGAAACAGTTAGCCACCAGAAATCAGCCTTATGGCACTTAAATAAGCAAATAATTCAAGACCAGAGTGGCCTCCTCTGTTTCAACTGCTGTGAAAGACTATTATCCAATCAGCTAATCATGTGGCAGCAACGCAATGCATAAAATGATGCAGATGCGGGTGAAGAGCTTCAGTTAAATGTACACATTAAACATCAGAATTGGGAAAAAAATTTTATCTCAGTGACTTTGACCACAGCATGGTTGTTGGTGCCAGGCGGCCTAGTTTAAGCTCAGCTCCTGGGATTCTCACACACAACAGGCTTTGGAGTTTACACAGAACGGTGCAAAAAACTAAAAACATCAAGTGAGCAGCAGTTCTGCAGAGAATGCCCAGACTGGTTTGACCTCACACTTTTCATTTTGAAACTTGGAAGGTTTTAGGCATGGTGGCTTAGTGGTTAGCACGTTTGCCTCCAGGATTGTGGGTTTGAATGCCGCCTCCAAGGTGCAGAGTTTGCATGTTCTCTCAGTGCTTCGGGGAGAACTCCTCGGGTACTCTGGTTTCCTCCCCCAGCCCAAAGACATGCGTTGTAGGCTGACTGGCATTTCCAAATTGTCCATAGTGTGTGAATGGGTGTGTGAATAAACACCCATTTTTATGGGACAGATTGTGCCCTGCGATGGGCTGGCACCCCATCCAGGATGTCCCCCGCCTTGTGCCCCGAGTTCCCTGGGATAGGCTCCAGGCTCCCCCACAACCCTGTGTAGGATAAGCAGCACAGACAACAAGATAAATGGCTGGAAGGTTTTACTGTAGCATATGTCTTTACGAGAAAAAAAACCAGAAAATATTTGATCTCAATTTGATATTGAAATACATGTATTTATTCACTGTTTCCACAGTACTGATAGCGCCTATTAAAGAAGCAGGGTGACATGCACAGTAGTGTACCTGATAAAAAGACAACTATTCCTATAAATTGATATAAGAATCATTTTACATGAAATGTATAGTATCAGTGGCTTTTAAAGGTCTTGCTTTTTATATCATTAGTTTCATTGCATTCATTGTATTTTCTACAGTAATTCTATATTTATTGGTTGTTTCATGCGACTGGATCAGGAAAAGAAGGAAAAATAAAGCTTCCACTTTCGTACTTTCGTTACACCACATGTGGCTCCATGGTTCTTTATGATGATAATGGAAAAGTATGCTAAGCTCTTACAGGGACAACAAAACATTGAGAGGGAAGGAAAAGAGAGAGAAACAGAAAGGCATATGGTCCTGGTTTGGTGGTATGATTAGAGGCAGGCTTGCATGTTCTCTCTGACAAACAGGAAATAAACATTCATAACTGTGTATTTCTGTTCCAGTGCACATGTTCGATCATATATATATATATATATATATATATATATATATATATATATATATATATATATATATATACAGATAGATAGATAGATAGATAGATAAATAGATATAGATAGATAGATATTACTGTATGTAAGCAAGTCCTACAAAATTCAAATAATGAGGTCACATGCCTTTTGAAAATTGTGATCATTATGATTTTGTAATTCTCACCTTCACTGTCTTTCACATTCTTTGCTGCTTTCAGAATGTTAAATAGATAAATAACTATTTATTTAGCAGACACATTTATCCAACTTGCAAGTAAGGCAGAATCTAAGCACTTACTGATATGGCCAAATGACTAGCATCCCTGGGTGACAAAGCTAAACTTAATCACCATGCAAGCCGTTCTTTTCACTTCTTTACTGCAACCAGCTAGCAAAAAGCACCAATGTGTTAATGTTAGCCATGTATTTAGTTTGCTTTGGTCCAGCAGTAGCTATCTGATGTAGCCAGGTTTTCTATCAAGCCAGCTAATGTTAGGTGAGCTATTTTGTTGCATAATCTAAACCTTGGGCCACATTCATTGTTAGAATATCTTACAAGCCAGACCTAAGTCTGTTGGCAAACACACAAGATTAGCTCATTTCGACACTATGAAGTGGTTTACATAAACCTCTACAGTGACTACATCTCGGTCCAAATATTTATTGTGTCACAGAGTCTGAGCATTTTTCCTATTGAAAACCAGCACACAAAAGGCAGCAAAGTTCCAGAATGCAATGCAGCTTTGGCAGAGATTCACCTCGGCTAGTCAGTTATCTATGAGATGACAAGCACGATGGCACTGATGGCAGTATTAGAATGAAAGTTCAAGCTTTGGGAGCTGATCTGATTAAACAGAGTGTACAGATGACAAGGTGAGAGAACAGGACGGACTAAATGATGAAAGCACTGCTGCATCACTCTCTTTAGGTAGAGGTAAAGTGTGGAGAGCCAATGAGGTTACAACCTTCATCATTCTGAAGCTTGTGGCCAGAAAAGTGTACAGAAGATAACAGATGCATTTTATCCCATGGGCACAGCATCTGTGACTGAGACTACTTGCTAGCTAGCTACTGTTAGGTAAACTATTTAAGTGGGTAATTAAAGGAACACACCAGCATGACTGACCTGCATGTTAATCATAATAATCAGCATGTGATCTTCAGTGGTGTCCAAGAGTTGATTTAGTGTTGACTTTTATTTTAACTTATTTCATTGACATGTTGGCCTATTTTCACTTTACTTAATGGTTTCATATATTACCCACAATGCCGTTCAACTGCTGGTGATAGTGGCGCCAGTGGGATTTAGCCCTTGCTTAACTTCAACCTAAAGAGAGTGATGCAGTGGCACTTTAGTCTTTTTGTCTGTCCAGCTTTCTCACTTATTCATCTATACACTGTGCACAAACAGATCAGCTTCAACTTGGTCGAAGCCATTGTGCTTGTCATCTTGGAGATTGCTAACTAGCCAAGCGCAACTGTGTCATATAGCTGCATTGCATTCTGGAACTTGGAGTCCAATGTTCACTGTCTCCACTACTTCTCTGTTGGATTTCTTATTAATATGACGTTGATGGTCGCTGGAAAATGGCAAGAAAGCTCATACTCTTTTGTTTTTAGCTAAGAGCTATGTTTGAGCTTGTTGAAACTTTATTTTCCTTTTAAACACTGCATTAACATTGTCCTCTGTGATGTCAGCGGATCACACAACCGCTAACTTCTCATGGGAATATAGCCAACAAATACCAACCAATAAATTAGCACCAGAATCATAAAACACATCACAAATATTTCATGATAAATATTTTTCCTTTTCCTGTAAATTTGGTAGCCAAAGTGAACTATTGTAGTATAATCAAGTTGGTGAATGGCTGATCAAATTTAAGTGCTGTTGTTGTTGACCAAGTTACCCCTGTCTGTCAACAGAGTCAAGACATTGCTTAGAATTTGATGGTTAATGGCACTGCTTAAGATCCTAACTGACTTTCTGACAGTCCTGACATGTAATCTCATTAGCAATGATTATTAAGTAGAGTTTTCTAAACGTTTCACATCTTTGCAGAGCTCTTGGCTATTATCTTCTTCAGTGTCTATCCTCTGAGTCTGCAATGCTAACAGGGTTTGGAAGGGAACTTACTCTTACCATGCTGTTTAATGGGAGAACCTAGTTAAAGAGTGTCTGGTAGTGTTTCCCCACCCACTCTGCTATAGATGTGAACCCTCAGTGGGGTGATATCCACCATGGTCCCCACTTCTAGAGCACAGTGTCTTTGGCATTGTGGCTTGGTGATGCTGCAGAGATGAGAGAGAAGATAAGGTCACAGAAAGAAAGAAAGGCTTGAGTCATCACCAAGGGAACTTTATTTGCCCTGTCTCAATTGTGAGTGTGCATAGAGGAAGTCGAGGTATTCTCTCTCTCTTTCTCTCTCTCCTTCTCTCTTTATGCCCCTCCTGTGAAGCTCAGGCCCTGAGCCATGTATTTGAACTTCAGTGGGAACGCACTCTTACTTGTGGGGACCTGAAATGGGAGTTTGGTGGGTGTCTGCGGGAAGCTTTCAGAAGTGTTCAGGCTTGCCTCCTGTACCTCGTGCTGTGAGAAGCTTACCTTTGTTTGATGAGTCAATACATGGATTAGAAATTGGCTGCCAGAATAAAAAAAAGGAAGAAAGAAACAACAAACGAAGACATATAGGAACTATGTAATTTGATGTTTAACACCATTAAAATGGTGCTTTATATGGATGAAATGTCATATTGTTGTTCTTTGCAATCTGCAACATACACATGCTTTATATACATAACTGCCTGTGCTATATTAAATCTTTTTTAGCACTGGTGTTGTGGTCAAGGCAAGCTAGTCCCCCTGATGTCATTATTACATGCAAACAAAGTTATTTATATTTAGTTAACATACTCAAATGACAACCCCTAGGTAGCTAATAGCAAGCTGATGCAAGCTAGCTAGCCTTAGCAAACCATGCAAATAATATTTTTCAATTTATTTTTATTGGGCAAATAAGTATGATAACTGTGTGATACCATGCAACTTTAATAATGGAACCTCAATATTGTAACAATATCAGATGCTATTGATTCCAAATAACACCACTTGCTGCACTACACACATCAGGCACGGCGCAATCAGACTGTCAGTTCAATGGTCAGTTCTTTCTCTTTTTAAGGAACACAGAGTCACCTCATGGTTAAACATATCAAGAGAAAATAGAGAAATGAGAATTCTCTTTAGCCTGTATTAACGCTTTTATTAATATACTAGCTAATTAGCTCACCACCTTTTAACCTAGTCATGTAGGTTTCCAGACAATTAAAACATGGGATTGGCCAGCACATTGTAGCTTTTACTTTCAAGGTGGTATAGCTAATGAATTTGTGACTTGCTGACCCCTGCAGACTTTCTGATTTCTTTCACCTGTTTATAGAGTCTTGGGGTCCACAGAGAATAGAGGTTTTCCTCTGAGCAGATTTTGAGAGAACATTACATGCTCTGACTTTACAGAGACAGCTTTCCTTATGAGGCGTACTTACCAAGTTTACAAGATGTTTATGGTAAATACTTGATCTATCAGATATAGATAATATTGTTATTGTTTTGTGTAATGGGTTTACCAGTCATGTGTAAATTCCCCTGTGAATCCCTCTTCTTACAAGCTGCAGTTTGCAAAAAAAAAAAAAACGTAGCTGATGTTGATGTTGGTTGGGGATCATGTGATGATCTATGTGTACTGTAAATATGTTAATCGAGGATTATTGCAGCCATCCAAATTTGCTTCTGTTGACCAAATAAATTTTTACTCCTGTGTTCAGTGGGTATAAAATAAGATATGATGAACTTTTTATTTATTTTTTTGGTGAAATGTAACTGTTACAGCAGCAACAACATAACGTGAGAAGGTAGATACATAATTATAAATGAATATGACAGTAGTACTGTAAATATGACAAAAAATAAAGAAACAATGGTAATAGCATGATTTAAAGTGTGGTATATAGATATATCAGGAAATGTGCAAAAATACCAAAGTATTTCTGTGGTACAGTATAGAGGATTGTCCATTTGCATTTTTTTTTTTTTTAAATTACCACCAAATTAAATGAGGAAAGACAGCTATAGCCTATTTTTATAACCCTTTTTTCACTATTCTCACTCCCTTTTTTTACATTTTTATTTTACAGATTACTGTATTCTTTTAGGTTAATGTATCATATGTGAAAAATTTAAATAAAGAGTTTAAAAATGGGTGATGTACCTCAGAAAAGACAGCTGGTTCCACAGCAGAGGTTATGTACACAGTACTGTTCACAGGTAATAGTGGATTACGTGGAATTCAAAGCCAGTTCAGACCTGTTGCCTAATCCAAAGACCAAAAAAAGGTATTAATGTTCTTGCACTACAGTGTCAAACTGGAAGCCATCTTTAACACGTGTCCATAGGAAAACTTAAGCTGCATGGGAAAACAATTATCAAGTCATGTTTTTCATTATGCTGGAAGGCATTAAAAGTTTATAGATATTAAGAGCCCACATCATCGTAACATTATTAAGTTTCAGTATGGGAATAACTACAGCATGACCTATTTCCAGGAGCAAAACAAGCAGTAAAACGAGAGAGATGAACATATAAGGCTCTCACAGTTGCCACAAGTAGAGACGTTTCTTTGATGTGCAGTGTATCAAAGGATTACCAATTTAGAACTGTTTGAACTCCGTCGTATCTTCTGTTCTCCTTCAGCGTGCTTTGTGAAACAAGCAAAGCATGAATTTCAGAAAGCGCTTGCTTTCTTCCCAGATGCGAAGGCTCTATGTGATGTAGCACGCCACGTCTTTCAGAAATGATTCATCTTCCTTTCTGAACAAGCGTTGTCTTTTCATTAGCCTCAGCATCAAGCTTTGGAGTGAGTCCAAAAAGAAAGGAGAAGAAACAACGTGGAACAATGGAGGACAAAAGAAGCCAAAAGGCCAAACTAGCCTTCTCTGTTGAAAATGTTGAAATTAGCGTCTCAGATGGGTAAAGAAAATCAAAGGACTTAAAAAAAAAGCTTGAAATGTCGAGACTGGTGTAAAAAAAATTTTTGCAGGAGATAAGAGATCAGAAGGCGACTTTGGTGCCACTTCAAAGCATTGGCTTTGAGAAACTGGGTTAGCAGCGAGCTGATACACCGGAGTGGTGTGTTTTTAGCCAGCAAGTTTGAGAATTAGCAACACGCAAGGAGGTTTGTTCAGACAAAGGTTACTCAAGGTAATGGGTCAGCGCCAAGCTAACTTTTTTGGGCCGTCTCCACATCTGACAAGGCGTTTCTCGCTCTTGATATGGCCGAACGATGGCCAGCTTTGAAGTGAACGCTAGCCGCTAGAGCTGTGGGAGCTTCTTCTCTTTATTGGGGCCTGTCAGAGGCATGCTGCGCACCACAGCTAGCTTTAACTCATTAAAACCTAACACACACAGCACACACAGCACACACTGACGGAGCACACAGAGAGAGAAAGCACTGAGAGACAGATCTGTCATCTTGTCTCTAAACTGGTCAGGATTTAATATACCTGGGTGACTGCATGTGGGACACTTTTTTTGTGTAGTCACGAGCCAAAACTTTCCACCTATCATGTTGGTAACATCAGGCATTTCTTAAGGTTTATGTTATTTTCATTAATTTATTAATCTATCAGTAAATTTATCAAGCGATCAGTCAGTAATCAAGCTTTATGATAATGCTATTATCATAAAGCTTATATATATCATATATATCATATATATATCTTTTTTTTGTTACAGTGGTGGAAATCACAACCTGCCATCATTACTAGATTTATTATCGAGTTCTTATCCAGTTTAATTGAATGGGTTTAATTCACGTCTCGTTAACTAAAAAACAAGTCAGCTTACAAATAATGTCGACTTGGACGTAATGTGTTTTGTCAGTGGAAGGTTCAAGAATTAAAAAAAAGCCCTATGGCTCTAATAAATAGCCAAAAATATTATAATTTGTGCACATTTAAATAATGAGCCAAATAATTATGTTTAATATTTAAGATTAATTTAATAAACATGCTCTGAGGGGGAGGTCTGTGCATTTTCTTTTACATTTAAAGAGCTCCCTGGCTGCAAAATAAATAAGTAACTAAATTTAAAAAGTAATATCATGGACTATTAATATGAAGCCAGTATGAATAAGACCTCCGAATGTAAACCTAACAGCTGAACGTCAATGACGAGAATATTATGAGCATTATGATAAATAATAATTAATAAATTATGAATGATAAATAATAAAATATAAGTTCAGTGCAGTGGCACAGCAGGTAGAATCCTTGGTTTGAGCCTGAGCTGGAATTGATTCCTCCTGGTTCTCTGGTCTCCTGGTGGATTGGTTATGCTAAATTGCCCATAGATGTGAACGAGTGTGTATGAATGTGTGCATGGTGTCCTGTGATGGACTGGCGTTCCATTCAGGGTGTATTCCTGCCTCTCATCCGGTGTTCCCAGGATTCTCTGTGAGCCTGACCAGGAAAGCGCATCCTGAATGAATGAATGAAAATAAAGGTAAAATTCTGGTAATAGTATAGTAACAGCCTAAAACCACGATTAAGCCAAATTTTAAAATGATACAACTCCTACAGATAATCATTCCTATCTGCTGTGAATAGAAAGATGCCGGCAAAGCGTAATATTCCTGAGGAGAGACCAAGGCGACTGTTGGATTCATCCCTGTTGAAGTGTCACCATTTACATTTACATTTACAGTCATGCCATTTGGCAGATGCCCTTATCCAGAGCGACTTACAGAAGTGCATTGAAGTCTCTATCAATAAATACATCCTGATACTGGTTCACTAGATCACAGACTACAAGTACCATCAGTCTATAAACTCTGCTGGGGAGGTAGTATAGTAAGAAAATCACACAGGCAACACATTTTTTTAAAGTCGATGTGCTAATTTAAGTGCTTCAGGAAGAGGTGGGTCTGTAGATGTCATTTGAAGACTGCCAGCTGTTCAGACATTGAGGGAAAGTTCATTCCACCACCTAGGTGCCAGAACAGAGAAGCGTCTTGATGCATACCTTCCTTGTACCCGGAGAGATGGTGGGACCATTCAAGCAGTGCTAGAGGATCGGATGGAGCATAGTGGAGTGCAGGATGTGATACTGTAAGTGCTTTTTGAATTGGCAATAATGAAACATGTGCCTTCACCTCTTACGATTTTGATTTTTGTCTGTTGGATGGTCAGCCTGCAAATAGCTAATCACCTCTAACTCTTTGGAAAAAACCATGAACATTCCAGACTTTCCCTGGTTTTGTTTTGTTTGTTTCAGTCACTCATAGATGCAATACTGAACCATGTTTAATGGCTGGCCTTTACATTTTTGAGGTTGAAGGAATCAAATTATGAATTGGACCCATTCTATTTTACTCAATAAGGCATAAAAAAAGCATAAAAAAAAGAAAAAAAGCATGAACGCATTCGTACAGATGAGAAATGGTGCTTTTATCTCTGTGCATATCCAAGATGGAGTTTATCCTCAGTCCACCAAACTTCTCCAAAGATTTGTCTTCTTAATCTTTCAGGAAGTTTCGTCACAGTTTTGCTTTTGTCACTGCATCAAGGCTGCAGCCTTAAGAACAAAAACCTAAGTCCTTGTTTTAGAGCGAGTTATGTGCCAAGGTCTTTGAGATAGAAGAAAGCAAGGTTTGGTAGACAAACATGAGCAGAAAATGTTTGTTCAGCCTCTTTAATGAGGTCATAGGAAAAGCTACAAAGACTATACGGCCAATTATTTCATTCTATCTCTTTCTTTCTCTCGCTATTGCGTTGCTTTTTTTTTTTATTCTAATCTCTAATCTCCCATTGTTCCAGAGCAACACAAAGGACCACAACATCAAAACAGACGACTATCAATCTATCAAATGCACACCACGCTTCCCTTATACAGCATACAAACTGGAGCGCAAGAGAGAGAAAGGAAAAGGGAGGAAGAACAAGCAAGGCTGAGGAGTGAAGGAGAAAAGGAAGAGAAAGTTAGATGCCATGCCCCAGTCATATAACAATTCCTTTGGCTTTGAACTTAAAACCGTCACATCATCAAATGCATCCTAAGCAATAAGCCACGAAGACACGTGAGACCTCGGATACTTTGTTTTCATCCGTGCTCCACTGATAACCTTTATTAATCTCGAATTTTTGAGTCACAACCCTTTCTTTGAAGCTCCGGCTGTTGCTTTCCTGTTGTTGTTGTTTTATTTTTTGCACAGAACGCAGGTTGTGGTTGAGAGATAAAACACTTCTGAGCCATATTAAGACTTGAAAGTCCCTTGGCTATTCACTGGCGCACATTTGATGTTGTTCTTTGCTCCTCGGGCAAATTAGCATATCATTTTCAAAAGCCGTCTGGTGAACACAATGCACAAGCATGGCACATTTGCTAAAAGTTGCCACTGATGTGATATTGTGTGACGGAGTGAGACGTTAAAATGGTGATATGCAGATTGCTTGTAAAGAATGGAGTGTCTTTTTTTTTGGGTTGGGGTCCTTTCCCTCAAAATGTCCCCATTCCTTTTCACCATCATTCTCTTTTTCTCCTTTTTTTCTTACCGTCATCCTACTCCTGTCTCCTGTGTTTAGTCTCTTTGAATATTGAATGTGAACGTTCCTTAACTTTATGTTTGCAATGCTGTCAGCCTCCATATCCACAAAAATATTCTCTATTGACACAAGGGCCAAAATTTCTCCTTAGTTACCGGAGGCTTTCTTCTTGTGAAGAATAGCAAAAGATGCACTGAAAGGCTGTGAGAAGCTCAGCACTAGCTCTGAGTTTGCAAATCTGTCATTGATCTATTATTAATTCCCTCATATCTGATTGCAGCTCAGTCAAACAAATTGTGCAGATGGTGGCACTTTCTAGACAATCTATCAGTCTCATTTCAGCCACTTTGCCTATTATTATTATTTTATTTTTTTATTATTATTTTTTTTAATTTAGGACAGTTAGGCTGATGTGAAAAATTCATTTCAATGCTGACGGTTAACTCCAGTGACAGATGGGTTTTGATCAGGTCATGATGAAGCCCCCAAAATTGCCCTTTAATGTGTGTTTGGAGATGGGGGGTTATCGGAACAGATGAAAGACACCCCAGGATGGGGCATCTGTGTGTTCCAACCCCTCATTATTAATGCTAATACATGGCGCTAGTGGCTTTGATGTCAAGTACACAATAGTGTGTATGATGGACGTATAGCCTGGCATGATCCTCTGTGTGTGTGTGTGTGTGTGTGTGTGTGTGTAGCAGGGCACAAGAGAACAGTGGGAAATCAGTGATCAATCATGGCCTATTTCTGATTAATGCAGAGAGAGAGAGAGAGAGAGAATAAGAAATAGATGAAAACAACCTTAACAGATAGCAGAACTAGTGCAAAACTAGACACAAAAGGAATAGAGACTAGCAGGGGGAAATAAAACACACTAGCGTAACCAGGTGAACTAGCACAAAACTAGACAAAAAGATAGGAGAACTAGTGCAAAACTAGACACAAAAGGATAGAGGCTAGCAAAAAAAACAAGGAACCTAGGGGAACCATGAGAACTAGCACAAAGTTAGAAACAAAAGGACTAAGAAAAACACAAGGACACTAGGGAAACTAAACTAAAGGAAACTAAACCAGGAGAACTAGCGCAAAACTCATAAAATACAGTATACTTCCATACTTCCTACTTAAAACTGAGTTAGCATTCATTATATTTCAGATTAAACACTGTTGTGGAAATGCTAATCAGGCTTGCATTAAGCTTATTGGCTTTATAAATCCAATTGAAGGTAGAGGTCTAGGTCATTGAGTAACATCTGTCTGACTGAAACACTATTGTTCAGCTCTCACGTCTCCCATTTGCTGTATTAGCATATCAATGCTAACAGTTGACACCTGTTTTTGCCCTACGAACAAACCACTACAACGAGACAAGAGGTCAGTCATCTTCCTGTCAAATCTGTCAAAAGGAAGGTTTCTGAACAGCAATAAGCCGGGCGTCGGCTGGAGCGGCGTTGCATTTAGCGTTGTTCAAGAATATGTTGCTAGCGCATTGTGTTGGGGGGTGGGGGGAGGGGGGGGGGGGCGAGTTTCATATTCATTCACAGCTGGAGATGATGATCCTCCCCTTGGCTCCCTCACTGCTTTCGTCTCTCATATTCCAGAGAGGAAAGCAACAACGAAGGAAAAAATAAGAAAGAAAGAAGAAAAAAACACCAGAGCGCGCTTTTATCCACCTCAAAGCTAGAGGCCTTTTGAGCCAGCCTCAGATACTTAGCGCTTCTCTGCATTGTTCTATTTCGAGACGTCGCTTCTTTTCTGCTTGAGTACTGTATGAGGAACAAAGCGAAATCGCCCCTTCCATCACATTCTTCTGTCACTTCTTTCTTAGCTGGTGGGCGAAAAACATAACTTCCTCAGATGAGTTTTCTGTCTAACTTACTTCAGTAGCTCGTATCTTAGTTTGGAAAAGAAGTCAAATTGATGTTTGGAGGAAACTAGAGGCCTACGGGCCTACTGTACTGCAGGAGGGCTTGACTTGGGGCTGGGAATCAAATAAAAACATTAACACTGTTATCCCAGTTCTGACAAGTGTAAGCTCTTTGTGTCAGTTTTATTGCTTCTCTTTCCACCGAGGGCACACACATTTACAGGAGTTTAGCCTGGAGTGGAAATACTCAAACTCATACACTTTCCACCCACCTAATCCGGGTAAAATTTACCAGCCACTTCTATCTTTACTGAAAAAGGGGTGTGTTAGTGTTATATATTTGTGTCATATCTTCTTGTGCTTTCCCATTTTACTCAGCTAGATCAGTTCTCCTGCCAGTTTATGTGAATTGTGATGGAAAGACTGTCCCTAAGAGTCTATAAGAGAAAAGACGCAGAATCAAGAAATGGAAGATTTCATATCATCACACAATTAACGTTCTATAACAGCATTACACTGTATGTGCTGTTATTGGAAAATGAAAAAAGCGCATAAGTTTGAATTTCTGACCTCTGACCAAAAAAAAAAATCCTTAGGCAGGACGGTCTGAGGAAGGGTGGTGGTAGCTCAGTGGTTAAGACATTGGACATCTGATAGGAAAGTTATGAGTTCAAACCCCGGCACTACCAAGCTCCCCTTGCTGGGCCCTTGAGCAAGGCCCTTAACTGCTTAGTTGTATAAATGAGATGAATGTAAGTTACTCTGGATAAGAGCATCTGCCAAATGCCATAAATGTAAATGGAGGAAGGCCTCCTCAACATTGAGTTCGGTATATGATGTCATGTCAACATGGCTGCTAGTATTTACATTAGATCAATCAACATAGGCACGTCAGTTGATTAAATCTATAACACAGACCATCCAGTTCCCTGTTTTGAGAACATAAACACATCATAAACTCATGATCACTAATGTTAGCTGGCTTTCATGAAGGTGTCCATGTTTTTTTCACACATTGTAGTTTGAATTCGAAAAATGACATAAATCTGAGTTTGTCCCACTTCTGAATTAAGTCGAATGCAGCATAAATGTGTAAAGGCCATGTGACCTTTCTTGTGTGTGTAATATGTATCTAAGTATTTTTGTCTCTTTTTTTCAGCTTAGCAGGTCTGAACTCATCGGGACTTCTACATAATTGCTGCGATCATGGGCCCCTATTTTTTTCATCATGGCATATATGTAAACACATGACGTAAGGCCACTGTGTAAATATCCTTTGTTTTTTATAATGAAAGTGATAACCGGTGAAGAGCAGCATAATTTTAATTGGGATGAAATGAATACAACATGAAGACGTGTGGTTTTGCTCCTACGATATCCAATCAAAATCAGCTCATGACATTTTACAGTAACATACAGTTGGTTTATTCTAGGTTTGGGTTAGAAATATATATATGATTGACATTAAATGTTTTTTTTTCTGTGTTCTCTGTGTCAGTATTTCGAGATAGTGTGGGTGTTTTTTTAAAACCCAACTGCCCACGTACCCACATTTTAATAAAGTTTTATTCTGTGTCATTATTGTAGTCTACTTTTATGTAGTATGTGTATTTTTTTCTGCTTCTATCATCTTTTTCACCTTTAGGTGTGGGAAAGTGAGCGTTGTTATGGTTATGTTGGTCTGCAGGCACAGCAGTGTGTGCGCGACCGTGGGAAAGACAAGAAAGCATGAGCCAGCCGCTGCGTGCCGGGGTTCACAGCTATGCAGACATAAAAGGATCTGTGGGAGAAAAGGTCTGAGAGATACCAGATGAAAACTGAACACACACACATACACACATATACACACACACACACACACACACACACACACATATACACACACACACACACACACACACATCAACACTGGCCTCCAGCTGTTCTCAGCAGCAGGTGCTCCAGTGTGTTTCTGTGTGTATGTGCAGATTAAAAACATGGGTGTACGGGTTTATAGTGTTTGTGTATAGGTAATACAAGATGAGTTAGTGAAATACAGTATGCTGGTGTATGTAATAGACGAAACACTATGGGATAGAGATCCTAGTTGTTGTATATCTTCTGCTTTATCATTGTGTCTCTTTATATTTTTTATTAATCATTTTTTCAAATGAAAACTGAAATTTTCAAAGATCCCAGACACACATTCATCCAGAACAGCTAAAATGGAAAATGCAGCTTCAGTTAAAAACTTGCAGAGGACTCATTACAAAAGTAATTATTTCAGCGGATTATTCTTTATATTTTTTTTTTTCAGTATGACCTCGTTCAACATCAAGCATGTGTGAAGAAGCAAGAATTTTTCCTCTCTGCTGTAAACCCCAGCACATACAGTCGTCCCCTCGGCCCTCATCACCAACAGCATCGTCTATCTCATGCAAAGAACAACCAGCTCTTGTTTTTATATATATATATATATAAAGAAATAATCAGATCTCATCCATCTTAAGATGTGATGTCTTAAAGACAAGCAGCTTGACAGACTGGAGGCACGCAGACACGGCGCGGCAAGCAGATCTCTGGCTTTGATGAGACGTAACAATAGCCAAATCCCCATCCAATTTCTATTTAAGTTACTGAAGCCTACTGGAAAAGAGGCAACTTTTCCAAAGTGTCTCAGAAGCCGGCGCTTTAGGTGAGCGAGAGAAAAAAAAAAACGAGGATAATGTTTATGCATTAGAATTTCAAAGCGCTTCTTTTCTCAGCAAGAAAATTCAGATTCGAAAGGTTCTTCTTGTTAGAAGAAGATCTGAGGATTTTTTTTTCTTTCCTCCCTCCCTCTCATGCTCTCTCTCTCTCTCTCTCTCTCTCCCTGTTGTTACCACAAGAGTGACAAAGCCTTATTTGGGCTCGGTATGGTGTGTGTGTGTGTGTGTGTGTGTGTGAATCCTAAATTAAATCCAAAAGTTATAATCCAGGCCTCTTGTGGATTATGGGACATTGATAAGTAACCACTTTATCCTATTTGCAGTAAATCAGGAGCATATCCCGGGAACAGTGGGTGTAAGGCAGGAGAGTTCACCCCAGATGGACACCAGTCCATCGCAGAGCACCATTCACACCTACAGGGCTATTTAACATAACCAATCCACCTATCAGCATGCTTTTTAGTAGGTGGGAGGAAACCGGAGAACCTGGAGGAAACCCATGTGGACAGAAGGAGAACATGGGAATGTTGTACTAAAGAATATAGTTGTACACTGTCTTCATGTTAATGGCAGGAAATTATTTGTAACTATATCAGCTGGTGGAAGCATTTTGTAAGAATCAGGTAATAGATTCTCACAGTTTCCTCAGGAACAAAAGTGGATATAACTCAGCCGGAATCGAAGAGATAATGCTGTGCCTCATTTATTTCAGTAGGTTACTAAATACTCACACAGGGTTGACAGATTATTCTGTTGTCAATGAATGAAAGATCGATTTTTACACTTGTAATATATAGCAGTGGTACGACACATCTGCACACATGAGAGTGCACGAGAGAGAGCGAGAGCACACATGACGTCATCATAAGGCAATCATTACAATATGTATGAAGAAAGCATATGTATGAATAAGTAATAGAAGTGCTCAGATTCTTGGAAGCACAAGGACCTAGTAAAATGTTTTATGTAGTGACTAAATTATATCAACTGAATGTTTCTTCACTGTTGATTTTCCTGTTCTAACAGCGTTCTTTACAAAGATAATGCACCACTCTCAATATTTGGGCGATTCCATGATTGGGTGCCATTTGTGTCCAACTGATATCATTTCCAAATATGCATGTAAAGTAAAGGTAAAAGACATTTTAAACACAGGCAAAGTGTCCTTCACAACAGCCTATCTGCATGTTTAATAATTGATCAATAATTTAAAAACATAAATCAAATATCTACAGCACTGAGAAGGCTGAATTTTTTGCCTGACGCAGCCCACTGTAACTACACTTTACTTTCTAATATAATTAATAAAATATATATATATTTTAAATCATTTTGCCTTTTTGGAACATAATTTTCCATGAGTCATCGATTACAGGTTATGAAAATCATCTATGTCACTGAATAAACACATTTAGCCATATGGAATATTCTCCAAGTCACATGATTGACAGGAAGTCGCATCATCTGAATTTCCTAAAGGGCATGGATGCTAATTAACCATATTTTGTGTGCTAATTTTACGCTAAAAACCCCAAACCTGTTACTGACTTAAGAGCAAAATGCAGCCAAAGAAACCTTGTTAAAAATGAGATATTAAGGGTTATTAAGGGTTAACCGCATATTTCTGAATGGATGTATGTTGTCTTAGATGTTGATTTTAAAATATTGTAAAGCTTCATTTTTTTATTTACAAGGGCAAAATGGCAGCCCAATTGTCGAATCCCTCATTTACAGCACAGCTGCGCTGATTCAACAGGGCAAAAGTTTATAGTCTGAAAGCACTGTACCATCCACTGTTTGTCCTGCATCAGCTCTTTAGTTATTGTATTTACTGCTAAGCATTATGCTAAGTTGCTAGCTTCCAGCTTATTTAGATTTTAAAATGGTGTACTATGCGTCGATTTTCTACAGGATGTTCTTCACCATGAAATATCAATCTTTCTATGACATATGTTCAGACTATTAGGCGTTTAGAAATTCTTGAGGTTCTTACATAAGCTGCATAAAGCATCGCTTGATTTATTAATACCTCCGCTGGCCTAATTCCTTCTTTCATGTCCTTTTCTTTATCTGGCAAAGCTTAAAAGGAGCAAGAAGGAGGAGTGAGCGATAGCACACTAAGACCAGAAAGAGCTGAGCGCAGCACCCTGAAAGTGTGATTAGAAATTCGCATGCGTTTCGCCTTGAAATCTACGGGGGGCCTTTGAAGGTTCCTTAATGAGAACGAATCAGGAGTGGGGTGGAAGCAAAGTGGAAGCGGAGGAGAAGAAACAGGAGGAGAAAGCAAAGAACGATCCCGGGCTTTGATGGCGGCAGATCTCGGCGGGGCGTAACGGGGAAGCGCAGGGGTCCGGGCGAAGGTGCGGGGTGTGGGGGTGTGTGGGGGGTTTGGGAGTGAGTATGTATGCCATAGCAAAATGGTTTCCAGCCATCATTGTTTGGGCAAGTGTCACATGAGAGAGAGAGGAAACAAAGAGAGGCTTGATGAGAATATGATGAAAAAGCATAAAACTTTTACAAGGCAAATGATCCCTGCAGATCAGTTTGTCTCCCAACTCCCAACTGCTGAGAAGTCCACTTTCTCAGCTATTAAATCTTGAAGCACTTAGAGAGTTTAATCACCCTCGATATAACTAAAACAGTGATTTGAGACAAGGACTGTAAGATGTTAGTTTTGCTTTTAGACACTACATAAGTGTTTGTACTGGGTCATTCAGTATCATAAGGCATTCCCCAAGGCTCAATCCTGGGTCCTTCTATCATTTAACATACATATGCTTCCATCAACTGGTGCAATTAGCAAATGTAATGTTTTCTTCCCTTATTAAGCAGACGGCACACAAATATATACGTCTTTAGCACTCTCTTTTTGACTGAATAGATTACATTATTCTGCTGTTGAACAAAAATAAGACAGAGGATGTTGTTATAGGAAATGAAGCATAAAGCAGGGGTTCTGAGAACTTTTGCATCAAGGGACCATGAAACAGTAAAATTCCACATATCCCTCTGTACAGATTTATTTTCCAAACATTCTGTAAATGTGTACAATAATATTTTGTCTATTTATTGGATCCATAGATCTTTCTGTTCCTGAATTTCCCACAAAGAGAACGCAATAGGTTCGAGTTCTTGAGGTACCAAGGTTGGATTAAACCTTCTTATAATAACTATAAGAACTCAATTATAAATATACTGTAATAACAACAAATGTAAGCAAGATAGTAGTGGAGGATTGCAAGTTGCACCATTGTAATTAAATTTAAAAAGCATGCACCCCCTGGATACGATTGCAGAATCTAGTGATTTGAATCTAGTGATCTAGCGATACCAGCCACTTTTAACACCTGTACACCTGCTCATTCATTCAATTATCAATCAGCCAATCAAGTGACAGCAACGCAATGCATAAATTCAGGCAGATACAGGTCAAGTGCTTCAGTTAATGTTCACAACAAATAGCAGAATAAGGGCAAAAAAAAATCGTATCTCAGTGACTCATTGAGTATTTCTGAAACTTCCGAATTTCCTGGGATTTTCACATACACAATAGTCTCTACAGTTCACACACTATGGTGCAAAAAAACAAGAAAGAGGTCAGAGGAGAATGGCCAGACTGTTTTAAGCTGACTGGAAGACTATAGTAACTCTAATAACCACTCTTTACAACCATGGTCTGCAGAAAAGCATCTCAGAATGCACAAGTCGAACCATGAGGGGGATGTTTCTATAACCCTATATAAATTAAAACATATTTGTTTAAAATTTGTTTGACTAAGTTAACCTCTACGGTTAATTAACTGTCAAATTTCTCTCTCATTTCTAGAAAGTACTTGTTTTAAAATACAATATTTAAATAAAGTTAATTATGTTCATTGATTAATTGTTCACATATGTGTAACCACAGACCAATAGAGAGAGAGAGAGAGAGAGAGAGAGAGAAAGCTGCTGTACTTCTGTCTTATCTTTCCGAATCAGTGGGAGTTTGGTGACTCTTTGAACCGGCTCAGTTTTGAAGAGGGTTGTTCAAAGGAACCTGTTCGCTTATGAGCCGTTCATCTTTTCCCTCCGTCTTTTCTCTTTCCTCTGACAGTCTTTGAAATCTGTCACATTCTCCTCCAATTTAGCAGCGGGAATCTTCTCCCTTTTTCCCCCACAATGCACATCACAGTTTTAGAACTGCTTAAAAGCTTTTGCCGGCTCTTTTTCGAAGGTTGGGATTAAAAGTTTTCCAATCACACCTGATTATAAGGTGCTTCTAGGCATCTCCGGTTTTTGTCTTTTGTGGTCAGAGGACAAAACTGTGAGTGCAACTTCTCTGCTGATAAGAAAACTCCGTTTGGAATTGCAGATTAATTTTAATATCCAGTGTGGTTTTAAAATTAAACCAAGAATAATGTTCACTAAGGTGATACTTACCAAAGATAATTACAATGTAGCCTTCGTGCTGAGATTACTGGTGAAAGTTTAGGAGTTATATGAGTAAGAGGGATGATCTGGAATGAGTTTTTGCTTTTAAATACTCATACAGAACAAGGAGTTAATCTTAGCGACTGTTATACTCCAGGGTTTTTTCCCTGTCACAAGTCACCGTAGAGTTGTATTCATTTACAGTATATCTTATTTTCTCCCACACCACTTGTGTACACTCACTTCTATCCCTTGTCACTACTTCTAAGATAATAAATCCATGAACAGCTCATTCCAACTGATGATTCTAAGGTCTCTGGTGTTGGTTAATGATAAATTAGTTGCAGATGTGAGATATTTTAATGCTCCTGTGTCTTACGTATATATTCATATAGTTTTTAAATGAGTTCTTTTGCATCAAGTTTCAGCTGTTGCCTTTCTAATGGCCTCATATGAATTTTCTGTAATTCTGAATTTTTGCTGTCAAATGTCCACAAGCATTTCATATTTTTCTTTTTCACACATGCTCTCACACTGAGCTTTCCAGTGCTTTTTCTCTACACCACCAGGAGGCACCAAAGAGGAAACCTGATATCAGTATGTGCAGAGCACATCTCCAGCCTTGTCCAGTTTATTGAGGTCCTCAGAAAAGGTTAATTAGTCTGCATACTATTACTGTCATATTCCTATCTCCAAGGCTTATGATATTCTCACCCAACCTATTTCTGTGTTTTCAACCAAAGTGAGGCAGAATCCAAGTTTTCACCCAGATACCAGGACAGTGGAACTGACTACTGACTACTACTACTACTACTACTACTGGCTATTAAGGCAGAACTGTCTCTCAAGAATCCTGTATGAATAAGGTTGTATTTTGAAGAGCTGAAATTGCCATAGGGTTACAGTCTATGCGGAGGTTCAAATGTTCTCTGCATGTTCATGTGATTTCCTCCCACCTCCCAAAACATGCCAGTAGATGGATTGGCGTTCTCTAAATGCATGGTGCCAAGTAACGGACTGGTGTCCCTTCAAGGATGTATTTCTACCTTGCACCTAGTACTCCCAGGATAGTCTCCAGATCCAACACGACCAAGGTGTGAAACACAGTAAAGCAATTAGAAACAAGCAAGACTAGCAACATGGCAAGACTTCGCAATGAGTCAATTTACATGAACTGCCAAAGTAGCTCAAAACCAGGAAGGCTTCCTAAGTGATAGCAGAGATTGTACCACTACTCAGGTGATTGCGTCCTCTGCTGTTAGGGAGGGGAAATGTCCTGAGTTTGTGTTACGCAGCCTTTTGTGAGCGTGGATCACTTTCCTTTGAAGAGTGAGGCTCCTGGCTCCAGGCTCCTGGCTGAAGTACAGTGTGAGCTTAGTGACTATGAATCTGGCATGGTTGCTGGTGCCCAGTTGATTCCCTGGGATTCTAGATTTTACACAGAATGATTTGAAAAACCATTGAACATCAGTTGTGCAGGAGGAAACGCCTTATTTATGAGAGAGGTCAGAGGAGAATGGCCAGACTGTCAGGAAGTCCAGTGTAATTCAAGTAGACACTCTTTACAACCGTGGTGAGCAGAAAAGCATTGCAGAACACACAAAATGTTGAACCTAGAGATGATTGAGCTATACAACAGCAGAAAATGTCATGTTACTAATTTTGTCATGTCATGTTACTAATTTTCAGTAAGCCTGTGCCCACTGTAGCTTCAGATTCCTGTTCGTTGCTGATAGAAGTGGAACTCAGTGTGATCTTCTGGTGTTGGAGCCCATCTGACTTAGGTTTGACGTGTCTGAGATGCTTTTCTGTTCACCACGGTTGTATAGAGCAGTCTGGGGGCAGTCGACTGAGGTGAGACCCTTGAGCAAGGCACCGAACCCCCAATTGCTCCCCGGGCACCGCAGCAAAAAAAAAAAAAAAAAAAAAAAAAAAAAAAAAAAAAAAAAAAAAGGCTGCCCACTGCTCTGGGTGTGTGTTCACTACTGTGTGTGCACTTGGAGGGGTTAAATGCAGAGCACAAATTCCGAGTATGGGTTACCATACTTGGCCACAAGTCACTTCACTTCATAGAGTGGTTATTCTTAGCTTATTTCTATAATTGCCATTATTATCTTGTTAAATTGAAACTTATTAAATTGAATGCAAATGAAAACAAATAAGCAGTATTTATGTTTAGACAATCAATATGTTGGTGTCTTTTAGTGTAGTTGTAATGAAACTTGTGGCTGAGATACATGCAAAATACAGTATAAACATATTATAGTTTAGGAAAACCTGTAGTTTCCAGAACTATACTGTATATAAAAAGGGTTTTTCCAGGCCACCACACATATATAAAATATATAAAGTATTTTGGTTTCTAAGAATGCTCTAAGAAGACATCTGTGTCAGACAGTGTGTTTTATTTAGGTTTCTATATATTCCTATGTCTTATTTTCTGTCAGCTTTGTGGGCTGGATGCTTGTCATCCTCACAATACCTGTGTGTGTGTGTGTGTGTGTGTGTGTGTGTGTGCATTAACCCCTGCAGCGGTGTGTCCTCTTTCTGCTCCTTTCTCTCAGTGTGTGTGTCTGCAAAAGTTCTCATTTGCTGACAGCACCAACAGGACAGCACCACTCATGCAGAAAGAAACTTTTCTACAGACTCTGTGTGTGTTTGTGTGTGTGTGTGTGTATGTGTGTGTGAGAGAGAGAGAGAGAGAGAGAGGAAGGGGGAGGGATTTAGAGCAGAGTTTGGCACTAACGCTGTAGCTGCATCTGGTGTCCTGTGTCTACGCTACATCTTTGATCACCTGTCAAACTAAACTCAATGACTGGATTAAAGCATCAAGAATGGAAGACGAGAGAGAGAGAGAGAGAGAGAGAGAGAGGGAGGGAGGAAAACAGTTGGTCATCATACATTTAAAATGGAAAAACTTTTTGATCCGCGCCATCTTCTTCTTACTCTTCTTCCTGATTTCTCATCCTCTTCCTCCTCCTCTTTTTCTTCTCATCTTCCATTCTCCTCTTTTTACTCTACCTCTTCTTCTTCCTCCTCTACCTCTTCCTTCTTCTGTTCCTCATTTCTTTTCTTTCTCAACCTCTTGTTTTTTCCTAATTTTTTTCCTCTCCTTCATTCTCCTAATCCTCGTCTCCCTTTCTCTTTTTTGTACATCCTCATCGATCCCCCCACCCCCTTCTTTTCTCTTTTCTCTTTTTTTGCCTTGCCAATTCCTACTTCTCATTTTCCTCCATATCTTCCTCTTCACTCTCCTTCTCCTCACCTTTTTACTCCTCTTCTTCCTCAATCTCTTCCTTGTCCACCTGTACATCATCATACTTCTCTTCTTTTCCTCCTTGTTTTGTTTCTCTTCTTCCATATCTTCTTCTTCTTCTTATCCAAGTCACCAATCCTCATTTTTCCTATTCCTCCCATTTCTATTTTTCATATTCCTCTTTCTAACTTTTTCTCAATTACTTGCTCATGCCCAACTGCTTCTTTCTTTATCCTCCTCTTTCTTATGCAGTCTATCCTAAAATCAAGAGCGTTTCCTCTGTCCTATTCTTCTCTTCTACCCCTCCTTGTCATCATCTTCCTTCACCTTCTTCTCCCCATCCTCATCTTCCCACTCTTCTTGTTTCTCTTAATCCTCCTCCCATTCTTTCTTCTCTTTTACTTCTGCCACTATCTCCTTTGCATTTCCCTCCTGTTTTTTTCTTCTCGTTCAGCTCGCATCTTGTTTCCTCCTCATTCAGGAAGCACAGACTAGACTGATATCAAGAGCTGCTCTGTCCTTTCAGTGTGGCCCACTAAATCCCATGTGATTAATCAGTACAGTCAGAAAGAAAGAAAGAAAGAAAGAGGAAAAAGAGAGCAGGGTCAATAACAGAGAGGCCCCAGGGCCCATGCAGCGTGGCTCCATGGGAAGTCAGTGCTGTAAATCCAGACCTAAAACACAATCTTTCTGTGGCTTAAAGACCTGCTGCTCCTGGCAAAGCTTCTACAGATCCCTCAATACACACACACACACACACACACACACACACACACAAACACACACACTGTCTGTTTCCATCACCACTCTCTAGTCTTCTCTCTTCACTTTGTTTCTCTCTTTTTCCAACTTTCCTTCTCTGTTTTCTGCCCTCCTCCGTCCCTCCCTCTCTCTCTCTCTCATCTGTTTCACATAAAAGAAGGGAGCAGCATGGTCTGGACCCCCCTCCTCAGTCCATCTTATTCTGTTTTCCTTCAAGGAGAGAGGCAGAAAGAGCAACAGGGGGAGAGACGGAGCGCAAAGAAGCCAAGGACAGCAGGAGGCAGCGAGGGTGAATAAAGATCTGCCCTGTTCAGAGGGCCGGCGTGAATAATGGAGTGTTTGAGAGAAAGAGAGCTTAAGCTCTCCTACTGCACCACGGAAGGAGGCGAATAACTTGGCTACTAGTTTAGCCGATTTTCCCAGGAGCTCGAGCCAATTTAACTCTCTGATCATGTGTGTGGTGTCTTTTTTGCTTTTCGCGTTAACATAAAAATGGCACAGTACCCTGCAAACTCCACATGGCCATAATGCAATACTAGAATATACTGTAGGCCTAAAATTAAAGCTGCAGGACTTCTTCTTCCAATACAGAGTCTCAAACCTTGTACATCATTTCATCTGGGTTCTCTGGTTTCCTCTCACTTCCTAAAAACAAGCCAGTAGTTGGATTGGATTTGATATGCTAAATTGCCCCTAGGTGTGAATGGGTGTGAATATATCTGTGTATGTGTGTGTGTGTGTGTGTATAGTACCCTGTGATAAACCTGCTTCCCATCCAGGATGTATTCCCACCTCATGGGACAGGCTCCAGATCCACCACAGCCCTGACCATAAAGATGAATGAATGAATATTACAGAGACCAAAGAAGACTTTCTTATCAGCACCAGAATTGATATTTGATCTAATTGCAAAGACTTTACTAATATCCAATTCTCACCCTAGTCTCTACCAACAACTAGGAAGTTAAGAGGAAGTATCACTCAGTATCACTAAGAACCCCTAAACTCCAAGGCGCCATGGATGGCTCACATGTCCAACTTCATGAGTGTAATTATTTTCCAGTATTTTTCATGTGATGCAGGACAGTGGCACAGTAAGAAGCGTTGCTATCTCACACCTCCAGGATCAATCCTGAGTTTGGTTACAGTCTGTGCGTAGTTTCGCCGTCCGTGTCCATGTGGTTTGTTCCCGGTTTTCTAGTTTCCTTCCACCTTCCACAAACATGCTGGTAGGTAGACTATCTACTCTAAATTGGCCCTAGGACTGAATAAGTAAGTAAGTGTGTGTGTGTGTGTGTGTGTGTGTGTGTGTGTGTGTGTGCAACGGGACATATAAAATAAAAAGTTTAGCTGGTGTTTATGTGAAAGCAGCAGGAATCCTTTGCAGGTCTAGGAAAAGAGACTACTGTGCAGTAGTGTTGTCTTATATTATATATTATAGATTAAACAATTTTGTTCATGGCTATACGTATCTTATTTTTGTTGTAATATACTGTAGGTTGGACCTAGTCCTATGTGGAAATATTAGTTGATGCACCTTCTTCAACTAGAAGGCCACTTTGAAGCAAATTTCCCAGCTGAAGTTTGTTCCTAGTCCACTCTCGCTTACCGAGTGTAATGTGTGAATGTAGAAATGGTTGAAAAAACTACCACCAAACCCAGATGTAACCCCAACTATTGAATTTATTTTATAAAAAATTTGAGATTTTTACTGGATATTTGGACATTTCACTCACTCACCCACTCACTCACTCCCATTCAGTAACTGCTTTATCCTGATCAGAGTTGAGGTGGATCCAGAGCGTGTCTCAGGAACACTGAACAGGAGTTGTGAGTTGAGAGAAACATTCATTTAAACATTCATTTTAGCATAACCAATCTACCTAACCAGCACGTTTTCGGGAAGTGGGAGGAAACTGGAGATCCTTAAGGGCATATTAGGGGCACATACTGTATATTTGTTTCAAATATGCTGCCATGTTCTTTCATTCATCTTTCACCACTTTAACCTGGTGAGGGTCAAGGTGGATCTGGTGTTTCTCTGGTGAACACTGGGTGCAAGGCAAGAGAATTCAGCAATTTAGCATAACCAATCTGCCTCCCTGCTTGTTTTTGGGCAGCGGGGGAAACCGGAGAACCTAGAGAAAAATCACATGGCCAACATGCAAACTCAACACAGACAGTAACCTGAGTTCAGGATCGAACTGGAGTGAGATGGCAATGCTACCCACACCACCACTGTGCTGCCCTGCTGCTACGTTGCTCATCTCAAACCCTGAACCCAATGTACGGTTGGTACAAACTGCACTGCAGCCAGTGGCGCTCTTCTAGTTTGGGGTGTTTGGTCCTTGTGTAAGTACGCAGAGAATAATGAAGTTGTACGGTTAATTACACCAAATACACATGAACCACACTCTGGCATTCAGGGTCGTTTTGTAGCTTTTCCCGGCTTAGTGTCTTTTGTTGCTCCTCTGGCTGTTCTGTCTGTCTGCGACTGTGTCCTGAAACAGTGGCGACTCTTTGATGTTGCATCCACACACCCCTGCCGTCTCTCCCCTGCACGGCGTGACAGAATGTCGCTCCGGTTCAAAGCCCTGTGTGTGTGTGTATGTGTGTGTGCGTGTGTGTATGCGTGTCTCTCCTTTTTTAAACGATTAGCTCGCTAAGCTCCACATAATGACATGGACCGACTGAAGTGTGCAGTTTATTAACGGCATAAAGGCGATATTATTAGGCCGGTGAAAGACTATTGGCCGGTGGGCCTTTGGGCTGAGCAGCAGGGGTCACTATCGCTTTGATCCCAGTCACTGTTAAATGCCTTTGTGAAACGCTGGAAACGAAAACAGAATGGTAGAGGAGTCAATTATTAACCTCCTTCCTTCCTTTGCTATCAGTACTGTTTGTTGTTGGGGCCAATTTTTCCCAAGGTGCTCTCTTTTGTTGTGTCTTTGGTCTTTGTCCTGAGCTTCTTACTAAAGGTTGTATTCCTTGAGGTTTATGGACACGCACACTTTGAACAGATAATATCACACATATTAACAGATAATATCACACACATCATTACATACCCACTACTGAATCTCAAGCTTCAGTAATCTCACCATCAACCAATCAGAAGACTGATCAAGTGCAATTCATGGAGCCTCATTTGTCAAGCTGGATACGAACAAATTTATTGGTAAAATTATCCACAGGAGTGTTTACACAAGAAACGTGATATTCAAGAAAATCCTGTTAGTTCAGAAAAAAACACGTTTGTATCCTATGAGAACTGAGTTTGTGTAACTTTACGTGTAAGGATACTCACTAATGTGAACCTCAACTGATCGGCTTCAAATCGTGTAATTGTGAAGAGATGTGAAGTGCAATTTTACATTCAGATTACACTTGCTGATTTAGCTTTTTTATTTCAGTTACACTCATGAGTTTAATCATTTTTGTTAAACTTATAATAAGACTAGCAATTCAATTAGCACACCCTATAAAAGAAGGAAGAGTTAGTGTGTGTCTATATTAGTTGATGTGCTGCAGTGGCTGAGTTGCATTACTGGAAGATTTAGCACATATCACTCTTAGGAGGCACTCTTTGACCGTTTAGTTGTCATTTTGTTGTTTCCAGCTTGTTGTGAACTTAATGCAGATCAGCTGTCTTGGCATTTATCTACGTACTCACGTGATTATGAAGAAAATCATTGTTATGAAAACTTTCGTAATCTTGGTCCGAATTTTTGAGCTCGGTTTGACCTACAAACATATTTACACACAACTTTTCTAAAAGAGTCCTAAATGAGATGTTCATTTAAAAAGAGCTTTCACATGCATTTCTCACTTCCAATAGTCTCAGTACCAATCACTGCCATACCACCAGTGTGCTCCAACAGGATGCATTAACTACAGTATATTGTGAATGGTACACTCTCACACTCACACATCAATGCTTCACATTGCATATGAAAATAAATAAATGAAAAAAATCACATTTGTTTATAAATGAAAAACCCCACTCACATATGGAAAAATAAAGCTACATGCACTACATGTGAAACATGTGTGAAACATAATATGTCAATTGTATAAAAACCATACTGGCTGTTCCCAGCTTAGATTTAATGACTCCTGCTGGAGTTAAAATTCCACTGTGAAACAGTGATAATGTGATACTAGAGGGCTGTTCTATGGGTGTGCCTCTAGATGGCAGTGCATCCACATCTTCTGCAAACCATGTAGGGTTGATTAATTCAGTCATTCATTGATTCATTGGGTCATTTAACAACATTACAGGAGCAGTTACAACAACAATCTTCAAGAAATAGAACAGAAATGTCAAAGTGATGACGTAATGAAACATCTTAGCTAACAAGATGATCAACCACAAAATCCAAAATTCCCAGGTAATGGGAATAAACACATAAACAGTCTGTAAAAACCTCCATTTATATATATAGTACTGTGCAAAAGTCTTAGGCACATGCATAGAAATGCTGTAGAGCAAAGATGCCTTCAAAAATAATGAAATTAAATGTTTCTACATTTAAAAAAAATGCTATAAAGAGCAGTAAACAATAATAAATGAAACAAAGTCAATATTTGGTGTGATGATCCTTCACTTTAAAAAACTTAGTAGTCTCAGGTACAGTGTGTGCAGTTTTATAAGGAAATGAGCTGTAAGTGTTACTGAGCATCTTGCAGAAGCAGCCACAGTTCTTCTTGAGACTTTGACTGTCACACTTTCTTCTTATTTTTGCAGAAAAACTCAGCAGCCTTCATTATGTTTTTTGTCTGAAAAGTGTGTCTTACGTAATATGCTGCTTTCTCTGCTGACATACAAACATTTTTCTGTAACATTTAATCTTGTGCTGGAAAACTAATGTTTGGAAATCTAGAAGGTTTTTGTACTGACTCGATAAAGTAGAAGTCATAAATAAATAACAAAATAAAATAAATAAAAATCTAAGTTTGTACACACACACACAGACACATATATATATATATAGATGAGACTTTTGCACAGTACTATATATATATATATATATATATATATATATATATATATATATATATATATATATATATATATAATATTTTTATGCATAACACAAAACCTGTATATAAATGTACCAAAATAAAGTATTTTGTATACTAGCCTATACAGTGTACTATAAATAGCAATGCATAATGATCACACGTTCACACGCTTACTCACATGAAGGGGAATTTAGAGTCACCAATCCACCTACTGGCATGTTTTTGGGAGGTGGGAGGAAACTGGGGAACCTGGAGGAAACCCACGCGCCCACAGAGAGAAATGTGAAACTCCACATAGAGTGTTACCCAAGCTCAGAATCGAACTAGGGAAACAGGGACCATGCAACCCTGGTGATATAATTTTATTTAAGGGTTTTTTTTTTCTTTTTTTGCATGCATGCACAGTTTCTCATTTAATATTGAGAATTTTAGATTTGTGGTTGTCACTATATCCTGTTATGTGGGCGGTGGAGCACTTACTTTATGCATTACAATAAAAAAGACTACATATTCATGACGTCAGTGTATCTAGGGTCGGTGGAAGGTTTGACATGATGGCTCAAGAGACCAGGAAAAGAGGGCATTGTGGTTGCTAACCACAAACCTAGTGTACAATATGCAAAGTAGATTAGTTAATTTAAGGTTTCTCTTGACCTGTCATAAAACTATCACTATCGAAACAACATTCATGTATGAGTATGTGTCTATAAGACTTCCTGTTTTTAGCACCTAACTCATAACTGGGGATTGCTGTCTAAAAATAACATGAAATAACATGAAAAACACACAAATGACAGTTTTCTTGTCTTCAGCCTTCACACTCAACATTGCATGCAAACCTCTATGTAAGCAATACACATGCACACACACACACAGACACATACACACACACACAAGCCCACACTGTAGCTAAAAATAAACACACACAGGTGCTTAAACACATTTCAGGAAGTAGATCTGACATTTTTAAATCAGTTCCCTAAACCCCAAAAGCAGATTATTTCCATTTTACTAGAACGTTTATTAGTTAAAGAAAGCTACTCAAATTCATAGACTTCAATATACAGTATAACAAAGTGCTTATGAAGAAAAACAAGGTTTGGTATCATTGTTATATACACCGAGTTGCCAGTTTACTAGGTAATACAGTAGGTAGTATAATTAACTATGACTTCTCAATTGGATCACACTGATTTTATCCATGATAATATCATATCACTGTATAAATGGGTGTTGTTTATTATATGAGGAATAAAACAATGCAGGGCATAGTTATAGAAAAATAATCAACAATATTGTGGTGTGATGCAGCTCAAAATGAAACAGAGTTGTTACTATCACCTTGAGATTGATTATTTTCCCAAAACAGCACATCCCAATGTGTTTTATTCCTCTTATACTACATTTATTTATATGCATACTTTATATTATATATAAATATACATTTATCTTTTGTACTTTTTATCCATTTATAGTTACATCTGATGTCTGATAAACAAGTAAGTTTCTGTTCCCACTTATACATAGCAGCTATAAACCTTTGTTCCCTCGCCAGCCTCTCTTTTAAATGCAGAAAAAATAATGCAGCTTGTCACAAAAAAAAAAAAAAAAAATCGCAAAGGCCTCCATCCTAAAGTCTTTCCCATGTTGGAAAACTTAAAGGAACAGTTTCACTTCTGACTGTAACAAAGCGCTGACACTGGAGACTCCTTTGCAAATTCCAAATAAACATCTCCTCACAAAAAAAGAATGTCACCATATCAACGATTGCACAAATATCTGTTTAACTGGAGCATGCGTCATACAATTTCCTACGTAAGTTGTTACTATAGGAACACTAACATATTAGAACGAGCGCGTTAATATAATCCTTGCAGCCAGAACTATTGTCAGAGCTGCTGTTGTAGAAAATTAATCAACACCTTCTAACCAATTAAAATCGAGCATTTATTTTGGATACCTGTATATACAGATATGTTCTTATTACAGATGTTTTGACAGTTAAAATGTCTATTAAGCTCTATTAAAACCTTGCGAAGTCCTTCAAGAGCTTACAGGAAGCAGGGGGGGAAAACTGGAACATGTGCAGCATCTTAAGTTGCAGAACCAGAACCGAGAACTTCTCAGATAAAGGAATGCTTGAATAGAAGTGCATTGTTCATTGGATTCTCTGTTGACTGTTTTGCATGCCAGCACTCTAATAATTCTGCAGGTGGTGCTATTTTTAATACGTATTTGCATGCATTTTGCATGAAAACAGTCTGAATACACATACTGTACACCAAGTGACTGGTTAATGAGTTCCCACATACGTACATCTGAAAAACTGGCAATATACACATCTCTTCTAGGATGACTCCGCCTCCATCCACAGCGCACAAGGGCTCACTAAATGGATCCATGAGTATAAAAAGAATGTAAATAATATGCTATGACCTGCGCCAAGATGAATTGAAGCTGTTCTGATGGCTTGTGGTGACCCAACACCTTTTTTTCCTTTAATTTGTCACCCATCTGTATGTACATGTATAGTGAATATGTGTAAAACTATAATGGATATAAAGGATGCTGGGCTTCATATCTACCCATATCTACTTCCTCCTGTGGCACTTAAACATCCTATGACGCATCACAATTTTTCTACTTGTTAAACATTCTCTTTATTTCGGATAGTCTTACGTTTTGAGTATGTGATGTGTCGTGAGTGAATGCATTGTATGTTGTTGTATATATTCTCACACTGATTAAAATTCAACTTTTACCTCAAATTATGATATACTCAGTAAATTTGACAATTAAAAAACTATTAATCGGATATGTGGCCACCCCAAGTCTAAACTCAAACTACAACTTATTATACTTTGCAAAAGTTAACGTTGATTGAACTTGCTTCCCTCCTTTCTCAAAACTTACTATTTCTGATTTTGACAATAGCTGATTCTTAGAGTAACTGACGTCCCCCAATACATCTATAGTGTCTCATTTGCATAACTATCATTTAAGATTTATTGTGTTTCAATTATTGTGCTTCCATTTGAAGGAGAGAAGAGACATGAGTCACGTTCACCTTTATTGTATTTACAGGACAATTGTGTGGTATTTAGCTATAATAGACCTGTGGAAAGCCTGTGGGTTTGTTTTCTCTAGCCGAAAGCAGGAGGGTGAGTGGGAAAGAGGAAGACTGCAGCACTCTGAAGCTTTTAATGTGGTCGGCTGCACAAGATCTACAACGGTACTGAAGAAGCGACTTCAGGAAGTAGGAGTAGGCGTGCAAATATCCTGTTGTGTGTGTGTGTGTGTGTGCATGTGCGTGTGCATGTCTAGGAGTATGTGAGAATGAGTGCAATGACACACATCGTCATAACCAAATTGAAGAGTGGAGGAGACATTAGAGCATTGTTTTTACTGGATGGATGTTTTCGATTTGGATTTCTGCAACAACAAGGGATTAAATTCAACCTTTGAATGGATCATGAATATAAATAAGGTCAGGAAAGGATAATCACCTTACATTACGAGGAAAGGTTTCGTGCACCAGTAGCATCATGCCAGTCACATTCGGAGAACTTAGCACCCTCACCACTCCACTTTCAGTGGCTCGTCTCTGCGCTTTGTTCTTCAGCTGCCTCACGCTCAGCCTGGTCTCCTCTGTGGGCTATACCTCCGAATCACCCAGTCTTCACACCTTCTACAGCTTCTGCATGGTTATATGGTGCCTCTTCTTTGTCCTCACCTTCCTTGTTGTGGTTATCCATTTCATCCAGTTCCACAACTTGTTACCGCTTTCCTGGAAGAACCTCACAGCCACTGTGGCGGCTCTTGGCATGCTCATGACATTTTCTGCCTCCTTTGCCTTCATATGGACCATAGCGGGTCAACATGAATCCAAGAGGATAGTGGCCGCCGTGGGCTCCTGTCTCACTTCGCTGGCTTACGCCGCAGAGCTCCAGTTCATTCGATCACAAAACGATGGCCACCAGCGAGGCTACATGGCCACGGTACCTGGACTTCTCAAGCTCCTGCAGGTCTTCGGAGGATGCATCGCGCTGGTGCTGCTCAACATCCAACCCGAACCCTCCTGGAGGACCTGTGTGTCGAATGTAACCTACAGCGTGTGCCTACTTCCATCTGTGGGCACAGTTCTGGTGATGCTAATGGACTGTGCGGGTCGCAGCCCTGTACCATTTGACCGGCTGCTCGCCAGCTTCAGCCTGCTGGGAGTGATCATGTATACCGCAGGCACAGTCGTTTGCTTCACACGAGCACTCGAGCAGTACAGTGGCACTAAAAAACCAGAACTTGTTTTTATAATGAGTGAGACGGTGATGGCATGCATCACTTTGCTGGCATACACAGTGGACCTGGCTTTCTCTGTTAAACTGCTATGTGACCGAAATTAAGGAGGTGACACCTTTAAGTGGAGGACGTGGCTTGTTAGTTAAAGCATGGGTGATGTTTTTCATAATTCAGTATTATTTAAACAACACAAGATTGTGTCTTTTTGATATTATGATAAATTATCATAAATGGTGAATATTTCTGTGCTGTACTCTGAGAAATACTATTTACGCTTATATACGCTGTCTGTCAAATGTTTTTGATCACTTGGAGTTCCTTATCTTTAATTACAGTTCCAGTTTTAGCTTTAGTGCTGTAGATTAAAAATGATCGGCAGTTAATTATGAAACTATACTAAACACGTCATTCTCCATTTGTTTTTTTGAAGACTGGAAACTTTCAGATCTAACAGCGCTCTAAATTACAGCTTTATCAAATTTATTAAGTGTAAACCAGTTAAGACTGACAGTGTTAATATGATTTACAAGACAAATATACTGTATATATGTGCTACAAGTGGCTTATTAGAGTAATTAATGTCTAGGCCTGTTCCAGTTAGATCTAGATTGTTTCCAATGAAATAAAACACACTTTTCTCAGTTCTTGCTCATTTGAAAATATTTTACGTGAGGCCGCTGCTTAATAACAAAAAATGTTAATGTATAGAAAATATATATAGGGATTATTTAATCCCTAATTAATGTGTTAATTATGGATGAATTGATCTGTGTATCTAATGGAGCGATTTTGTCCTGAAACGATGGATTGGTATCGGATTAGATTGGATTTGGCATATTTTTGAATCCGATTCAGTGCTTGGTGCTGTTCATTGGGGGTCTTTATTTCCGACTCTCTTTACTAGCTGAAAGACAATAACGGCGATGTCAGAATGGATCATTAACTCATATCAGTACTGTATTGAAATAAAAAATGTGGGAATGGTGCATCCAATTAACAGCAGAATGTCTATAAAAAACATTTATCTGTTGTTTGTTAATCTGTTTTGTACTGTGGAAAAGTAGAAGCAGGAAACATTAGAGAAAAAAATAAAATAAAGAAAATTTACCCTAAATGTTCAGCCAAATGTTCAGAAGTAGTTTTGATCCTCATAAACCACTTAACTGAAGCAATGGCCTTACTCATGCTGATCTTAAATGTGGGAGCTATTGGTTTATAGGCCATCTTCAATGATCTGCTGAGGTGCTTAACACTTCTGCAGTCTGTGGCAAGCAGATTTTAGTCCTACGTCACTGAGGAGAACACACTGTTATTTTTGCAGGTCTCTCTTTCTCTCTCTAAACCTCCAACGCAAACCTCATAGTGTTGTTTTGATTGTTTGCACGACTTGTAACACTGACTTTCAGACACACGTGTTCACTAGATGGCAGTGCTCTCATTTGTGTGCTCAGTTCATTGAGTTTGTTTCACTGTTATCTTGAGGGCCAGACGTCTTTCTTTCTTTTTCTTTTTTTTCAGGAAAATGACTCATTAGAAAAGTGGAACGTAATATCAGTTACAATAAAGAGACTATTTCTGAGCATTTCTTTAGGTTCTATCATGGGGCAAAGAGAGAATAAATAATGATAAATAATATAGATGAGTTTAATCTTGTTTCAGGTTCCAGCTAGTTCCATCCAAAATATGTGACCAGATATTATTGTATTTAAAAATATATACACAGTATAGACAATATATATTTGCACACAAGCCTACAGTAATTATGAATTTTAAATTCACCCAACAGAAAATCTACAATATTTTAAATGACAGCTTGAAATTCTGTTGTACTATGCACTGGGTGTGCCTCTACATGCTATATCTGTGACTGTGTGACGTCTATCACATTTTGACCTGATGGTGCGAACAGTGATATATCGCTACACACAACAAGGGCTGTCCTGACTGTACTCTGAATTTGATTAATTTACAAAAACAGCAGGTCCCGAAGTGCTTTATTCCTCTTAAACCATAACAATTTGTTTATTAATTAAAGAATGACATGTCATGCTTTTTTTTTATCCATTTATTGTTACATTTATTGTTACCTGTGGAATATCCACAAAGCTAGTTCTTTTTATCACTTATAGCAGCTATAAACAGTCGTTCCTTCATCAACCTCTTTTTTCCTCTCTAGGAGTTAGCGAGACAAAAAAATGCATCTGAAGACTTTCCTTTGTCGAAAAATTTCACCTCCCTCCATATACAGTCCCACCATATACAGTTGTATGTGAAATTTTGGGCACCCCTGGCCAAATTACACATTCTGTTTACACATTTTCCTGCAAATGTTAATGCACAGTTTCTTTATATTTGATGGCCTTAAAAAGTAGAAAAACAAATAGTAATTGTGGCATGTACAAAACCTTGGACACTATGCAGTAGTAAAGTCAAGATTTCCAGAGTGTAAGCAGTTCTCTAACACTTCAAATTTTGTGTTAACTCTCTACAACCATGGTCTAAAGTATGCAAAACAACATCTAGATAGGACAGAGGCATTTTAAAAATAAGTGCCATGCACTGATAAAATAAAAAAAAAATTGAACTCTTTAGCCATAATCACCAATGGTATATTTAGAGAAAAAGAAATAAATTAAAATATCACCTTGCCAACTGTTAAGCATGGGGGTGGATCTATTAAGCTTTAGGGTTGTGTAGCAGCCAGGGGCACAGGAAACACTGCACGGGTAGATGGAAGAATGGACTGCACAGGAAATATCAGCAAAATGGAAGCAAATGGGACGCAGTCATTCAAGAAACGGGAGCTAAAAAGAGGCTGGCGTCTGCACCAGGACAATGACCCAAAATATACCTCAAAATCCACCATGAGCTACTTCAAGAAACACAAGCTGAAGCTTTTGGAATGGCCCTCACAGTCCCCTGACTTAAACATCACTGAAAATCTGTAGGTAGGCCTTAAACATGCTGTGCATGCAAGACGGCCCAAGAATATCTCAGAACTAGAAGTGTTTTACAAGGAAGAGTGGGTGAAAATATATTAAACAAGGATAGAAAGACTCCTAGCTGGCCTTTTGCCAAAGGAGGTGTTAGTACTGACTTGGAAGGGTGTCCATCTTTTTTTTAAAGTCCATCAAATATAAAGTAAATGTGCATTAACGTTTGCAGAAAAATGCTATTTTAAAAATAGTTTATTACAGAGGTTGTATTTACGTCTTTCCACTTATAAATATATAATAAGTGGAAATATATAATATATTTCCAAATATATACTTTGGCCAGGGGTTCCAAAACTTTTGCATACAACTGTATATCATCTGTTCAACAAATGTTAATCTAGTCTAATCTGTTACAGTCCTCATTCACAACTCCATATATATTCATTTATATTAATAATTATATTGAAATACTAATGATCTCTTTGTGTCTGTTGATTAAAAAAATCTTTCTATTGTGACTAAAGATTTAAAAAATGTTTCTATTTGACAGTTATAAGCACATGCTCCTTTGATTTGCTTGTCTTTCTAGATGTTGTGCAAGTGTGAGGTAGTGTGCCCCACACCCTGTTTTGCTCCATTAGAGCTATAGAGTTATTATTATACCTAGTCATCAAAATGGGAACTGCAGCAAGTGTTAATAGAGGCAGATTGGGGCAGGATTTGCATTGCCCCATGCTCGGGGGAGGAGCAATGAACAGGGCAGGACAGTTCAACTTCCCTCATAAGTGGTAATTTACAGATCAGAATGACATAGTAGAAAAAAACATAGATGCCTCCATGTTTTCTTTTGTTAGCAAGAAGTTAGCCAGCTTACTGTGACGAGTGATGTATATTTTCCACCTATACAGTGAACTGTATAGTCAGTGTTTGAGATTTAACAAGTGAATATATCTGTTTGTTGATTGATTTAAAGCTAATACTTGTAGATACAGCATATTGTTACTTTGTTTAAGTCTGATGCTGTGCACGGCCATGTTGATCTGATGTCACTCCTTAAACAGGGAAGGAACTGCTAGTTTGGAAGACTACCCCCCAAGTTGATGAGTATGAATTTTATAGGAAAGTAGAAGGGTTGGCGTTTTCTTTGGCTTTTACTTGGTGGAGGTTGGGAATTACAAGTTGCAACTGTGAGTCAAGCGAACACTTTGGGCATTTTGGCCACTTTGGTCAGAGGTTGGGAATTACAAGTTGACAACCACGATTAAGCACCATTCAGTGCCATAATGACAGGGTTGCCAAACTGGGATAGTTTAAAAATACTCCATAGCCACCAAGATCTTGTTTTATAGCTAATAATGTGAATTAAATCTAATATATTTCCACAGACAACACAGGCAAAGTGTACATGAAATGTTTCTCTTATATATTGCAAAGATTAGCAGAGGGAAAGGGGGATTATGGAGTGGATAATGTCTATGCATGTGCACAGCAGTGATCTAGTTTCTTATGCGAAGAAGAAAAATGTGTCTTATCATTTCTAATGTCCAATCTTTGTACTAGTTTTAGGCCTTTTGTGTGTGTGTGTGTGTGTTTTAGATGTAGCTGGGCTGGACATTTTGCTGCAACCTGGCAACCATGGTTAATGACATTAGCTTTTCTGTGTGAAACTCAGCAGCTGTATGGAACAAAGCACTCAAAATGAGCTGCTAGTTTGTATGCTGAAAGAATGTATGACTGTTATCTGCACAACAAGATGGCTAAACAAAGGAGGTTTATGAAATATTCAAGAAAAGCACTTTGCTAACATTTTATGAGGTAGGAACATTTTCAAAGTGTTTCTAATGCCATGAGGAATCAGGTATCCTTTTTTTTTTTTTTTTTTTTTTTAGAATATAGGTAGGATATGTGAATGTAAACAAAACAATTATTATTAAAACTTCACTGGATCCCTTTAAAAATTTAAACGTACTTAAAATACACCTGACCTGAACTGAAATGCTACATACAATTGTTTTTGGCAAAACCTGGTCTGATTTAATTTAATTTACACCCCAAAAACTCAATCAATTATCGAAAAGTTCTCTAAAACTACTTTCGATTAGTTTTGCCTGCAGAGGATTGTGTTGTTTCCTTTCAACAGAAACTCTTGTCAGTTATATTCCCAAAAAAAAAAATCCCGCCTCCTTGGTGACAATTGGCTAGACGTGCTCAGCTCTAACGCTCGATTGGATAAATAGGGCGTGCGCATGATCAATTTGCTAATTGGACAGGTTCGACGTCGTTCACGTTACTGCAGCAACCAAAGAGCACAACAGAATAGCGAGTTCGATGTCTCAGCCAATCATAGCTCAGGAGGCGGGGTTTATTGGAATATGGGTGGGAAGAAAACAAATAAACGCCTCTTGTCAGCAGGCGGAGACAGAAAGACGGAAAAAAGCTTTGACAACGGCGCGTGAAGGATAATACACAGTTAGGAGTTATTGTTTGTGTTGCTAACCGTACAAACACGACTCTTTCAGAACGAAAGTGTTTTTTAAAGGTGTTGTAAAAGGATAATGAGGACGGTAAGGTGATTAATTAGTTGTTTGTGTGTTTTTTAGGTTAAAAAAGCCTGAATTAGGGGTTAGTTTGAAGCACAGTCATGCTGACTGCTCAGCTTGAGCTTTATTTACTCAGTAGTGCAGCACAAATGGGACTTTTCTTGCAGTCTGCTTATTTTTTGGAATTGTTTGTAATGCTTAGTTACACATAAACATTTCCATAATTTGAATATAAGTCAATATTACAGCTGTCATATCAGTTACTTGTCTCCTTTTCAACCTGCTCAGCAATCTTACCATTAAAACACAACGCTATGGTGTTTATTGAAGTGGTCACGTGATGATCTCAGATGGTTTTTAGTAATAATAAGAATTTTCATTTTCAGAAGGCACAATGCATTCCACTGGCACAATCACACTAGCTCATTTATTATAAATCTCTATATAAAATGTCTTAAACCTCTTTAAAGTGATGTGTCATGTGTGTGAGATTAGTCAGTGACTTGGCATTTCACTGATTATTATTCATGGCATAGCTGTGTGAAGGTGTGTGTGTGAGTGACTACACTATTAGTTTATGATCTCTATTTGCAGGATGTGCCTGATATTGCCTGTCCCCGGATGGACGCTGGAGAAGTTCAGGAGTAAATGGCGCTGAGCCCCAGGTACGATTTCTAAAGATCTCTGTGTTTCTAGTTTCCCAGATTGAAGCTTCTACAAGGTTCCTGAGTCAGAATTTAAAGGCACTTGGTAAAGTATGAGAAAGTTTCAGGAAGAGGGACAATCTGTTGTCAAAGCAGTATAGATTAAAGATGCTAAAATCTGCAACAATCTACAACCCCATCAACGTTCCTAATCCACAAACATTTTCCAAAAAACGTTTCCTTTTTCATCAATACAGTTAACAACCTCTAACATCAGGATTTTCTGAAGCAGTCTGGAATAATTGGTTAATCAGTTGTACTGTGATATGTGGCTGGTGATGTGGGGAAAACCCTTCACATGGTGAAATTTTGGCCTCTCCTTGTGTATATACATTACAGACTTTCCTGAAGTGGAATATGTTTCTGTTTTGCATGTGTTTCAATCACAAGTGAAAAGTCAAAAGTTGCATATAAAGATTGCATTTCGACTGCAGACATTTTGACAGTCGGTATCTGATTATAGACTGAAAGAATTAGGCGTATGTTTTGTAAGAGGAACTCACATTGGGCTAGAATGGTTTTAGACATCTTTAGGGAGACTGACCGCCATGTTTTAGCTCCAAATATGTTCAACTAGCTCATTACTCAACATGGTCTTTGCAGGAAACAATTAATAAAAACATTTTCATGTAATTTTGGCGAAATACATTTATGACTTCTTAAAGCTGAGGTGCTAAAATTTATTATAGGTAGAAAACTCAGATTTTTGGCTTTTTTTTTTTGAGCCACAGCGACAGCCCATGGGTTTTCCTAGGCCACAACTTATATGCATCAACACAATATTTTTATCATGGACTCTTCAAAGTATCACCACTTTTCATTTCCGAGATTGTCCCATTTGGTGGAAGCATAAAGACTTCCTATTTTGCAGTGAATATCTTTCTCAGCAAAGAGAATTTCATAAATTCCTAATAATTTTTTTCTAACTTTTTAAGTTTTAATAACTTTTTCTAATATTTGTTTTCTTGAGGATCTATAGTAACTTTAGAATAGATTATTTAATTACAGCTCCACTGCTGACATTCAGCTGTATTAAAAAGCACTATGGAGGCTCTATGGTGGTGAGATCATATAGAAAGTAGTATTTTATATTAACCTAATATTGTGTATCATAAATGGTTAGATAAATAGGATGAGAAATTTTTGTATCACATCTCTGGTCAGCACCCAAGAGTGATTATACAACAAGTTTGCCTTTTAAATATGGCTGCAGTACAGTTAGCTACAGGTCATTTACAATTCAAAACCAGCTTGGTCAGGCCTTCTAAGAAAACCGTTAGCTCGGAAGTGCCAGAGTGGCTGCTGCTGCCTTCTCTAGAGGAAATGTCACAGTGCAATTAAGGTTTGTGTAAGCCACAGAGAATTTATGGGAATTGGAAATGGTACAGATGAATCATACAGTTAATCTTTGGCCACCTGTTCACTGGAGCTGTGAGCTCACCTTTACTGACCAGGATATGCAATCTTCAGCCTCACACCTACCCACAACTAATGACAGAAGGTACAGGTTTTTTTTTTTTTTTTTTTTTAATCTCTTAGGAAAGCGTAGGTGGATTTTTATGGCATATTTTATGACCAAAAAAAGTCGCATCCATCAATAGAACTGCCTTATTGTCCAATGTCAGTAGATAATGTAATTATTGGAATATAGTTGATATTATAGTCTTGCCCGAACACGTCATGTCAATAATTTTTACAGACTATGTGCGCATGCATCACTTCTGGAAAGATTAAGCCATATTTTACAGTCGTAATAACCCCAGGTAAAATATATGCCATCTAAAAATCACTCTATATGGCCAAAAGTTAGTGGACAGATGACCATCACGTGCATATGTGGGCCTTCCCTGAACTGTTACCACAAAGTTGAAAGCACACAGTTGTCTAGAATATCTTTGTATGACGTAGCTTTACAGTTACCCTTCACTGGAACTAACAGGCCCAAACCTGTTCCAGCATGACGATGTCCCTGTGCACAAAGCGAGCTCCATGAAGACATGGTTTGCCAAGGTTGGAGTGGAAGATCTCCTGCACAGAGCCCTGACCTCAACCCCACTGAACACCTTTGGGATGAATTGTAACGCAGACTGCACCCCAGGGCCCCTCGCCTGACATCAGTGCCTGATCTCACTAATGCTCCTGTGGCTGAATGGGCAGAACTTCCCACATCCATGCCCCAAAATCTAGCAGAAAGCCTTTCAAGTAGAGTGGAGGTTATTATAGCAGCAAAGGGGGGACCAACTTTGGAATGGGGTGTTCAAAAAGCACTTATGGGTGTGATAGTCAGGTGTCCACATACTTTTGGCCATGTAATGTACATGTCAGTAAAGATTGCGTTACATCCTGTAGGAACAGATGTTTTGCACTTTTTCTTCAGTATGAAGACAATCCAGGAACCAAACCAAACCTCAACCAAGAAAGGTTAAAACGCACAACAATAAATTAAAGTCTATGTTTAAAGGGACTTTTCGGGAGTTTAATTGCATTTTTAATACAAGTATAGCCTGTATACATGTCATGGTCATGTGACCTACTAATGATGAGGCACATCTTGGATGACCAACAAGTGCTTGTAATAAAGGTCAAAGTAATCAATTTGTATTAATATGAGGTGTAAGTAGTACGTATAGAAAATTTGATGTGGCAACCATGTGTACATCATGAACATACTCCCATCTCTCTGGCAGTATTACTGAAGACATCCTGTATGTCCAGAAATCCTATCCCATCTGAATAATACTATAGTGGCAAAAGGATGTTATCGTATTAGGTATGGCAAAAGGGTACTGGTCAACTTCCAGGGTACTGGAATTCACTGGTGCATGGCAACAGATGGTTCAACAGGTGTATGAACAATGGGATTATTTGGAAGAGCAGGAAGTAGTCACCCTTGCACACCCAGTCAATCAGTCAGTTGGCTAAAATGTCAAAGAACTGTAGGAATCTTCGCAGCATTGGCGCTGTTATTAACAGGAACGGTTGCGTAACCAGGTTTTACGGAAGAAATTACACTAAATGACACATAATAATGCTGTTGTTTTTGTTCACACGGCTTAAAAGCATCAGCCATTGTGCTACTGTAGGCGTGTAAATGGACGATTGGTTTAAGGTGGCACAGTGGGTAGCATTTCTGCCTCACAGCTCCAGGGTCCCCGGTTCAATCCTGAGATTAGGTTACTGTCTGTGGAGTTTTGCATGTTCTCCCCATAGGTTTACTCCTGGTTCTCTGATTTCCTCTGTCAAACCTACATCCCTATGAAACTGTTCAGTGTTTTAGAACTCCTTATACTTATGATGAGCATATTCTGATATTCTGTAAATTATCACAAAGAAAGTGTTAATGCATTGTCAGATTGCCCACAGCTGAGTGGTTTTTGGTCATCAGCGAAGGGGATGATGCTGAATGCTAAACATTTCTGCTGTACACTCATCATGTGTTGTGCATTGCCAGTTGCGTCTGCATTAATTAATTATTTATTTTTTTTCCAGATTAAAACTCTCTTTGTTAGTTTAACCTTTGGAGCACATCAGTGTTCTGTGACAGGCAAATTTGTAATGCTTTTAGCCGGAGACATCAGGTGCTTTCGGGTGCTGTGAAGCATAGAGTTGGCTTACACGCTGCATGGATGAGCAAAGTGATGCTTCCAAATTGTACCCTTGTATATCTGCTCACACTAGTTTCAAGTCAAAGAACTCTCAAAGAATTGAGGCGTAGCTCAATGCTAAATACAATATGGACTTTCATCCCACCTCTGGGAAGACCAGGGTGTTGGGGCTAATGCACTGTGGTAGAGACAGTGGTTAGCTTTTTGACTTATTGAGTTTAAATCACATGACTGTCAGAGAGCCAACCCTTTAACTTTCAGTTGATTAGACTGCTTTCTGGCTCAGCTGGAGGTTGAATTCGATTAAAGCATTTACTAAATTTGGAGTGGAGTGTGGGGGGAATATGGCACATGCAGACTTGAGAATGCAGACAAAACAAAAAGATACAAAAAGTTGTATCTGTGGTGGTGTTGTCTTGTCTGCATTTTAAGCCCAGGCCTAATCAGTGCACTCTAATCTGTTAGCCTGACCATTTGTGCTGCTTCAGTGAGAACTTGAGCATCAGTTAGTTACAGCTTTCTATTTTAGTCCTGCAGCAAACCTGCACATTTTCTAGCAATTAATCAATGTAAGAGAGAAAAAAGTCAAGGAGTTTGAACCAGCAGTGGCTGGTTCTCCTCACTGATTCTCTCTTTTCTACTTAGTTCCACCTCTTTTACCAATCATTTACCTCTTAATTTAATTTCAGGAATTTTAAGTGTGTTAATAGCGAGTGCAGTTACTCAGGTATCAGGGATTTGGTCTGCATCTCTGGTTTATCAGTGCTTCTCTGCCGCTCCGTCTCAGACCCTTCCAGATGTCTGCCTCTGTTTTCTGCTTTCTGCTTGACGAAGGATATCGCGGTTATTGCAATCTGTTCCTCCAGATGGGAAAATGGAAGCAGATGAGTGTTTGTACACAGCGTTTTTGTCCCACATGCACCTGAATAGTGTTTCCCAGTATATATTGTATATTCTGTCTATTAGATTTTTATTTGTAGTTGGTCGTTGGACAAGTAGGGTCAATAAACTGAGAACGAAAATAAACCCATATACATTTGATATATATAGCTATGTTTAAAATGTAATGCGCTGCTACACTATTGCACACATCAGCCAAAGTGCAGTCTGGCAATGTTTAGAGCGATTTTTACTATGTGGATTAATTAGCATGCACACGAAATATGATCTTTTCAGATTCAGAAACAGAAAGCTTTTTTATGTGGAAGCAAAAACTAATTCCGGGGATACACCTGAGTTTTTAGAGAAAGGTATGTTAAACCTAAATCATAATCAGTTTGTGCTAGGTGTGATGTAACCAAAGTATTGGTTTTCTTGTGATTCTTTTAGACTATAAGGTTACTATTTCTTCACTTGTTTGTTTTACTGTTAGACACTAACCGGATTTGAATCATTTTTACAATGCGTGGACAGTACACCAAATCTCAGCCAAAACTTTGATCAGCCATTTTCTGACTTTTTATCGGGGACACAAACACAATATCTACATGAAAAACTGTTAGCGGAAGATAACGATCAATATAATTTCCCCTTAATCTGTATTAATGCACTTAACAATCTAACTAGCTCGCCATTCATTATTACATTTTGTTAGCTATCATTTTTTTAGTCTAGCTGGGGGAAAAAAAAACATAGTATTGGGCAGCAACATTGGTGCTTTTATTTGCCCAGTGGGTTGGCTAATGAATTTCTGATCTGTCCACCCTGGCTTATGTGTGTTTGCAATTTGAAATCAGGTAGGTTTCAATTTCTTTATCATTTTATTCAATTGGATCTTTGTGCAAACAATTATTGGACCGTATCTTGTTCATATATCTTTAGGGGAGTAGCTTCCTCAACGCCCACTGTGAAAACATCAGGCATTGCATCTTGGTCTAATCTATATCTATATAGTCACAATCTGTAATGGAAGAAGACCTTAACGATAAGGAGTGTTTATTTTATTTTATTTATTTTATGTTACAGCAGTTTCTGCAGGCTGATTACCAGGTTGGTCAGCTGTCTGTACTTCTGCACTGGTATTTGTAAATCAGGTGTGACTGGTGTGCTTTGTTCCTGACTGACTGGCCTGCATTTCCTGCTAAACTACTCCAGCTAACTATAAAAAAAAAGACCCTATAAGCAGGTCAAATGTGTACAGGGAAAAAAAATCGTGTCTATCAACCATTCCTTCATCTTGTGTTATTTTTCCATAGCTGTAAATCCAGCTCTGTTTGTTTCTCCTGTCAGCAGGTTTATTGAGCAACTTGAGGAAAGTACGAGGAGACACACCTGTATTGAGCGACTTGTGCAGTAGTTGGCCTCCTGCCAGGAGCCGTGTCTCAAATAACTATGACTTGGTACTTAAATGCATTTACTGTGTAGGATTCTGACATGGAATATAGATTCAGCTGGGTTTTTACACTAGAAGTTTGTTATAAATATATCAAGGATTTTACATTTTAATGGCTTCAGCCGTGGCTTAGCCAAACACTACGCTGCCTTTATTTACTGCATTCCTAAACATTGACAGGTTATGAACTACAGCAGCAATACACCATACGTGAGGCAGAATACAGGTCATTTCCCCCGACTCAGTACAGGTCCTGGCTCGGTTATGTAATCAGGTGTCAAAGTTACATTCTCCAGCACCAACACAAAGCATCACCATGAGCAACAACTATTCACGAGAACACAGATATGCATTTTTATTGCTCCCGGAGCTGCTCAAAGTTTGTTAGCATTAGAATTAACAGTGTAACTTCCGTTTAGTAAGAGGGTTGCATCTTCCTCCGATTGCTCAATACTTCTACTAATGCATTACTTATTTTACTGGTGGTCACAGAAAGAAGTCACCAAATTTGGCAACCAAAATTAAGCCTCTACCATGCTTTTTAAGTCACGTTTCAGTTCCAAACCACAGAGAGTCATTTTCATTGGTCCACTGTTCAATTCAGTGGGGTTCATTTACTGGTACATTGTTCATGACGAAGAATAGGTTCTTGGTTATATTTTGTTCATGGGGGTTTATTTCCTGTGAATCTTATATAAGCCAGTAATAATGTGGTGCAAATCACCTGTGATTCAACATTGTGCAGAACCCAGCATACAGTGTGCTAACAACTCTGACTGGCTGATCACACCAGAGTTGTTCAGGACAATAAAAAACAATAAGATAAAAGGATGTACACTGCTTTTTGATGCTTTATATACTTCTTAAAATAGTTGCTGGGGAAAAGGATTACTTCAAGACTAGGGATGTAGTCGATGTCATAGTACTTGATGGTACATCATGGAACATTTTATTTAGCTCTGTTTGTCTCCCCTGGTTTAAACAGTCCCCATGAAAAGTGCACATGTTCCAGCACTTAGGCTACTAAGCTCATTCTATATAAGATCGTTAATTATAAATGAAGTGCATTAGCTGACTACAGTATATGGACAAATGTTTGTGGACACCTGACTGTCACACCCAAATGTGCTTGCTGATCATCCCATTTGAGATTTAGTCCCTTCTTTGCTGTTATAATAGCCTCCCCTCTTCTGGGAAGGCATTCCACTAGATTTTGGTTGGGGGATTTGCCCATTCAGCCACAAGAGCATTAGTGTGGTCAATTCAATTGACTTTTATTGGAATGGCGCTTATAAAAATGGACATTGTCACAAAGCAGCTATACAAAAATAAATACATTTGGGATCGAAATTGTAAATGTATGAATTTATCCCTACTGAGCAAGCTGGAGGTGACGGAGGCAAGGAAAAACTCCCTGAGATGATATGAGGAAGAAACCTTGAGAGGAACCAGACTCAAAAGGGAACCCATCCTCATCTGGGTGACAACAGATAGTGCAAAATCCCTTCTGTAACTGTGTACTACATGGACAAATAGTGCAATTGTGTAACCAGGAAACTCATTACAGTTTTCACATGAGGTCTGTTTTGTTGAACCTATCCACTGTCCACTGATGGAGAACTGAGTGCAAAACTGCTTGTGGCAACCGCAGTCCCAAAGCTACTACAGCAATCGCAGTCCCAAGCCATCAGAGTACAACTCCCCATATGAACCGCAGTCCAAAGCCATCTCCATGGTCCCCAAGCAGCACCTTCCCCAGTAATGATCACCATCCCCCAATGACCTTCAGGCCATCCATGTGGGGCCACCCCCAGCAGCAGCAACCAATGAGAACTCCAACCAGAAGTAGAGCAACAGGTGGATCAGGCAGGTCCGGAGAGCAGAAGGGGTCAGGATCACTGGTATCTTAGGAGTAGCATGTGTAGGTCAGGCACTGATGTCGGGTGAGGAGGCCTGGGGTGCAGTCAGCGTTCCAGTTCATCCCAAAGGTGTTCAGTAGCATTGAGATCAGGGCCCTGTACAGGCCACTCAAGTTCACGCCATATCTTCATGGACCTCGTTTTGTGTACAGACACATTGTCATACTGGAACAGGTTTGGGCCTCTTAGTTCCAGTGAAATTGTACATTGTAATGCTACAGCATACAAAGATTCTATAAAATTGTGTGCTTACAACTTTGTGGCAACAGTTTGGGGAAAACCTACGTATGTGTGTGATGGTCAGGTGTCCACAACCTTTTGGCCATATAATGTACATTAGTTACTTTGGATCAAGTAGGGTTGCAGTTAAAAGCAAGGTACATTTCATTTCATGTCTGTGTGGCGTCGGAATCCCTTATCATCAGCGACCAATATTGCTGATAATGTAGAACAACATTCTGGATAAGAACTGTTATTTTTCACTCGCATAACATTGTCTGTAGACATTTTTTCTCACCTAGCCATCCTTTGCTCCAGTGTTGGTTTTTGCTGTGTGTTGCCAGCAAAAAACTTCTCGTGTTGAGTTTTATATTTTTTATCGGGTTACTTGTATCATTGGAAGATGCTGTAGTTCCTCTTCTTGATATTTTGACCAAGCGCAGTTTGCAGTTTGCTTTGGTTTGCTTTGGTTGCCATCATTAATCATGAAATTTGTGGGAAGTGGTAGCTCAGTGGTTAAGACGTTGGACTCCTGATCGGAAGGTTGAGAGTTCAAATCCCAGCACCACCAGGCTGCCACTGCTGGGCCCTTGAGCAAGGCCCTTAACGCTCAACTGCTCAGTTGTATAAATGAGATAATTGTAAGTCGCTCTGGATAAGGGCGTCTGCCAAATGCCATAAATGTAAATTTCATCTGTTTAATAGCAAGACGACAAACACTAAGCTTATGTAACGTAGTATCACATATGTGTCAGATGGTATCAGATGTTTGTATCAGTATTGGTATCTATGCATTCCTGTTTAAAACACTTAGAGAAAGAAATGTTGTTTGAGGGGAAAATACCAAGAATAATTGTGAATGTACGTCTATGAGGAAACAAGCTTTTTTGGCAATGGATTTTATATCATTTCAACACTAGGGCTATCTGTACACCCAGCCAGCCAAACCCTGCCTTGATGTTCCAGACCAACTGCATTTTTGTGCTGGAATGAATCCATCCTGCCAGCTCTTTTGCACTGAAAAAACACAAACTGTTAAAGGTTACTTGTCATTATCTTGGCAGTTGAAAAAAAGCTAGAAGTTTCCACAAAACTGACCAAAACAAGTGCATGGTAGTTGTAGGAAGAACAAAGAGGACCACAGAGAGAGCAATACAAGATAAGAGAATCTGTGTTGAAACTACAGACATTGTACCTGTGGCATGAGCAAGCAGAGTGTCTTGTTACAGCAGGCGACCAGCTATAAATATGAGGCGCGAGGTGTGATGGTGTAAACCATACTGCCTAACCTGTGTAACCTGTAAGCGAGAGAAAATCTTTTCTTTTGTCTTGTTCTCATTAAGTTGTTCAGTAAAGTGTCAGTCAAGTGAAAAGTGTTAAGTGTTAGCTTAGAACAGCTAAACAAGACTCGATAGATACTCAATGTGTGTAAGTGATGTAGTTTTGTATGTAATGATGTATTTCCTTTGTATTTCTGCTTATAACTTCATTTGGCTATTAGAAAACTGGTTATTGCACAGATCAAAATGCTAAAAGCAGAATGCGTCTCTCTCTCTCTCTCATTTAGTACCAGCATATATATATATATATATATATATATATATATAATATATGCCAGTACTAAAATATTACACAACTGTTTAGGATATTACAACATAATATAATCTTAAATTTCATAAATGAATTTTATAAATAAATGTCCTTTTTAACGCCATAGTAGATTCAGATTTATATTCCTCATTTGTAGTTACTTGGCTTTCCTATTAGTACTGAAAAATTACTGAAAGTTACTCAGTAGTATGATTTTAAGAATGAATAGGTGAATAAAGTCAGTAGTTTAAGAACTTGGTTATGAACAATTTACCCATTTACCATGATCCTGGATTTAAAGTAAAATTTAGGTCATGCCTAGAATAATAAACAAACTCCAATGCAAATATCGATGTGTATGTTGAAAGTCACAGAATAGGCCTCTCATGAGCGATTATCGGCACGTCCCTAATGATGAGTAAGCGAAAGTGAAGGAATGCTCTTTACTCTGCTTGGTTGGAAACCTTGTTTTCAGCATTAATGTCTCTTGTGTATTCCGACAGTTACATCTCCGTGAACTTTAAGAAGGAATTTTCTGTCTCTGAGACAGTTGCAGTGTCTGAAACAAAGAAAAAATGTCACAAAGACAAGCAAGCTTTTTTTCTGTCACTAACATTATTTACAATCGCTCTCTTGGTCCCTTGTTCGTATAAAAGCTCTGGGCTGAATTGCCACATAATGAAAACTTTTGTGTGTTTGAGACATTTGCAGTCATTTTCAATCACAAGTTTTGCCATGCTGAACTGACTGACTACTTACCGTGTGACATTGTCTTTTTATACAAGTCTTGCTTAATCTGAATGCTCTTGAACAGTTGTTACTTCTCTGTTACAGAAGGTTGGTGGAAGCCCAGTGATCTGCAATAGCAACTGACTGAAACTGATGATTGAGATTACAGCATTAAGTTCAAAAGTTGCATCAGTATTTACAGTGGGAAAGTTACTCATATTCAGAGTCGAGTTGCACACCTGCTTAAATTCATTTTCTGGGCTCTCCATTCAGATTAGGCAGATTACCTGTGTGTAGTTGACACCTCCCAGGTTGCCAGATTATTCTTGACTCGACGCATCCATGACAAAAATCAGGGGTAAAATATATGGACTGAACAGTGAAATAGCGTTTTTTTTTGTTTTTGTTTTTTTTTTACATTGCTGTCAAATGTAATACGATGCAACTTAAAAGCAATTGCTTTTACTATTGCTGAGTAGTCTTTATTCTTAATTAATCCTCATGCACTTGCGTTTTACTATGAATTGCTCATACTGAGCATCCTTTCAACACACTTAATACTGTTTGTCTTTATTCTTCAGCACTTGTCCAGTATATTGTGACGATTTATAATTTCTGAATTTCCCCAAATGTAGTCAATGAGCCAAATATGTTTGGTGTATGTTCGATAAGTTTAATTTTTTTAGTCTTCCACTGTAGCTAAGATGTAGTTAACAAGTAATAAAAGCATATAGGCTATTGGTTATCATCATGCAAACGGCATGCCTAAATCATCACACAACATTGTTTGGTTCAGTGCTAGCATTTGTATATAAACAAGCAATCCATCGTGTTACTATGTTAAATCATTTTTAGCTTTAAAACTCAGATTATTTGGTGTTTGGATGCAGTGATTCAGAGCGTGAGGTGAAACCCAAGTCTTGCATCACAGGAGCTCATTTTCCCACGAGGCATCTATCTGTCAGTCTATCTATCTATCTATCTATCTATCTATCTATGCACTGCTGCTCATGCAGAAGCATTAAGGTTCTTTCAGCTGGCTCAAGTGCTTTGCTTTGTCATCAGATTATTGGTTAATGAGCCGAAACCTGACTCGAGGCTGGATTTCCACATGGCTTTTCACAGGAGCCCACCTGCCCCTTCTCTAGGCAACGCGCTCTAATGGGAAACGCAGGGTACAAGGGTTCAGCAAAGCACCCTGTCTTGTCATGATGAGAAGGTCTGATACTGTGTTAATGCTTTACGTGAAGTTAATGCATGATAATTGATGCTAGCCTGAGGAGTTCCTTGTGAGCACCGGTTAAACCGGAGACAAATTGGAGTCAGCCTCAGAACAAGTCTAAAGAGAAATGCACGTAAGCATCTTTATATTTCCAAAATATGAGCTCGGTCTGCCTTCGAAATGCAATACATTTTGCAATTATATTAATGGGATCAATATTTATCTTAATTAATATTATATTATTGTGCTTCTGATTTATGCGGTCAAAAATGTGGACTGTATGAGGGGATAAATTGTTCCATAATATAGGAAAAGTATTTCTTATGAAATGAGAGTTGTCACGTAAGGGCAAATAAGGACTCAATCTTGCTAATCGACCAATCAGTATGTGAGCGAGTTTTTCCACTTGTTTCTGGAAGGGTTTGAAAGCTGTGGGGCATGTGGTTGACTGACCACTGTGCTGTAACCACTGTGATTAAGCTGTTGTGGAACAGGAGTTTGTTTAAAACTCAAGTCTACTGGGTGTTTGTTTTTTTTGTTCTTTGCACCATTCTGTGAAAACTCTAGAGATTGTTGCTAATCCCAGTAGATCACCAGTTTCTGAAACGTTCAAATCAGCCCATCTGGCACCAACAAACCTGCATGATTTTTATGCACTGTGCTACTCCCAAATGATTGACAGATTGGATAATTGCATGAATGAGCAGGTGTACAGGTGTTCCTATTAAAGTGACTGGTGAGTTCAAACATTCAGTAATAGCCACATTGTGGTATTTAAATCTAAAATTCAACCTCCGCTATAATTTTTAGTATGTTCCAAACAGCAACCATCTGTAGTTTGGTTTAAATCCATTTTAGTTAAACAGGCGGAACACTTATTCATTAGAAGCCTCTCTCTCTTTGTCTCCAATCCTCTTTTCCTGATCCACATAACTGGAACGATTATATCCCCCGGTTTTACACTCGCCGTCTGGGTGTTGGCAGGGCAGTGACATGCTTTATTACCAATTTGCACTGTATTACAAGATGTCCTTTACAAAAGAGCCTGTGTGGGCACCGTGGGAGCCTGGAGACACACTTCCATAGCCGTTTCAGAGCAGCTATCCTATTTCAAAGCACAAAATTGTGTTATAAAGATAAAGTTATATAGAGTTTTTAGGCCCCACATTATGTGCAGTTGCACTAAAATAATCACTGTGATATACAGTCTATCCATCAAACTAGAGAAGGATATAACCTTAAATCAGCAGTCTCCACTTTTCATTACTTTCACCCATATTTTCTTAGTCAGATTTGCTTTTTTCACTGATTAGAAATGAAAAAGAAGATGCTAATATTTATGCAACTGTGACTTATTTAAAATACAGACAAATGGACACAAGTTTTACATATTCATAACTGAATCATATGTATGTCCTCATTACCCTGCTAAAATGTTGAAAGTATGTCAGTGGTGCTGTCATGTTTTTTTTCTTTGCTTGTTTGGAGGTGGAAAAACATTTCCTTTCGAAAACTGAAAAATGGTTGCCCTTTGCTGTTGCCTTATGACACTGTGCCCCATTATGAATCACAGTAACCACAGAACCACATATAGCTGGCCTGGGGGCTGGCAAAAAACACATTACGTATCCAGGCTATCAGTTTTTCATTCACAGTTGCCTGGCGGACAAGCAGGTTCAGTACGCTGTTGATATAACGGTCACCAGTGTTTTTTGTCCAACAACCAGAGAAAACTAAAAAAACGCTCTATTGACTTTCACCTAATAAATTGTTCATTTGATGTGTGTTTTTTTAAATGCAAATAGCTCCTTATTAGTTTTCGAGTCCTACCACCTGCTGCATTACACAAGCAAACCGAGGAAGGTTTTTTATTTCTTTCTTTCTTTTTTTTTTTTTTTTTTTTTTTTTTTTTTTTTTTAATCTTTTTTGAATGCTTTTAAATCATTTTAAATCAACAATCTGCCTGTTCCCGAAGTAATTCTGACCAATCCCGTCCGTCACCACGAACACTGTTGACCAATCAGGTTATTGTCTGCACATGCCTGTGATGTTTTCTGACAAACTTTGCTGGTTCTCACTGTCAAAATATAATCAAATTCGTCATTTAAACCGCCTTAAACCTGACTAGGATAAAGCGCTATAAACAAATGGCTGTGGCTTTTCTTTGTCCCGCATGTTTAAAATCTTATGGCCCACTCCCACAACAAGAATATAAAATCCACCTTTGTTGTCCCAATGCGTCCTCTAACGAGGTCTGGCTATCAGTAAGAACTTTTTGTATTACCCATATTAATTAGCTTGCCAATGTTTGCCAATCTCTTTCCAGAATCAGGAATATTAAGGATGTGGAAACAGTGACCAAACTGTACCAAAGCTGTTATATAACAGTTATATAACTTAATGTTAGCACAGTCAGACACTATTCAGACTCAAATAACGTCATTACATGTGATGAGAAAACAGCACAGCTCTGAAATGTTAACCAAAGACTTTCTGCCTTTTTTTTTTGTTGATGGATGTGAACACAATGCTTCATCACCAGAGACATCATCAGGCGAGGATAAATACGGGCTGCTCAAAGTCGTCTCTCCCAGGGATTCAAATCCTCACTCATTTTCCCTAGTTAGTATTAATGCACATAATTAACTCCTCATACGTTTGAGTTAAATTACGTTGAAACGTTTTAGCCTACTTAATTGGGCTCCAGGCAAGCAAAACATGGGTCTGGGTAACACAAATAGAGCTTTGACTTAGCTAATGAATGATTTGTCAACCTCTGAATCCACAGTAATATCTAATATGATGATTTACACACAATCATAGTCAAAATTTTGAAGTAATACCAACATTTAGAACATATTTCTAGGATCTGACTCTTGCCTTGGCAGCTTTAGAGAAATCTGGGTCATGGGCAAGATGATGAAGCAAGATAATGGCAGCAGTGGCAATAACATCTTTTATTTTTATTTTAAGCAGGTTTTCTGAGTGCACTTGAGAAATAAAAATGCAGTTGGGGTGGATAAGATACGACAGATCCATTTTGTGATTATTAAAGAGTATGTGTTAGCTTCCCAATCCCGCTCTTCTTTCACTGGGACTGACAGGCATTAAAGTATGGTGGAAACCTAATGTATTTTTCTTTTGGGAATCAGTGCAGCGGTATTGTATCATAAATATTGAGACTGGTGTACCATTTCAGAAAGGTAAATCTTTGCACCTGTCATCCATGTCAGAGTAGCAATGATTCCCAGACTCATGGTTTGATAATCACCTGGAGAAAGATAAATGTGCAGAGTATGTGGTGGTGCCTAGAGCTGTTCTTGAGAGCCACTGCATTAGAGTAGAACTCCACTTGATCCTCTTTCACTCAGTAGCCTGATAAACATCGACCCAAGCGAATGGGATTACAGTGGCTCAGCCAGGTTAAGTCTTCAATCTCGAGTGGGAATGCCAATATTTTAAAGACTTTAAAGAAAAATACCACCAGGAAGTGAGGAAGTGAGTCTGAGCTGGAAAGTGAAGCGGGTCATCAGGAATTCAAGTGCATTGACCCGATGTATTGCATGTTGCTTGTTGCTGTGATTGTTGCTTGGGATCCTTGCATGATTTTTGCTGTGCGACTCAAAATAGAGGTCCAGGAAATGGAAGTTTTCAAATATATTAAAGTTAAAAATTCTAAATCTGGGTGGACAATTTGCTAGCCCGGGACAAGCAGGTGGTCCTGTGATCCTTTTCACTAGGATCGTTTATGAAACGATCATAAACCAGTATTTTTTTTTCAGTACAGTTACACTTACAGTAGTCCAACAACCAGAGAAAGAAAAATTCTACCCCATGTGACTTAAAAAAAAAAAAAAAAAAAAAAAAAAACTTTTATTGCTGTGACACATGCTACTCTTTTATGAATGCAAAAAATGGGGTAAACATGCAGAGAACCTTTTCACACATGTGTAAAATGTTCCATTGAAAATGGTAATACACCTAACTCAGCTTCTAGACAGTCTGTGGGAGGCTGTTAAAACTCAATGGAACGTTTTACACGTGTAAAAGGTTCTCTGCATGTTTACCTCATTTTTTGCGTATTCAAGACCAGGTGAACATGATCTCAGGACACTAGAGAAGTCTACTTTAAATATCTGTAGAGATATTTTGCATCGCCCACCTTAACCAAACATGAGATTGTTTTAGGTCAGGGTTCTCAGTCCTAAACACTTGTGAACAGCTTCTACAGAACTCATAAGGAACTTGCAGAGTACCACTTTTTCAGAATTGCTAAGATTGCGCAATTTCCTAATTTTTTGTTTAGCACATTCCCCCAAAACAAAAACTGTGAAACAGTGGGTCAAGTGACTTAAAATGTCTTGCAGATCAATAAGGTAGAAGTGTGTTGTTAGTCAGCAAATACACAGTAGATTATCTGTGATAGATAGCTAAAGGTTTGTCTTTAACTTACATTTGATTAAAACTTAAATAGCGTACAGTATACTAATAAGCTTTAGTATATAAATATGCTTCAAAGTCCATGGGGTCTAACTTTCTCTACCCAACTTTAATTTCTAAACGTGGCTTTAAGGTCATATAAATGACAATGAATGTGTTCACGTAGACTAGACTAAAATTTCGTGTTATTAGTTTGTGTCTTGTGTGTGTACCATCCATCCAGCAATTTTAGTTCCAATGATGGAGTATTAGCCAAAATGTATAGCCAAGAGTACACGATTTACTACAGTATCTGATTTATCTGTCTTTAAAGTGCATTCTACTGTTTTAATAAAGTGGGAAAAATGAGTGAAAATTGGTCATTTGAGGTACATTAGCAGATTTGCAGTGCAAGCTAAGTGTACTAGCTACGTACACTCACCAGAGGCAACATTATATGCCTATACAATCAATATCTTCTCACATCTAACGCACTAATCAGTGTGAAATAAGGAGGACAGGACATAAGAACTAATCGCAGGCATTAACTAAAGTTTTGGGAAGGGAAGTGGAAAGAAAAGTTGTACCATACACACCATACGAACGGTCCGGGGAATCATTCAGGCTAGTCATTTGGATTTGTCATACCTAATTTGCATAAAGTTGAGAAACTCAGCTCTCATGTTGCATGTTGCTTTGGTTGCTTATTGCGGCTCCTTGTCGCTCAGGTACATAGCAAAAGGTGAACATTCACGTTCTATGTCGCTCGCTAGTGTGAACGCAGAGTAATAAAGTGATCATACAGGCTTATCTTTACTAATAACTTCCATATCCTCAGTCAGTTCATGCTTTAGGCTAACATGCTTTAGGTTTATCACTCATCACACAAATGCATGAATACAATGTGGTTTATTCACCTTTCCACTTGGCACAATGTCTACTGTCTACACTATATGGCCAAAAGTATGTGGACCATCACAGCCATCTGTGCTTGTCGAACATCCCATTCCAGATCTAGTCCCTCTTTTCTGGTATAATACCCTCCACTCTTCTGTGAAGTCTTTCCACCATTTTGGAACGTGGCTGTGGGGATTTGTCTGTTCAGCCACAAGAGCATTAGTGTTGTCAGGCACTGATGTTGGGTGAGGAGGCCTGATCAAAGACATCTTACACCATTGTGTACTTCCAGCTTTGTGGCAACAGTTTGGGGAAGAACCAACATGTGTGTGATGGTCAAGTGTCCACATATTTTTTGCCATATAGCGTACTTCATGGATGCTGTTGCACTAGTAGTGCAGCTGAAACAGTGTGGATTTAGATGGACAGCTGCTGTATGCATACATAACTCAATTGGTGAGATTTAAAACAGCTCCAGCGTGAACATTTTTGGCATTAGTGACCTACAGGAGAGTTCTTTTTTTTTTTTTTTTTTTGCAGGCCCTGACTTCGCATGAGAAGTTTCACAGTACTACTTGTTATACAAACCTGTTATTTTTCAGATAAGCAGAACCAAATGTCATTCTTGTCATTCCTTCTACTATCCCATAACTCTCTCTGCCTGGAACTCAAACCTGTCAATGTGCTGTATGTTGAATACCAGGCAAACATGCTGTTTGGTCAGCTGTAATGTTATCTGGGGTCAGAAGTACACATTAGATTAAACTTGCTTTGTTTACACGATTGTATCATCTGTTAACTCATCAGTCTTATTTGATATCGTGGGGCTTGCATGCGTGTGTAGAGTGAACGGTGGTGGTTTGTCTATTTTCTGTCATAATGAGATGAGCTCAGCAGACTAACACAGTGCAGTAATTAAAGTGACCTTGCCATTTAAGGCATGCAATACCAATGTATCAAGTTTAATTTGATATAAAGGCTGTTACACTATAGTGCTGTGAATTCTTGATCCTGATTGGTCAGATATTGATTAACTTTCTGTAAAAGCAGTTAGTGCAGTAGTGCTCAATAATGTATAAACAGAAAATGTTTAAATTCTATACTCATAGTGTGTGTGTGTGTGTGTGTTTGCAGATAATGTTATTTTTCCATAAGTAGATTAGGTTATACTATCCCCTCCGAAAGTACTGGAATGGCAAGACCAATTAATTCTTTTGAGATCAAAAGATTAATATGAGACAATAGATCAGAATTTCAGCTTTCGTTTCCTGATATTTATATCTAGTTGTGTTAAACAAATGGAACATGGCACCTATTGTTTGAACTAAGAATTAACTTCTTATTAATACTTGATACGTTCACTGTGTGTTTGTTTGTGTGTGCACTTGGAGACAGACAGATTAAGGCCAGCTCAGACTGTGGCAGTGTGTGAAATTGAGGCTGTGCTTTGGCAGCTTGTGGCGGTTTATAGCTGAAGAATAATGTCATTGTACTCGTGACCCACAGCTCCCTCTATCATGTGATAATGCTGAAGTGAGTTTGCTTTTGTCACTCTGGTTAAAGGATGATAAGGGCGTTTGGGAGTGTGTTAGCCTGGCACTCAGACTCCGTGGTACAAGTCATGCAGTCTGACTCGTAGCCCAACTCACAATGATTTTACACTGAAAAAAATAGAGTGAGATTTCCTTAAGAAAGGTGTGGTAACAATTTCCACACATAAAGTCTTAGTAAATGTAACTAAGCATATGTTTAAGTAAGGTTCACTACTTATCACTACTTAACCGCCAATAACACCTGGCCAGTTAACATCCGCACTCATAAAGAGTGAACAGGCAAAACCCATTATCAATACGTATCTAACTTTAATGTAAACACAAACTATACAACTGAGTGCGAACCAAGAAAACTTCTTGCACAACATGTCATAATACATCCTTCAAGCCACCACAAAGCATAAGAAATATTGAAAATAACCCATTCATGACACTCAAAAATTAAATCAGTTTAAAGTTCCATAAACCCACATGCAAATCAAGTTTAAAAACCACGCCCCCAAATTAGCACGGTGCGGACTGTATTCATGTCAACTTTATAAGACCGTATTGATTTAAAGTTTATGCCACCAATTTAATTTAAACTTTGTCATTAACAGCACACAAAGGAAAGAAAATGTGTGCAGCACCGAGGCAAGCTCATAGTCCTGTTCTGTTCGGTGTGTGTTGATTTTGTTCAGGGGTCCAATCAGTTCATTACTCATTACATTACTTATTTTTTTCTAGTTTTGTGAGCATTTGCAAAATAATAGTAAATCCATTAAACTAGTGAAATAAGCACTTCGGGTTTATTTTAGATACACATTTACATGATTTAATTTAGTGCACCATTGGGGTTTTGTTTTGGTTTTTTTTGGGTTTTTTTTTGTAGCTCCTAGAAACAGTATTTTCTCAGTGTGGTACAACATTTGTGTTTTCAGTAAAGAAATATTTCAGACTAAATAAATCGTTTATGAAGTGTATTAACATATTTTTAGTGATCCACTCATGACCAAAGATTGATAAACCACATTAAACAGGAATTGTATGCCTATAGAGGTTGGTTAGTGTGTAAATTAAATCTGTAGTGAGTAGGTTTTCATAAAATGTCATAAAACTATATCTTTTTTAAAATGGGTGAGGATTTCACCCATTTCACCCAAAAGATCATAGAAATGGCACAGTTTCCTAATCTTTTAAGATTATTACTTGTCACGCTGTAAGAGACGATCCCAATCTAGTGGACTAATTCTGTAACACTGTGCGATTCTCCATGTCAGATTATATGATGATCTTTAAACGATAGACCTGTGATTAAATAAAATTGCTGCTTTCTTCTTATGGTGTCAAACAGTGCAATCTGGGTTTGTGCAGAAAATGGGCTTGCATAAACAAACATTTTATGAGTGTGAGGTAATAAGCATTTTTTTTTTTTTTTTTTTGGTCCATTAGCATTTTTCGCTCATGTTTTGTCATTGCCACTAATCATTTATTGTCCATGTGATGATGAACGATGCGTTTAGTCATTTAGGCATGCAGTTTGCGCAAGGCTAAACCGGTATATAAGCTTCCCTTCCTTATCAGCTTTGTAGCTCCAGTCCGATCTAAAGAAGCAAACGTCTGTCTTGGATAATCAATTACATTTGCGGTAAGAGTACTGTTTAATGTGTAAATTTCTTTTTTGGCAGGTTGATTGCTTTGTATAGGCAGAGTCCAGTACAATTTGGTGATTTGTCCTGTTCTAACACACTTACTAACCCTGGTCTCTAAGTGACGAGTTAAATGAGGATCGCAGCTAGGCTCTTTAATTTAAGTAATTGGTTTAACGTTTGTAGTTAATACGAGACCCCTTGGAGACATGTTTGACCCCAGGTTCTTGAATTGTAATGACTCTTGGCATGTGCAGCTGAGAGATCTGTCTGAATGAATTGACAACAGTTAGGAAAACAAAGCCATGTTGATATCGCGTTATGATATTAGGGTCTAATCAGGTGCTTTTAGTTTGAACGCAAATCTAATATGCATACATTTAAACCGAGTCAGTTTCTGTGCTCTGGATAATACATCAAATGTAATTTTTCTTTCATCTGTGGGTAGTCTAGTTTCAGGGGCATCTCAGGTTTTGGTGTCTTGACTCCTATTCATTGTGTTTTGTCTTTTTGATGAAATTCATTAAATAATGAAAATAATAAAAGACAGATGGGTAAATGAAAATAAATGGGGATTTAAACAAAAAGAAAAGTCTAAATTTATGCTTCAGTGGTCAGAACAGATGTCAGAGTATTGTATAAAGGAGGCAAGGATTTGATTGATACAGTATTGTTTGAGTTTTTCCAAGTTTGATTGATCTAAGAGTTAAGAGATTGACCTTTCTGGAAATACTGTAGTTAGTGATAATATAAAAGGTTTAAGATGTTCAGGTATTGGTGACTGACTAGCATTCACTACCATTTTCTGTAGCTTGAGGGAGTGAAATTTTCAGTAGAGAGGTGGAGTGTAATTATGAAACTTTACTTGACATTGATCATGAACAAGTACTGAATGACTGTCCAAGGTTGTGGTCACTCTTCTCTGATTCCATGCTGAAAACCTAACATGTTTATTGTCCATTACAAAACATGTGACTATTACAAAATGGGTTATTAGTAGACAGAGAAATTGTGATTAAAAATTTCCTTTGCACCATTTATTTTCCACATGGATTTTATAATTATTTATCTATCAGCAGAATGCTTCTGATGTCCTGCTCTTGAATTATACTATCCTCAGTCTCAAACTGTGATTGGTTTGTGGTGGTCTGTGTGCATGTAGAGTGATTTGTGTGATTATTGACTCTAAACCTCAGTGTGGTTCTTAAAGGTTTTTTTCCATACCAGTAAAACTCAAGGCTTTTAATATCTGTTATCTTTTTATAGAGTGGCTCTGGCGTCATCTCTACCACTAAGGGTATTGCCCAAATGGAAAAAAGAAAAAATATAAAATACAAAGACAGTGTGTTCTGAGTTTATATCTATGTTTTGGTTCATAGGGGTTGCAAAGAATGTTTGCCGTTAGTGTGTGGGATTTGCGAGTGTGGGAAGATGATTAAAAGGCAGAGGTCACAGCGTCACTATGGAAATTACAGCTGGGGATTCTTCTTCATCCCAGCAACTCTCAAACAGCTGTTTGTCCCCACATGTTCATAGAAGTCAAGCCATTTCTCCAGTGTGTTTTAGCTTAGTCCAAAATGGCACGGTCTTCTGACCTCAGGATTGATTTCAGTGCAATACGATCTGAAAATTGCCAGTAAGTGCACTGAAGATCAATACACTGAGCCTGGTTTAAGTGGCGTTAACTCTTGAATCAGTCTGTAAGGATGATGAGTGGATTTATTTGATCATGCCACTTTTTACCAAATAATAAACCTATACCAAATAACTGGAATTGCTGTATCAGAAGAACTGTACCATTTAAAATATCAAGATTTTAAATGTTCTCTGACCAAAAGGATACACTGAGATGACTTGTATGATGGTGTTTTAAATAAACGATATACGTATGTATATATTTTTGTTAACTAGACTTGATTTCCTCTGACCTACATTTTTGTTTCTTGTCTCTCAGTACTGTGCAGGCTCTGAGACAACAGGAGCTCCATGATGGCTAGCGGACAGGGTGGTCATGTTGATCGTCCCCTGCTCTCATCCTTCAGGCCATCTTCAGCTCCTAAACTAAATGTGCAGCGCTCGCTATCCCGAGAGACCATCACCATCCATTTCTCTGCAATGGGGAAGGAGGAGGATCAGGAGGAAGAGGGCTTATACGGACCCTTAGACCTGCCAAGCGACGCAATGACGAACAGTCAGGGAGTAGTAACGGCTTTGGAAGCAAGTGAAGACCTTGTTCTTGAAGGAGATACAGAGGTGAAGTCTGTCAGTAATGTTGATGTTGAGTCCCTTTCAGCCATGTCAGGTCAACAGAACACTAATAAGCAGGAACACAGTTTTACTTGCTCTGCTTCTGCTGAGCCTACGAAGGGGACAGGATCCGCATCAGGCTCCACTAACTCCTCACCTTCCAAATCAGTGTCCCTTCCCTCAATGGACAAGGCTTTTCTCAACCTCATAAAGTCTTTGTCTACAGATTTGGAGCCCCGGGAAGGAGTCCCCGCTCCTCCGTCTTTGCGCCATCGGCAGTTGATGAAGAATCTGGTCAAATCTTTGTCTACAGACACAACCCAGGATCCCACAGGATCAAACCGCTCTTCAGACTCCCGCCTCAACCTGCATCTCTTCAAACAGTTTACCCAACCCCGAGCCACTACAAGTGCAGGAGACTCCAAAACTGCTCCATCGTCTCCTTTAACCTCACCTGACAACCGCACCTTCTCCTTCAAGGTGTCAGAGGTGGAGGCACGCATTGAAGACACGAAACGCCGTCTTTCAGAAGCCATTTCAGATCCTTTGCACTTGATTAGCAAGTTCATTGGAGATGACGCTTCCAGTATTTACAGGCCTAAACCTCTTTCATCCAGTGCCACAGAATTGACAAGTTTTTCCACTCTGAATGGCCATCTTGAAAGCAACAATAATTACAGTATCAAGGAAGAAGAAGGTGACCTGGATGGTGAAGATGTTACCCCAGAGGCAACTGAGCTGGCCTCAGCTGCTGAAAGCAAGACTGCCAAACCTTGTACATCCTCTCTGGGACTGGAGAAGTGCTCCATGTCCGCACTGGCCAAGCAGGATGACGAAGAGTTCTGTGAACTTTACAGTGAAGAATTTGAGTTCTCTGTGGATACAGAGGGGCAGGTTGATCACACTGAGGACACAAAGCCTGGAAGTGGTGCTTCCAAGCCTGCTAGTCAGAGCACAAACACTTTTAGTGAAGATGAGATAGAGTTGGTATCGGCATGTAGTATTCCACATAAGACTTTGTTAGCTCTGACCGTCATTACCTATGGATACTTTATTCTACCTTTGCCCACATACCTTACAGGAATGTTGCTGGGTGTAGCACTAGGATTCATGCTAGCCATTGGTGTAGTGTGGCTAACAGGCCCAAAGCTACCAGGAATTAGACGTTTAAGAGCACCGCGTGATCTGTGGAACGTGGCGCAGTTGGATATCAAAGAGCCAGGCATCTTCAAGGTAGGTCTTGCTTAGCACATTGTTTGTTTTACTCACTCATAGGAAGAAGAAGATTGATTGCACCACTTCCTCATCGTAATTTTTAAACAAGCTCATAGATATGTCCATAGTCATGATGCAAAAAGGCCCCAGACACTTCTTATTAGCTCATAAGAGATCACCCCTACCTCAGGATGAGAAAGGGTTAATGTTAAGCAAACTGAGAAAATATATAATGTGACTGTGGTACTGTGATATGTCGATTGTCTTGGGAGATTATGTGTTTATTTTTTTCTTAATACTTGGATATGCCACCCCTCCCCTTAATAACAGCACTGATCCTGTCAAGTACAGAATTTGTCAGTGCCTATTTTTTTGTTCCAAATATTCCCACAAGTTTTGTAGAAGATTGAGGTCTGGTGATTCTGCAGGCTAAAGTGATACTTAGGAGTGTCAGAGTTGTGATCTGCTTGTACATGAATCACAAAAGGCAGCCATACTTCCAGTTTTACACATTTTTCATGTGTGCAGCCTTTCGACATTGTACAGTAAGGTGCTGGTATTGGTGGACGTGGTGGATTTTGTCTGGGGAGCTTAGTTGATATAGTACAGCAAATTATAATGCAAAGTAAAGTCATAGGATTACTATTTGGTGCTCAAACATCAGCACATATGTGTGTGTGTGTGTGTGTGACGATGTATAAAATGTGCAGACGATTGTACCAGTGCTTGAAAAATCAAGTGATTGCAGACAGCAATGAAATAAAGTACTAATAAAATGAAGTAAAACATGAATAAAATAATAAAAAGAATTAAAACCACAAATGAAAAGCCAGCACAAAACAGAAGACTTGATACTACAGATTTTAAAAAGATTTGAACACCAAGGATAATAAATAACTTTCTATTCTGGATTTAAAAATATCTGCCTTGGGGGAAGCCTTTGTACAAAAGATAAAAGCAGCTGGTTAGAAGGTCTTGAATCTGTGCTTTTTTTTTTTTTTTTTTTTTTTTTGTGGAATTCTTCTTTATGTGCAAATTATGTAACAAAAACACACCCATAAAAACCCATAAACCCAGGTAATATATATCCCATCCAAAGTGATGTGTTGAAAAATATATTGTTATATCCTGTGGGAAGAGAGGTTTCATGCTTTGTCTATAGTCATCTGACAAAACCAAACTGAAAACAAGTACAATAAAATATAGATTATGTTTAAAAGAATTTGTCAGAGAAGTGACACTTCTGAGGTTTTTAGGTAAGTTATTGAGTTCCTAATCCTAACCATAAGCCCTAAAACAAACGGTTATCATAAAGGTCAAAACTCAGTTTGTGTTAATATTAAGTGTACGTAGAACACACAGAACTGTGTGACAACCACAACGTTTTCACCTTTGTTATTTACACAGAGATTGTTTATCCTGTGTGAATCAATTGTAATAACTATAGATGTCCTCTGGCAACGTTACTTAACAGGCATATGTCAGGCAATTTTATCCCATCTGAATAGTACTATTGTCTCTTATCTTCTTTTACATCACATGCTATAGACATCTTTCAGAGAAGTGTATAATCGGTGGATTACCTCACCTTGCTTTATGACCCAAATCTAACTGAATTCATGACTTTGTGCTTTAAAGTCTGAGCTCCTTGTCAAAATGTCGAATGCGCATTTGTGTTTACTGTTTTAATGCTGTTTGCATGAGCGAAATTTGTTTGTTTATTCCTGCAGGGATGGATGAACGAGATTCAGAACTACAACCCGGAAAAGTACCATGCAACACTGACCCACTCTGTGTTTGTGCGCTTGGAAGGCTCAACTTTGCGGATCTCCAAACCCAACAAGAATATCGCCCGGCGAGCCAGTTACAACGAACCCAAGCCAGAAGTTACATACATCAGCCAGAAAATCTATGATCTTACAGACAGCAAGGTGTGTGTGGAATGAAGCTTTAAACTTCTCATATACTAAATATTGTTTACAATCACCCATCTGATGGGATGTAAAGAATATACCATTTTCAGTGAACTGCATTAACATGTTTTTTTTTTTTGTTTTTTTTTTGCTGTTTTGAAAAAGAACATGACAGAAATTCCAGCAAGAGGAAATTGCGAGGGGAAGTGTTACAATTTCGAAATGCAGGGATTGCCTGGGTTGTTTTTTCCTGCCCCAGGTCATGGTGCCAGTCTAATTTTAACCAGTCCTCTTCTTCTGTGCAGGTGACCCTGGTGCCCCAGAGTCTCGCCAGGAAGCGGGTGTGGAACAAGAAGTACCCGATACGCATTGAGCTGGCCAAGCAGGATGACTTCATGTCTAAGGCAGAAGCAGACAGAGCCTCAGAAGAGAAGGAGAATCAAGACATTGTGGGCTCACAGGAAGGAGGAAGGGTGGGTTCAGACCGTGACCTGCCCACCATCTACTTGTTTGGAAGGACAGGAAGGGACAAAGAGGAGTGGTTCCGGAGAATTCTTCTAGCCTCAAAACTCAAATCTGAAGCAGCTAAGAAGACAGCAAGCCTGCCAACTAGCAAGAGTGGTGAGTGTGTGAGCTGCTTCCACTCTGTCAATACGAATATCAGTATTAATATAGATGTCTTTAGTGAGCCACATAAATCTAGAATGAGCATTCTGCCCATTGAAATCAATTCAACATGGATGGCTTGCTGTTAATATAAGGTTTGTGTATGTGCCATTTTATTAATGCAGTACAGTGTGATTCAGTACTATGTAGACCTGTGCCAGTAACAGAATCGCCTTATATAGGAAATTGTTTTAGCAAATGACCCTCTTTTTTTTTTTTTTTTGGACTGTTTATTATTTTTCCAACTCTTTGGCCATTTAAAGTGAAGCACAAGCATCAGAAATGGTCGCCATCAGGTTCTTGCAAAAACTTGACCTTGGGGCACAATAGTGTCCCTTTTGACAGTTTCTTATTTATGGGCATCCAGTTTCACCAGCATGCACCAAATTTAATAGGCATTTGATGGATCTCTATAAGACAGAAAAATTTTACAGTCACATGCATTAATGTGATAGGTCACCCAAAAATGAAAATTCTGTCATTATTTACTTGTCATGTCGTTTCAAACCCATAAGACTTTCATTCATCTTTGGAACAAAATGAAGATATTAGTAATGAAAGCTGGGAGATTTCTATCCTTCCACTGACAGTCCATGTAACTAAAACTTTCAGAAAGTTCATAAAGGCATCGTAAAAGTAATCCATGTGACTCTAGTGGATTAATCCCAGATTTGTGAAGCGATACGAATGCTTTGTGTGCGCAAAAAAAATTAAGTCTTTACGTTCTCACGATACAGCCGGACCCGAACCGCTGTATGCGAGCTTCGTTCTTTACATTCTAAGTCGATTTTGCATTACCTGGATGCCAGGACCTTGAGAAACTTACCCTGCTGTAAACAGTGCAGTGCTTCTGGGTCCGGTTGTACCGCGAGAACGTCCGCTCTCACGTTAACGCAACACGTATGCGTCGTGGTTCTCTCGTGACCGTGCATCGGAGATCTACGCGGAAGTGAAGATATTTTATGAATAAAGACTTAATTTTAGTTCTTTTACACAAACAAAGCACTCGTATCGCTTCATAAAATTGGAATTAAACCACTGGAGTCACATGGTTTACTTTTACAATGCCTTTATGAACTTTTTCGGAGCTTGAAAGTTTTGGTTATGTGGACTGTCAATGGAGGGACAGAAATCTCCCAGGTTTCATTAAAAATATCTTCATTTGTATTCCGAAGATGAGCGAAAGTCTTATGGGTTTGGAACGACATGAGGGTGAGTAATTGATGACAGAATTTTCATTTTTGGGTGAACTATCCCTTTAACTCCAACAGGAAGTTGGCCATTTTGGATTTTGTGATTTTTGAACACTCACTTTTAAAAATTCCTCCTAGGGGATTCATCAGATTCAAACCAAATTTGGACCGCATGATGTCAAGATATCCCATATGCTAAATCACAGAGGAATTTTCAATATCTCAAATGGTGTTGCTGTGCAAATATTAACTTTGTGACATAATTCTACTATAGATGGTGCAATGCTGTTCAAACCACTACCGCTACAAAAAGTTTGCCGCTTGTAGACATGCACTTTTTTGTGAATTTTTTTTTTTCTGCTAATGAAATGGTAGTATGTATAGCTACATGTTCATACTTGCTTTGCTGACAGAATAGGAAAGCAAGCTAGAGACTCCAACAATCTCTGCTACTTCCATCCAAGCTTTATTTATCTTTGTAGACTTTATAAAGATGTAAATAGACAGACAGTAAATAGGCAGTAGCTGAAGGTAGAATCTAGAGTTGTAAGTGGGGTACTGAATAAATGTCAAACCACAATCATTTGGATTTGTCACATGAATCAAACGTTGTCGCTGTGTCACTTGCTGCAATCGCTGAAAACACTGCTACAAAAAAAAATGTTGGTTCCCTTGTCACTTTTTTGCTAGTGTGGAAAAAAAAGGGGTAAGTATTTGCTTTGAAAAGCGTTCGCCATGCCTCCTTCACTGGAAGCAACAGACTCAGAAGCCACATTTCAGAAGGTGATATGATTTATAATGAAGCTTTATAAGATTTGTATCATCTGTACAATATGATACAAATCATATAAATCATTCGTATGATTTATAATGTTAGCTGTAGCTGATATTTATTTGAGTGCATATTGTGTGCATGTGTGTAGCTCCAGTGCTGTCCCATAGCCGCAGCAGTAGCAGAGGCAGTCTGGATGAGCTCCTGTCATCCCAGGCAGCTAAGAAAGAGTCGAGTGTAAGTGCCAGACAGAGGTCTCTGTTGGAATACAGTATCTACATGGCAAACTACATCGGTCCTTCTAAAGCAACCAGTGCCAACACCAGTCCTGGAGAAAGCCCACACAGCAGCCCTGGGGTGGGCAAAAAGGTATCACACATGGAAAAGAGAATGTGTCTGTATTTGTGTGTTGGTTTGCTTGTGTCTGTACATGCATTTTGAGGTGTGTACACATTGCCACTAAAAATCTAATTTTATCATAATTTTACCCTCCTTTTCTCATTATAAATAAATAGTTTATTTTTGCCACCATTCTGAAATTAAAAATATATATATATTGCAGTTTTTTTTTTTAATGTGACACTCTTTTAGATTATGATGGATTTTTTTTTCCCTTTTTTTTTTCCCCTACAAAAAATGAAGGTCACATGATGGTAAGAGGTCACATGAGTGTGTTTGGAGTCTGTGCATGAATGTGAGATGGTGTGTGTTTCCGCTTATTTGTGCCGTTTCTTCAAATATGACGCTCATTAAGTGAACCTATACATCCAGACACATTTATTGATTCTGGTCTCTGCTTGTGAATCAGTTGCCAAGCAGCCCGGTAAAAGAAAAAGAGGAGGTGTCTGTGAGCTGGCTGAACGCTCTGATTGGCCGGATCGCGTGGGATTTCTTCAGGGAGCAGCACTGGTCTGAATGGGTGTCCAGGAAGATACAGATGAAGCTCAGTAAAATCAGAGTGAGTTTGTTGAGAAATAATCATTTCTCCGATTTTCTTGTATTTTCAGGCATGTAAGACTTTTTTTGGCCAGCCTGTGTATGTTATAATTTTTTATAATTTTCATTTATATTTTGTTAGTATGTGAGGTAGCTTTAGCACTTTTGGCATTTACAGGAAGGTTAAGTGACACTACAGTACTGTAGGTTCTGCTTAAATTGCATTAAAAATTCACAGTCATGCTAATTGCAAGGTTACACAATTAAACATTGGTGTATAATGACTTATAATGACAGATCTTTTCCAAGCTGGACAGAGGTATTAAGCTCTGAATTGTAACAAAACTCTTCCGCTATTGTTCAGGAAACAATAAAGCTCTGACGCATAGCAGCACTAGCTTTACATTATCAGTGTTCTTCCTTGCCCAAATCTCACACATTGGTTGCTAGTGCTTGTTGCATGGATTTCTTGGTAGTGCGTAGCTAGCACAATGATCCTTCTTTTTGTGCACAAATCATACATGCATTTATCAACAACATAATGAAGCACTAGGAACAAATATCTGGAACCAAAAGACATAATGTTTAACAGTGAGGGGAAAAAGGATAGAAAATAAATGACTCCATTCCACTGCAGGTCCTTAAAGTGTCTTATAGAGGCAGATGAAGGTGAAATACGTGGTGAACTTATATGAATTTTTGTGAGGAAGTGAAATAGTATATATTGACAAAAGTAGGAAAGGAGAAGAGAGATAATACTCATAGTTTCAGGTCCCACGGGGTCTCAATGAGACAGCAGCATTCAGAGCATTTATTTAGCTTATTTGACTCTGGGTCAAATTGGGTAATAAGGCCCCATTCTCAATTTCAGGGGAAGACAAGAAAAAAATCATATTATAAAAGTGCAGTGGCAGATCTAGAAACTTCTGTCTAGGGTGGAAACGGTTGTTCAATATCTGGTTGAGATCAAATAGTACCATTATAGTTTTTGTTCGTAAGCTTTTGTCATCTCAAAATGTTCAGCTTCTCATTTTCCCCTGATTTTTTTTCATACTAGGTGCCAAGTACTTTTTGAATAACTTCTAAAATTACCCAAGTGGTTTCAGGAACATGTGCACAGTGATTGTAGTATGGTAGAGACAACATAAATGTTCTCGACGCTGCTCTCACTGAGACCCCATGGGACCTGAAACAATGCCACAGAACAATTTTCCGCTTCTGGCTTTTTCACAGCAAGCATGGTTAGCTCTTGCTGATCTGAAATCTGGATTTTGTACCACAGCGCTATTGAATTCTCGATTTTCAAAGTTAATTTCCTATAACAGCAGCTCTGACAATAGTGCTCACAATGGGTTTAAAAATGTTTAGTTATTTAACAAGTAAAAAATGTGTAATTGTTGGTATGGTGACGTTTTCTATGTGGAGAGGTTTATTGAATATTTATGGAAGGAGTCTCCAGTGTCAGTGCTTTGTAACCGTCAGTAAGCCATATGAGGAATGCTTTGTTTCACGGATATCCCACAACATTAAATCCAACTATAAATGGCTAAAAAGAACATGTATTTGGCGATTTGCTCTGGTGTAAGAGGACTACGGGCCATGCTGTTATTGGAAAATTATCACCTTCAGGGTGATAACAGTAACTGGGCTTTGCATCAGGCCGCATCGCTCCACCCCGTTATTGATTATTTCCCTATAAGTGCACACCCCCTTGTTCCCTATAAGTGCACACCCCCTTGTGTTTTATTTCCTACTTGTCACAGGTTGCACTTGTCTGGTTGCTTTGAATGATTGATTTTTTTTTTATGTTGTTGTTGTTGTTGTTGTATTTCTTCAGTTGCCTTACTTTATGAATGAGCTGACGCTGACTGAGCTCGACATGGGCGTGTGCACTCCCAGAATCCTTTGGGCCTCTCAGCCCTCAGTGGATCATCAAGGTGAGACAAGGACTTACATATAGCTGCAAACAGTTTTTATAGTAATATCAATGAGTTAATTTGGAGCTTAGTTTGCAGCTTAGTTAGAATTACTGTTTACAAATATTGTCGTACATATATATTGAACATAAAATTTCAGAATACATCTGAATACATAATCACAATTTTGGTCAATCATTTTTCAGATTTCATGAACAAAATCCCTTATGAGTCGTATGGTAAATGAAACTTCCTGATTAACTGTGGTGTGATCAAGCCTGTGTGTGCATGTGACACAAGAACCATAATCTGGTCATCTGACTTTCGATGATGTCATGTGATGACAAAATCGCTCATTGTCAAGTTTAGTAATGACTTGAATATTAATTCACTTTGACGAGTGTAAGATACAGTCCAGTCATTTCAACATGCTCATTCACTTTCACACCACACACACAAACACATGCTGTATTCCATTATGAATCAGCCTGTTATATTAGACCTGCTTGGCTGTTGTTCAGAAGTGTAGGCGTCTTCTTGTGACCTGTCTCTGGCCTCCTTTCACTCTGACTAATTCGATTACAAAACCTGTGTGTCCCAGGATGACTGCTGTAATACATTTAACCCTGCAGTGACGAGGGGATGGCGCTACAATAACAATGGCAGATATGACGGGGTTATTTAATTTATTATATTTAAAAGTGCCTTATCTTCGCACCAAACTCGAGGATAATGACCCAAGCAGGTGGAGCCAACAAAAAAAAAAAAACCTCCAGCACTGTCTACATAGCATTTTTATGTTAACTCAAATATATCATTGAAATATCATGAATGAAACATTGAAATATCAACTTATATTTAAAGCAGGGGTGTCGAACATACAGCCCATGGGCCAGTACTGATGCGATAATGGTTCTAACTCAGCCCATGAAATAAATTTAGAATCCACATTCTAAATTAAAATCTTCTTGTGGATGGTAATTGAATTAAAAAATGTTTAAAAAGAGCTAGTTATTCCACTAGGGAACAAAATAGAGCATTAAACTGAGAGCCATCAACTTAACTCACCTGCTGGACTGACGGACGCCCCAATTTACACAAAGACGCCACCCATGTACACAAAGCTCCACCCCCACAACCTGGCTTGTAGAGTTCCACAAGAGTTAGCATTATCAAGAACCATTATGACATCTACTTCGGCCCAGTGCATTCGGCCAAGTGATAACACTATAAACACACAAAATTCAGTGCATACTGATTTACAGTATGAGAATGTTCAAGAGTGCCTTCGCTATCCTGTTTTACTTTGTAATGTAACGAATATATCTACTTGATTCATTATGCAAAGTCCACCATTCAGATAGTTCAAAGCTTTATACAGATTGCCTTTATATACCTGTCCAGGAGCAACATGGCTAATTCTGCGTATTTAAAGCAGGGGTCCAGCTTCATCCCATTCACCAGTAATAAACTACTCCACCTTGCAAAAGCACTGCCAGTGTTTATTCTGGTATTACTGTGGTTCTATATTGCTCACAGGAGAATTATCAGGCTGTGCTTTTCTCAGCCGCATTACACTCTTCTGCCCATGAGTCTCGAGTCCATGGTTAAACAATTTTTTTTTTATCATGTTCTAAATATCTTTAAAGTTATTTGTACAGATAAGAAATAAAAAAAAACTATTGCACTTTTAAACAGTAATTTCACCAAGTATATAATGTAAAAAAAAAAAAATAGGTAACATATAATGTAAAAAAAAAAATAGGTGATTACAGCAGAAAGTAAAGTAAAGTAAAGTAACATTATGAATAAATAATTTCCATACTTTTCCATTCTACAAGTACAAGGAGAAAGGGATTGTTACAAAAAACAAAAAAGAATCCAAAATAAAATAGGACGGGCATTAAAATGTATGTCTTTTTTTTTTTTAATTATTTAAATTTTTTTAACATTCAGGGCTCTGTGAGATCCTAATGGCTGTGAAGAGAAAGGGAGTCTTTGCTTTATTTCATTCCTCTTCTGAGGAATTTGTGTTGCTGAATTTAGCAGTGGGGCAAAGTGAAAGCAGTTCTAGACAGCCTGGATGTGCTGTCTCATCTTTCCCACACTGCCCTCTATTGACCTGATGCTAATGCTGTGCAAACTGGCATGATATAAACTGTGACTAAATACAGCTCAAATATCTCTCTCTCACACACACGCACGCACACACACACACACACACACACACACACACACACACACACACACACACACACACACACAAAAACACACACACTCCCTTCTGGTAAGGACCCACCTCTGTTTACCAGGAGGATCATAAATCCATGTCCAGCTGTTTCTTCCTTTGCGAAGGCTTCTCTCTCACTGGCTGTGTGAGAGAAGATTTTCGAAAGAATGATTTCCGATCGCAGATTCAGAATGAACTGTTTAAACTTCCTAAACTTCCAGTTGAGTCTGCTGCATATAAACAAAGCTACTTTCTCGCTCTCTCTGTCTTTCAGGTCTGTGGTTTGATTTGGAAGTCTCTTACAAGGGTTCATTCCTCATGACTCTGGAGACGAAGATGAACCTGTCGCGATTGGGGAAGGAGGGTGAGGCTGTCGGCGAGTTTGGAAAAGATGGGTAAGAACAACGTAATCCATAGCATCAGATTCAAGCTCATTTATGTCACTCTCCAGGCAATAGACCTACATGAAAGCAGAACTCCTGGCCTCCAGGAGTCTCATACTAACTGCGTAATTGAGGTCTGAATGTTTGCCATCTGTTGTTTTTCCAGGTGTGGTGCATACTTAACATATTTAATAAGGTTAAATAGATTAGGTTTTGTTTTAAGAACAGATATATGATATATACTTAAGAGAAACAGCCTTTTCTACATTGTCTTGATAACAAATCTGTGTGGCAGCTTGGGAAATCTCTAAATCAAACATTTTTTACTTTATATAGTTCTTTAAAAATAAACCTGCAGGTTTTCTTGAACTGAAAGACTTTTTCCGCATTTATCTGAACCATATGTAAAGTCTGGTTACCTCCAAAAGTGAAAAAGAAAACAAACAATTCCGAACTCACTCACTGTGTTTAAATATCACCATCGTTGAGGTTTTTTTTTTTTTTTTTTTTTTAAAGCTCATAGGTTCATACTGATAGTACTGACAGCCAATCAGAGACTCTTCTGACTGACGAGAGGAATTTATTTGTTCATTTAATAAAGTTGTAGTCTCACTGCAGTTTACACACTGGGGTTAATTATACTTTAAATCTGCTGCTATTTAATAACTAGTGTGCTGCTTTTTTTTCTCTGCTCTCTGTCTCTCTCGCTCTGTGTGTATGTCTCTCTCGGTGAGTAATTCTGCATCTTTTCTGAGAACTGATTTAGCATATAATGTTTCTTCAAGGGAAGCAGAAGCACTAGATTTGACCTGTTGTGCCATTTTGATGCCCACACTGTGCTTCTGACGAAGGCAGACACCAGTAACACCAGTTCCAAGCATTAGTTGTAGGGTTGCTTTGGATAAAAAGGACCCTGAAGCGTTCTGGTGTATTTCTGGTCAATATTCAAATTAATTAGAAATTTTATACAGAGATTAGGCAACATTAACACGGTTTTCAGCCCAAAGTGATAATATGTGCAAGAACGGGCATGTGCTAATAATAAAAGGTTTTATTTATCTGACAGCGATATCATAACCCTGCAGATGAAACACTATTATCTGTTGGAGATTATATTCCACAAATATTTCATTTCTTGACTTTTTGTTATTATTTTTGTCAGAAGTAGTAGCAAACATGCCATCTTTGCTTGAGACATTCTAATCCATGTTTATTTCAGTCTCTTGGAAGCTGAGACTCTGCCTGAAATTGGACATCCAACTTGAAGCGATAAACTACATTGCACATATTATCATATTTCATTTTCTAAGGACGTTTTAGTGTTTCTGCTCCTCCTTAAATCTGCATCATTTTACTTCTGTTTCCTTCGCTGTCCATTCCCTCTGTGCCTAGTGACACCTTAGATCTTTTCCCATAATCCTCGGTTACCTTATAGCAGCTACGAAGAGCCATTCTCTCAACAGCCTCTCTGTTTTCTCTCTTAATAAGACAAAATAAATGCAGAAATATGTGCAAAACTCTGTCCTGAAGACTCTCAAGTGGTGTAAGACATATTGTCTGTTAAGTGCTGATGCTGAAGACTCCTTCCATAAATGTTAAAAAAACTTCTCCTCAGAGAAAAATTCATCATATTGATGACATTGTTAAATAAAGGTTGTTAAATAAAAGCATGTTTTTTTTTTTAAATCTGGTTAATATTAGTTTTTGATTGTACCTGTAGCTGTGAATTAGCTGATATAACAGAAATAGTAGCGGATTAGAACTAGTGCAATAATATAAACAAGGCATGCTGTTATAGAAAATTAGTCAACACCTTCTGACCAATCATATTGAAGAATTCAGCAGCGCTGAGATATACACTTTATGGTTGTTGATGTTTGATAGATAAACTGTATACAAACTGTAGGCTAAAAAACTCTTTTCTTTTGCTTCCAGTTTAACTACAGCTGGGTTAATTTCTTGACACAACCTTTCTTTTAAACTGACTGTATTTATTGTAGCTTCTCACTGCAGCCCCATAGTGGCACAGTCGCCAAATTTCTCAGTGCAAAAAAAAAATTGACGATACTTCTTTTTTTAAACCCATACAAGCCTTCCTACAGTGAACTATTCTTCATATCCTCTCATTGCCCACAGCTCTTATATATATATATATATATATATATATATATATATATATATATATATATATATATATATATATATATATATACATATATATAATATATGCTGAAGCTTTATCCTCTTGTGTGTGCATGTGTGTGTTTAGTAGGATTGTGATCTACGCATGCTTGTTGTATTTGAGCACACTACAAGTCATGTCTTCATTCATGGTTAAGGGTTTTTGATTCAATCCTTGATATAATCCTGGCCAGTCTACTTATTTGTTCTGTTTACCTAAGCTGAGATATTTAGCACTCAGAATCTGAAACAGAGTGAAAATAGGGCCTTTCGCACCGCTTTAGTTCCAGAACTAAATTTACAGTACTAAAGTACTGGTCGATTTTGCGCGAACTGTTTCCCAGTACCATTTAAAGGGTTGCATTCACACCGACAGTGGGCATTAGGAAGTGACGTAAGCCGGTCGACAGCGACGTCATTTGTGTGCGGCGTTCAACAACGGAAACAAAGAAGAACAACGTAAACAACCAGAGGATGGAGGACGCTGTGATTGGAGCTGTGTTTTTGTTGTGTCTCGCGGGTTTCACAATAATGGACATGGAATGTCGACGTATATGTAAAGCTATTGAAAGAACGGTATGTTTAGACAGCGTTTTAAATCATGGCGGGTGAGGGCATTTTCGTACGCGTTTGGCCAATCAACATCTACTTACATCACAGATAGTACCAGTTGTGCTGGTTAGACCCTGCTCCGGAGTAGGAGCTAATTTGGTTCTCAAAAAAGGCAGTCTGGTACTAAAATCGCACCCAGTTCTGGATGTGCGAAAACACCAAAAAGTGGGTAGTTCCACAATTAGTTTAGGTGCTATGAAAAGGTTCCCGCGGTGCGAAAATCCCTAATGTGGACTGGGCCAGGTTCTGTCAAAGACTATAGTTTATGAAAGTTAACCGTGTGGGTGTGGATTTCTCAGGCACAGACCACGTACGTACTGCCTTGCCGATAGCGATGAGGAGTCGTCCAGTGCCGGGTCCTCTGAAGAGGACGATGGGACGGAGAATGTCTCTGATAAAAACCTTCCACCGGGTGCAGAGGGGTGAGTGGATTGTCTCAGTCACTTCTATACATCCCTCCGATAAATACTGATGCCAGGAAATTACAATGTATAACAATAATAAAGCAAATAAGAAATAAGCAAGGAACATATCAATGATGATCCTAACAATTGGGAGTAAGTTTTATTTTCACTTCCTTTAACCAGCCACATTCCTGCATTCCAGATACACTGGAGTCCACAGGCCGAGCAAGATCATGAAATTCGTGGACAAGATAACCAAGAACAAATACTTCCAGAAGGCTACAGAGAATGAGTTCATTAAGAAGAAGATAGAGGAAGTGTCAAACACACCACTTCTGCTCACTGTGGAGCTTCAGGAGTGTAAGGGAATGCTGGCTGTCAACATCCCGCCTCCCCCTACTGACAGGATATGGTATGCTCCATCACTCACTAATGCACAAGTAATGGAGATAATGGAAATGTAATAGCAATACACGACTCACCGTGATGCCACATAGTGGAGTAACCTTGCAATTAGAGAGAGAATTCTGAAATGTGCCGGGATGGCTGGTGTAAATGTACACCCAAATATAATGAGCTACTGATCTGAATTAGGTAATAGGATAACTCTAGTGGTTCTTCAGTGCCCCTGTTAACTACTGCAGCGGGGTAAAACAGAGTGTTGTGTTTTTCAGGTACGGCTTCCGCAGCCCTCCTCTTCTGGAGCTAAAGGCTCGTCCTAAACTCGGAGAGAGAGAGGTGACGTTCGCACACGTTACTGACTGGATAGAAAAGAAACTAGAGCAGGAGTTTCAGGTAAGGACTCAAGAAACCGTCTCAGCTGATCTAGTTGAAACAGCAGAATAGATCCAATAGTGCATAGAATTGTGAAGTGCAACAATGATCTTTATATCAGAATGGTGCATTACTACCTGTACCCTATAAAGAGCAAAGTTCATTATGAGTGTTCTGTACCTAAGCTAGGCTACACCATCCTGAATCAATCATATACATGTTGGATACTCTCACTTGGACACTGTACCATCTAAGAACTGCTGCTGTAATCGTAAAGACTCTTATGGACTCTTAGTCACAATATACTCATACTGAGCATCCTTTCAACCTTTGTAAGTACTGCCTGGCTTTGTACGAGAGTAATGATTCATAATCCCACTATCCGGTGTCACCCAGATAAGGATGGGTTCCTTTTGCGCCTAGTTCCTAAAGGAAGGTTTCTTCATGTCATCACAGGGAGTATTTCTTGCTATTGTCTCCTCTGGTTTGCTCATTAGGGATCTAAATCTGCTAGCATATAAAATTTTGTTGAATTGAACGACATGTTTGAGTGAGTAAGACGTTTTATTTAGTTTGCTTTTTTTTTTTTTTTTTTTTTTTAAACTCACCATCATTGATCAATAGTCATAATGTAAAAGATCATCGCTTTATGCCTGGATAATAACTGAATTAACCTCTGTTTCTTGAGAAATATGAGCCCAGGTCTCCTACCTAAATTCCTGTTCGCACTATTTCCACAGAAAATCCTCGTGATGCCAAACATGGATGACGTGTGGCTCACCGTCATGCATTCTGCCATGGACCCTCGGTCAGACGTGATGGTAACAGAGAGCAAGGGAGCCACGACAGTCCCCGAGGCTGACATTCTAACCTCTGAGGGGCCGTGAAGGACCACTACTAGTTCTGGTATTGGCCAAATGAGAACTTAGGTTGTGGTTAGAAAAAGGGGGCCATCAAGGGTGTTTTATTCCTTGTGGAGTTTTTGAAGAAAATGTGGAGGATATTAAGACAATGCTGCTTTAATTACATTATCAATGAGAAGGTTCATTCCTGTGGAAGAAATATGCGAGCACAAACATGGAGAGTATGTTTGGAGATGGAGGACTTGAGAAAAAGAGTAATGGGTAATGTAGATGCAGGAAGGACGACGACGTGCAATGAAAAGCTATGAAGGAAGATCGATGACTATGCGAATATTTAATCAGGTAAAGATGGAATATCTGTATTTATGAGTGCATAAAGTGTTCAAACATTAACCTGTGATTTATAATGAAGTGTGGCAGAGCAAAAGGTGTTCAACTCCACGTCTGGGAGAATGATTGCACTACGATTTAGTACATACTAAACATCTTTGAAGATTTTTTTTTTTTTTACAAACAGATCTGAATTTGATTTCTGTGTGTATTCTCTGCGCATTTCAGCGCTTCTTGTGCACTAACACACCTGATTTGGCTCTTCTTCTAATTATCACACTCTGCGTGAGCTGAATGTGGAGGTAACACATCAAGTCTTGGTGCAGACCGACTCAAAGACTACCCTCTGTATGTGATAGCAAGCTATGTGATTTTTGATAAATGATTAGATCTGTGGTAGGATTGATTGATCTTGGATCAGCTTTCATGATTACTGTGCCTGAGTACACTGCCCTCTAGGAAGTACTTTTCCTTGTACCTTGAAGGAGGTTATTAGAAGACTAATGTTTTGTGTGTGAGAGTTTATAAGAGAAAATGTAAATGTCTATGGGTATATTAAGGCGTATGACCCACTGATCTGCATTTAATATGATACTAGCATCAAATGCATACATCTAAACAAACAACTAAACAATAGACCCGAGTGTCTCATCTGAGCATGTAATTGTCCACAATATCACAGTATATCTGTCAGCATATAAACCCCTACCAGCACATGCCTCCTGGGACAACACTGTGTTTAAGTGTGTGTTTGTGGTCTGTACTGGTTTACACTGCTAGCTCCATTTCGATATGCACTGTATCTAAACTCTCATTGGATACTTGTCATTTATCAGCCACCCTGTTTCTAATTTCTCTACATCACCTTTTCACTAGAGGCTTTTCCACACTCTAAATTGAGAGCTGCACCTTTTTACCCAGTAGGGACCATTGATGTGGTTTTGCCTGTTAGTAACCAAATACTGTGATATAACACAACACTAATGATGATATTTATATAGAGACACTCTGTCTAGCTGCAGCCATACAACATTAACTGGTTAACACACACTAAAAGAGTGATTTAAAGTAAGCCAGCTTATACCTATACCCATAAAACGTCATGCAATTTAAAGGTGCAGTCTGTAGTTTTTAAGTGGTTTTGGACCAAATAATCCTGTCATATGTGGCAGCCTGGGAAAACTTCATATGGTGAACTTTATTATACTTTATTATAACTTTATTATACTTCCCATTTTTCTTGTAGACGTATCTCAAACACAAAGAAAGTTATATCATTTTTAAACTGGCCACAAAAATTACAAACCGCTCCTTTAAATTCCCCTGATAAATGCTCATCTAATGTTGGTTACCTCATTAACACCAACAAAATAACATTACCTGTAAAACTATTTGTTCACTAGCTAAATAGAATGCAAAACATGATGTGGTTACAGAGATATATAATTAATTAGAAAAGAAACATTTATTAAAATTAGGTCATTATTTCACCCCTGCAGTTTATCTTTGCTTTGGCTCACACTTCTGCCCAAGCTTAGGCTTTGCCTGGCAGAGGGTCAGCTAGAAAGGGTTCCAGTTATGGTGGTGCACGATGGTATACAATCTGCTCGTGTGCTTAATATAAATTTTTTGTTGTTGTTGATAATATGGCAACGGTCACACAATCAAAACTGGACCGTAAAAAACTTCAACAAGATGAGAAACTTCCCATGAGTACATTCTTTATCATTATCCTGTGAGTGAATCATCATACCTCTCAGTGCCACATTAGTGAGTGTGTATGTGCAGGGGGGTATGATGGGGTATAATGGGGTGTTGATGCAATTAATAATAATAGTACTAATGTGTGTATATGTGTATGTGTACATATATATACATATATACATATATACATACATATACATACATGCGTGCACACACACACACACACAGTATGCAGAAAGTATGATAGTAATGAATGTATGATTTTTGTATTATGTGTGTATATAGGTCTAGTGTATACAGTTCACGCTACTATATAGAGTTTATTATTTGATACAAATGAAGAAAATATGAAGATCTTTTATTGATAGAAAAAAATGTAATATATGTATGTAATTTATGAGTGTATGGCAAGCCGATTTGCCTAATAGGAATCGATTTGTATTTAAAAATCTCTGACCTTCCCAGTCCAGATCCTATGTGAATGAAGCAAATGACTTTGTTCCATTTTCAGAGTTGTAAAATCCAAGCAGTAAAAAAGCGAAAATGTTAGTTTCGTGTCTGTTAGAATTCCTACATTTTGTTTGTTAGTTTGGGTTTTTTTCCATCCATCTTGTACAGCTGAGGCTTGGTGTGTTAAATGCTGATTAAACAGAGATGATAAAGCTTTAAACACTCACTAATTGGTGTCTTACAGTCACCATGGTGCCATAATGGTGCCATAACTCGGCCTTGTTTGAGATGTTACTATAACTGCTTAAGATATCACTATGGTTTATGATATAGCAATTTTCTTCACACTTTATTGTGATTTGTTTACTTCTTTATGTTTCCATTGGGAAGGATATTAACTTTAAATGAACCTCAGCAGTTTTATTTGAGCCTGTCTATAATAACTGTTCTTATATTGCTTTCTGAATGAGTCAGCCTTATTTCGAGAGCAGAAATGCAGAGGTACTGCCCCAACCCAAATGAACAATTTTTCATTCACAAGTGCTCACTTTTATTTAAGGATTTTGTATGTTGAGCATTATGATATCATATAACTGATTGCTGACCCAGGCACATGCATGATAGAAATGAAGTGTTGTAAAAAATACTGTGATACTGTGTATTTCTTGTGTATCCTGGTACGCTCAAACACAGTACTCCACACACTACTGGGAAACATCATGCCAATGGTGCCGTGTGGGGTGTTGACATCTTTCCCTTAAATTGAAGTTCGAAACGTGTTTATTCATTTGTTTACAGTGAGGAACTATGTTTGCTATGATAGATCTCTCTCAGACATTCACAATGTCATTTTTGTTTATTTTATTTTTCTTTAATCAGCAATGTAGGAAATCTGTTAGTCTGTTTCTGATTGATTTTTTTTTTCTTTTTTGCCTTAAATGTAGCTGGCGATCAGGAGTTGGAACACCATTAATCACGTTCAACAAGGTTAATTTGTATTACTGAATCATCAGTGAAAGGAAGTGTAATTTAATAACATTCTTATTAATAATGAAGACTGTAACTGGATCAGAAATCTGTGTATGCCAATACGTGTGCCAGACTGTGTCAAAAATCAGTGCAGTATTAATAATAGATTTGCTACTTCCTCTCCTTTGTTCACAGTTTGCCTTCTTCAGACAAGTGTTGCAAAAATGCCAGCTTGTTTATGAATACTTTGCTTGCTATTGTACAAGTGTCTTTCTTGATTATTAAAATGTTAAAACTGTACGAAATGTAATTTTTCTTAAAAAGATTGAATAAAGATTTTTCTTATTTGTCCCGGTTTTAGTGCGTCATAAACAGAGGAAAATTTACCAATTTTTTTTTTTTTTTTTTTTATCCTAAAATCCTGAAACCTTCTTTAAAATCTTATTTCTACCCAACTTACAAAGTTTAGTATAGTACAGTAATATACAACATACAGATTGCGTGAACTAGGTATGAAATTTCTGTTGCATACCCACCCCATAACCAATTTGTGGATGTAATATTGGGGGTGGCATGGCGATGCAGGGTGTGGTATTACTGCCTCACAGCTCCCAGGTCCCTGGTTCGGTCCTGATCTTGGTTTACTGTCTGTGTGGAGTTTCGCATGTTCTCCCTGTGTCCTTACAGCTTTCCTACAGGTTCTTGAGTTTCCTCCTACCCCACAAGAACACGCTTCTTATAAGTGTTAAATTGTCTCTAGGTGTAAGTGTAAGTGTGTGTGTATACGGTGCTCTGTGATGGACTGACGTCAAACCCAGCGTGTATTCCTGTCTCACTCCCAGTATTCCCGGAATAGGCTCCAGGTCTAGAGAGTTAAAGACTACTAAATCTTTTAAGGGCAGTACAGTGATTGCTGCCTCACAACGTCAGGGTCCCTGGATTGATCGTGATCTTAGGTTACTATCTGTGTGGAGTTTTGCATGTTCTTCTTGTGTCCTTGTAGGTTTCCTCTGACTTCTCTAGTTTCGTCCCACCTTCTTACTAAAACATGATAGTAGATAGATCGGCTGTGTTAAATTTCCACTAAGTGTGAATGAGTGTGTGTGTGAGCATACTTCTCTGTGATGGATTGCTATCATATCCAGAGTGTATTCTTGCGATTGGCTCGGGATCCACCGTGACCCTGACCAGCGGCTGCTAATAATGAATGAATGTATGACAATCAATCAATCTTTTAATGTTACTACCCTGCTGGAAAAAAAACAATAAGAAATCCAACAATAGAAATGGTTTTAATGGTTCTAATGGGAATTGTATTGGTTTTAATAGAAACTCTAATGGTCTCTCTGGATCTCTACTGGTAATTTATTGCCTTCTATTGATCACATGTCTAGTGGATACCATTAAGGAGTGGTAATGGTAATGGTTTTAATGGTTAGCTGTTGGTTTTTAATAGTATTTGTAGTGGAAACCATTAGAATTTCTGTGATGGTTTCTGTTGTTTTTTTTCAGCAGGGTACCGTTTAGTGAGGTTTGGAGTAAATATTTCAGTTGTGTTTACTGTCCTCAACCAGCAGATGGCACTGTATTATCCGGAATATCTGTTGTTTTGGCTGTAAGGGTTTAAATGGCTAGGTATACGGTGCCATTTCTTTTGCTCCTCCATAGGACGTAAACGATGCTGTTCACTCTGTGGCTTGAATGTTTGAACAGTATTTAAGCAGCACATTATACAGTAGAAAAGTGTTTTATTCGAACACATGATGGCTCATTTGAGACATAAAACTCGTCATGAAAGATTTCTTTTTAAAATATGTATTTAATCTATCTATATATTTATTATTTTCCAAAAAAAACAAAAAGTTGTCGCTCATATTGAACAAACCGCCTCAGCTTTTCTTGTGTTGTTGCTCAGGCAGCTGTGTTCCTCTGGAAACGCCGCGCGCACGAATGCGATTGGTGAGACGCGAGGGAGGGGGGACGCGAGGGAGGGGGAGGAGGCGGGGGGGGCGGCGTTTCCTGCAGGCCGCGTGGTCATCATGCAGCGCGCGCTCTACTAAACTGCAGTAAACTATCACGTCGTCGCTGAGAAACACGGCGCTTCTTCCTGCTCACTAGAACTTCTCCTGCATCCTGACACGGGAAATACGAGGAGGTTGTGCAGCGATATGTCCTCAAAACTCGCTAAACCGTGCTGAAACGTTAACCGACAAAACAAACCATTTCTTTCTTTTTCTTTTTTTTTTTTTGCTTTCCCCAGTGTACACACACACATACACGCGCGCACGCGCGCGCAGGAAAAAGATGTGAGCTCGCGCTCGAGACGGAAAGGCTACATTTTTTAGCATTGTGACAGATGAGTAAAGCTAGCGACCGCCTTCTTGTGCTTCACACATCTGCCAGAGCCACGAAGACTGTATCCCGTTAACAGTTGTTCTGAAAATATTTCAAGAAGGACAGCATTCTCGTTCAGTATTAAGTTTTTTTTTATTCAAGTTTTTATTTTTTATTTTAAAAAAAAAGGGGGAAGAGGAACAGCTCACTTCAAGACGCGAGAAAATCTTCCCAACTCCCATTCTTCTCGTCTTTTCAGGATTTTTCTGAAGTGATATTTCCATCTTCTGTTCTTCACACTAGTTTGCACTCACAGACTGGGAACATGTTGATGAAAGAGTACCGAATATGTATGCCACTGACTGTTGAAGAGGTAAGTTCCCCTCAGTGTTCATAGTAACTCTGTACTGTATTAACATTTCTGCTCATTTCTACAGTGTGGACACCTGGGGCTGAGTTCAGCAGCTCATTCGATTCAGTAGATGTTCAGGAGTCGGTTCCTTCAGCACTGTAAATCATTGCAAACTCTAGATGTGAATACAGAGTGTTAACTGGATGTCAGATTGACTGTATGAATTCATACACCACTCTGTCTCTCTCTCTGTGCGTGTGTGTGTGTGTGTGTGTGTGTGTGTGTTAAATCCAAACACTGACTGAATCAACACTGTTGGTGTCGACTCCTCAGACTCGAATTCTCAGAGCTGGTGTTCAACACTGTAACACAAGATGTCAGATCTAACACGAGATGTTAATTCGATGCATGAAGTCTTAACAAAACTAGAAATCTTCATACTAAACCCTTAAGATTTAAGATCATTTAAGAGGTAGGTGTTAAGTCAACATTGCAGGTGTTACTCATTTTCAGTAACTGCTTTATCCTGGTCAGGGTCCCAGTGAATCCGGAGGTTATCCCAGGAACACTGGACATGAGGCGGAAAAAAAAACACCCACCCTGGATGAGATGCCGGGCCATCGCAGGGCAAAATGCATACACACATTCATAGTTAGGGGTAGTTAATGTAGGGAGTTGACGTGAGCATGTTTTTTATAAGGTTGGAGGAAACTAGAGAACCCGGAGGAAATCCAAATAGACGTCAAGTGAAACTCCTTACAGACAGTAACCCGAGTTTAGGATTGAAGCAGGGACCCTGGAGCTGTGGTACAGCACCGCTACACACTGCACCATCGCGGCCCCCTTAAATGTAGCATGAGATGTTTCATACAAAACCCTGAATGGTAGGCGTTTCGTGTTAATACGAAACTAAAGAGTTCAGTCAAAAAACACAGATGTTAATCAGATGTTGAGCAAGTCAACTGTCTAGATTTGAATGTGTAAGCTGATGCTGTGATGTGAAGGTCATTAAGTCATATGATATTAAGCCTAGTGTTGTTTTGTAGGTGCTCCACCCTACACTTTAAGCACAGCATTAAGCAGAGCTTAGGATAACCTTCAGTCCTTAAGCCATAGATCAGGGCTGATGTGCAGGCTACATACCAATAGGATTACAAACGTGTGTTAAGCACAGAGCCTACACACGGTTACACCTCAGGGTTGGAAAAATCATAAATTAATCAAATAGCAATCAAATGATCAAATAGATCAGTCAAGTGTTTTGGTTGCATGGAAACCTTAACTAGGATTAAAAAAAAAAAAAGTGGTGGCGAGCAAAATTATCATATGGCAAGCTAGTTAGGTAGTTAAGTGCATTCATACAGACTAAGAGTAACAAACTATCCTCTCCTAACAAATTTTCTAATGTAGCACATCATGTTTGTGCCCTCAAACAAGAATTCAGCATGTCGTTTTGGCTGTGAGCTGCAGTGTTCTGTCCTCACGTTGCACGTAAAGTATTTTACTTTATTAATTTACTTATTTACTTAGCAGGAGAGTTAGATTGTATGAAGGGTTTGCACCATTTTTTATTTTGCTTGGTCAGTCTACACCCAGCATACATAGAACACACACGTAGTTGATGTACATAAATTGTTTGTGAGAGTATTGGACAGATACAGTACGAGTGTTTGCTACAGCTGGAAACAGGATCACTGCTTTATTAGACAGACTATACAGTGTCTTCTTTTAATGATGGACTGCTGTTAGGGCTTGCCACAACCTGCATTCACATCCCTAATCGACAAAACGACTGGTGCCCAGTTCCCTACAGGTGGACGCAATTCCAGCAAAAGTGAAAACAAATGTGAATTGAGAATTTCTCAGTTTGATGCTAATGTGTAGGTTGCAGAAAATGGCTCCAGTGAATTACTCAGATTTATGACACAGGTTGTCCTGTGTGTCTGCGGCTCTCAGATCTCAAAACCTCAAATCCTACCTGCATTTAGACCCCATTTAAAAGATTTTGGCAATATTAAACACATTTTAAACAAAACTGATATTAAACAAAATACAAGACGAATGTATAAACGGGTTTCAGTTTTCAAGTGCAGTCACAGTTCGTGCTTCTTCTTCCTCTCACTTTTTTGTTTAAACATGTGATTCTATATCAACACACAATGCTCTGTTTGAAGACACTGTGGAGTCAGGAAACAGGAATGTTATAGCATCAGTAGCTGGCAGTCTAGTAATGTTGGTTTAGCAGAAGAAGGCTGTTCCAAATCTCGTTAACAAAGATGACCTAACATGGAAGCTACCTTGAAGACTCATATTAGGATTATGTAAAAGCAAATCAATGCTCCAAAACAATGTGCCATGCTGCGTTCAAGAAATACAGCACAGTGAAATCATGTTCCCTTTTCACCATCATGTTTTCAAGCAGTTTTCTTATTTAAGCATCATTTTCCTCTGTCGTCATGACTAGCACTGCTGCATAAACTGTTATCAGGATGCAACACATTGAGCCGGCGCTTGGCTGGACTACCACTTCCTGTTAGAGAGAGAGAGAGTGGCCAAGAAGGTCAACAATGGCAAAAGGAGGATGTGTGCTCAGCTTCCTAAAACCATCATAGCATGAAAGAAAGAAGGTAGAGCAAGCTGTGGTCAGAGAAGCAAGCCAGCAATCAGAGAGTCGTAGGTTTGAAGTTCTGGACTCACTGCACCTATACTTATTGGGCACTTTATTAGGAACACCTGTTCACCTGCTCAATGCATAAGATCGTGCAGACACCGGCCAAGAGCTTCAGTTATTGGTCACATCAAACATCAGAATGGGGAAAATGTGATCTCAGTGACTTTGACCATGAAGCTGGACAGTTGAAGCTTGGAAAAAAAAAAAGTCATCTGGTGTGATGAATCTCAATTTCTGCTTTGACCTGCAGATAGATGGGTCAGAATTTGGCATGAACCCAGGGACACAACCTGCCTTGTGTCAACAATTCATACTGGTGGTGGTCATATAATGGCGTGGGGAATGCTTTGTTATCACACATTGGGCACCTTAATACCAATCAAGCATCATTTGAATGTCACAGCTTATCTGAGTTTTGTTGCATCCCACAAATTACTCATCTTCTGGACTGTGAGTGTATATTCCTCGTTACAGACTCGGCTGTGAATTAGAGGGTTACTGTTTTCATAGTCATTGCATCAGGCACCTCGCCCATGTTCCGCTTGATGTACATTGACCACAAAATTGTGCGTGTGCACAAGTTCATGTGTAAACACATACTGTATGTGCATTTGTTTCATCAGTCTGTGCAACAAACCTTTGAACACGTGAAAGCAATGAGCTTTTGGAGCAAGATATACATATAGTCACTGGTTTAAAGAAAGAAATATGGCTTGTGAGATTTCGCTGGGGTTGGTTCTAGAGCTGATTCCATCACCAAAGTGGAAAGCGGCATTGACAGACCTTCTGGTTGTTAACTACTGAGCTACCAAAGAGAATCTAGTAGTTTTGGTCACTTCTCTGCATACATTCACTGAAAGAGGCTGTTTCGATCATGAATCAATGAATCAGTGGTCTGAGGAAGAAATGACTGCATTGCTAATATTAACACTAACCAAACTTCGTTCAGAATAAATAGCTACAATAAATAACACAAACATATACAGACTGGTGAGAAAGGTAAAACTGGTGCAGGGTCTTCTGACTGATCACCTTTATCCTACCGTGAAACATTTCTCGTCCAGGAGGTCTCTGCCCCATCCGCGGGGTTTGATGGGTATGAAAATGATGTAAAATATATTCTGTGTCCTTCACATTCACCAGATCTCAACCCAAATTGAGCATCTATGGGTGATTTTGGAGAGATGTGTTAGACAGCGCTCTTCACCACCATCATGACACAGAATTCTCTTGGAAGAACGCTGTTCCTCCCTCAGTTCTGGCTGCTCATGGTGGCACAACACCTACACTTGATGTAGGTTTTGCTGTATTGTTCTGTTTGAATATCCTAGTGTTGTGTGGAGGCTCTGCAGAATTTAACTTTGGATTGTGAAGCAAGAACTTGTTATTTTTATTCAGCACATTTATGAAACTCCCATGAGGTTATGTAATGATTTGGCTCATGAAGCAGGAGAAATACTGGCCGGTTCTTAAGGTGTTTGTGGAAAAGGGGTATCAGAGAACTGAATTCTGCCTCAGGTCACTTAAGATCGATGTGTGTGCCAGATGTGAGTGTTGTAGTGGTCCTAGAGGAGGATTCCTTGTTTGCCTTCCCAGCTGGTGCGTGTAAAGGAACTGCCGAAGGTCTTGGATGCAGGTGTGTGTATACACAAGATAGGAGTTGTGCTGGATCAGGGTCTTGTTTGATTGCACAATCATTTTGTGAGCAGCTGGTTGGTTTGGCACCTCATCATGCAGGGAGTCTTCAGACTGCAGCTACAGTATGTCACACAGCAAGGGATTGTGGCATGGTGTGAGATTTTAAAACAATCAATGGTGTGCAGTTCCCTTTAACCTGAAACATGAGTATGCACACAGGTGAACGATGCCCATGGGAGAGTGGGTCAGCTTTCAGCCTGATCCTGCTGATTCATCTCGCACAACACCTCTTGTGCTCTAGTGTATGCTTTGGATTAAGTTGAATTAATATTTGTTTTCAAAAATTGATCCATTTAAACGATTTGAATAGGTCCAGCTTTTCTTCTGTTTTAAGCCATGCACTCTTCAAGTGTAAATCCAATACGAATATTTGGAGCACTAAACAGATACAGATAGTGTCATTACCCCTGAATATTGCCCCCTAATATCTTCTGTTTGTTACCCTGCAATCCTAAAATGGGATTATCTGTCAATAGATATCGTGTCAGATATTCTGCCCTTTATGCCCACCATAATCTTTCCTTTGCTAATGGAACCCGCCCATAAAACACCATGGGATCTGTCTGTATCTCATTTCTACAAGCAGCTAAAAATGAAGGATTAGTGCTCTGCTTGCGCAATTGCCCATAATCCCCTCCAGTACAATCCACGTTTGTTGCAAAAATAGAATTTCACATAAGCTCCCATTCCTAAGCTGTGCTGTGGTGTGAACTGCCATGTGCGTTTCTCTTATCACTGACTTGCACAGCTCCCACATTATCAAACCCTGAGTGGCGTCATAGAAAGCAAATGAGTCAGTGAAATGGTACTTAGCGTAAATCTCAGACTGTGTCAAGTGTTTATCAGCGCTGGAATACAAATAGGGGCTATCAGTCGTGCTGCAGACCGCCTCACTCTCACCGACATCAGGCATGGCCTGAGCATGACATGTTAACCTTGGACATGTACAGATAATCTGTTATTGTGGTAATCGGAAGTGCACAATATTGTTATCGTGGAGACCCATGCTCCATTTGGCTAGGCTTTTTTTTTTGCTTTCCGGGATTAAGTCTGTGCAATTTGAAAGGAAGTGTAAGGAGAGCGGTTTCATTTTGGACAACTTTGAAGTGGGGTCACCTCCTACACAATCTGAATAAAATGCAGTTGCCTTTACTGAAAACTAAATATAGTGTTAAATCAGTTTTGGGATATGGAAATCTAATCAGCTTTTAAACGTATTGAAATGATAATACTGTACGTTGTTGATGCCATGTTTCAAGATGATTATTGTTGTGCACAGTGGTGCAGCAGGTTGTGTTGCCATCTCACAGCTCCAGGGTCCCATGTTCAATCCTGAGCTCGGGTTACTGTCTGTTTGGGATTCCACATGTTCTCCCCACGTCCGTGTGGTTTTCCTCCAGGTTCTCCGGTTTCCGAAATGACATGATTCGTAACGCTGCATTACCCCTAGGTGTGAATGTCTGTGTGAATGTGTGTGCATGGTGCCCTGCGATGGACTGGCATCCCATCCAGGGTGTATTCCCGTCATGCCCAGCGTTTCCAGGATAGACTGCAGATCCACCTCAAAGCAATCACTGAAGGTGAATGTATTTGGAACACACCAGTGCCATGATTCATGAAAGGACCAAATTATAGCCTGTACTGTGCATCCCAAGTAGCATTACTTTAGAAATGATAATTAAGCTTATTTTGATTATGATTGTGTTTTGCGTGTTATTATAATTGCATGTGATTTAACAGAGCTCATCAAAGCTCTAACCATGTGTTTTGCCAGACCCTCCTACCAGGCTAATTTCATCATTCCTTCAGTCAGGAGTGGTATACCGTTTCAGTCTTGGGAGTCGTGCACTGTACATTGTTCTCTTCCTTCTTCTAATGTGATTCAGCCGTATACATACTGAAGTGATGGTGAGTCAGAGCAGGAACTCTGTGTGCAGCTCTGTGCATTGCCTTAATGCTTGCACAAGCCGTGTACAGTTTCATGCTGTGGTCAGTGAAGCACGCTGTGATTAAATATCACACAGTTGACTTTGCTAAAGTAGGCCATACTTCTAGTAGGCATGTGCCAATGATTAGTTATATGATATGAACACACAGTACTGATATTGTAGACACAAAATGGCATCACTGCTGGGGGACGGGAGGAAGCTGCGTAGGTACTCCAAAGATAAAAGATAAAATTTGTTCCTCTAGATTGAATGTTCTAATATTATCTGAGAGAAATATCAATTGATGTGTTTTAGCTTGAAGTTAAAATTATAAAAGAATAAAGCAGAATGCAGGATTAGTGTATGTATCTGAGCAAGGAAGAATGAATCCAAATAATTACACTCACAGGAAATCGAGCGAATAAGAATATAGTGAGCAAGTTCTGTAAATTAAAGCTTTTTTTTTGCCATTTTTGTATTGTTCCCCTATGAAGCTGGACTCCTGGCTCTCTTTGTATCTTGTTCCTCAAAGCTAATATCTGCACATGCTGAGCATCTAGATTTGATCAGAGAGACTTTCCAAGAGAACGAAGTTAAACCACATTACACGAGCAACTTTATAGTTTCAGAGAGCGTGCAAGATATTTTTAGGCACCTGACCGCATTTGCACAGCTGTCTCCACCTATTTCCAGCTGGTATCAATGAGGATGACTCTGATTCGATCAAGATCCCATTTGAGATGTCTTTCGGAGGTTTCGTTTGGGTGAGAGAGACCATTACGGAGAGGTGTGGACTGCATGCCATTTCCTTGATGAGCGCTCTGTTCCAGTGGAGCAAGGATCGTCTAATGGTGATTCATTCCACCGGCCACTGAATTTCCCGGAACGCCCATTTACACACATAGCACAGTGCTATTCTATTAAAAAAAAAATTATTTGCACAAGCTTACTGTTGTTCAGTGCTTTGACCGTGGATGCTTAATTAAAGCCTACTAAGTAGGCTGAGCAATAATCTTTCAAATGATAGTCATAATTGTTTTTGCTCAATACAGAAATCATGATTACAATTATTCAGTCAGTTTAGGAATTAAATAGTTTTTTTATTGCACTTTTAAAAGATTGCATTTTAAAACAGCAGAAATATATATATTTTAATGCAATCAGTAAAAAGTAAGAGTCCATTTTTTTCTATTATTTAAAGAAGCCAAAAATCTTGATCTTGATTAAAACTGATGTGCAGCTCTACTCCTGTACCAGCGGTAGGAAACTTGCAAGTCCCTGAGATTCCATTTCTTTTTGCTTTGATTAGGTTTGAGACTGTTGTTTAAAAAAAAAAAAAAAAAAAAAAAAGAAAAGCTTGTGAGCTGTTTAAAGCACCTAAAAGATTTGCCACTTATAAGTCAGATCCTTAAAATTCAGCCACCAGTTAAAGGAAATGCAAATACTGTCTGTTTATTGGGGTGGTTGCTAGCACGCTTACTGCTTCACACTAACGTGTATAACCGTGTTCACATTTTCAGTAATGGTTGACTGATTTGGGATTTTTAGTGACTGCTGTTGATGCTGATATTTACAGAGTAGTAAAAGTAGTAGCCAGTATGATGCTGATTTTTACATTACACTGACTCCAGCTCAGGACATCTGAATCTGATAAGTTGTCAACTGGTTGATATCTGACCTGAGGTCAGTGCTTGGTCAGCTACAGTAAAAACTGAGGGTAATAACAGTCCAGCGCTGGGTAATTTCCCCCAGTGTTGTTTGTGTTGGAGGTGCGGTAGCCTTGGCTCTCACTGTGAGTAGATGTAAACATCATCTGTTAGAAGTTCATTTTCCGCGACAGGGTACTTCATGGCCATGGCTTAACACAACACCACTGTACCTCAGGAAAACCTTCCAGATCAACCCAGCACGTTCTGTGAAATGTAATTTAGTCTTCTGCTTAAATCTGTGCCCGGTACTTTTGTTTTTGTTATTTAATACACTTCCAGTGCATATATCCACTTCAAATTTTCACACATAATGTCTTTTGACTTTGTATGTATAAATATGTTTAAAAAAAAAAGTATGTATTCATAAACAAGAACAAAGATTTGCTTAAAAACAAAATTGATAGGGAAAAAGCATTTGGACATCACAAATTAGTATTAACATAAGTACTTTGCTGGAAAGCTGTTGTTGGCAATTGCAGCTTGGAGAAGTCTATGGTATAAGAAGTATTTAGGTAGCGTAGTGGTTCAGTTTTGGCCCATTCCTCTTGGCAAATCATCTTCAGTTCCCCAAGGGTACGAGGGTCCCTCTGATGGACTTGCAGTTTCAAAATCCTTCATGAATTTTCAGTCGGATTAAATTTTTCAATGGGATTCAAGTCATTCTTGAGTTATAACTTCTTGAGTTATTTTTGCTGTGTGTTTGGGGACATTGTCTTGTTGAAACTTCAATCTTTTCCCAAGATTTATTTTCTTAGGTTAGGTTCGGTTCAACTTTATTGCCATTGTCAGAGTACGAGTACAAAGACAACGAAATGCAGTTAGCATCCAACCAGTGGTGCAAATAGCAAATAAATTAAAATGATGATTCTTGATTCTTGGCTGATGAGATTAAATTCTCCTCTAATATGTCCTGATATGTCGCTCCATTCATGCTTTTTTTGATGATGTGTAACACCCCAATGCTGTTTGCAGAGAAGCAGCCCCAAGCAGCTCCGTACTTCACTGTGGATTTGGTGTTGTTGGGATCATACGCATGATTCTTCTTTCTCCAAACTTGACAAGATGAATTATTGTCAGAGAGTTCTATTTTTGTTTCATCTGACCAGATTATATGGTTGCAAAAGAGTTCTGATGTGTCTTAATGCTGTTAGACGTACATCTCTGTGCTTCTTGTTTAGCAGAGGAGTTTTGCCTGGGGTGTAGATGTAGAGATGATTGCCATGCAGTTCATTGCTTATTGTTCTCTATAAGTTGTACCTGCTGCTTTCAGGTCATCCTGCAACTCTTTTTGAGTGGCTGCTGGCTTCTCTCTTACCTTTCGTATCATAAATCTGAAAGCGTTTTGTGAAATATTGCACGGTGCACCTGTCCAGGGTTGATTAGTTGTGGTTCCATGAAATTTCCAGCTGCATATTATCAAACCAAACCTAACAGGGATGGTAAAAGTTTTTACTATGGCTCTGTAGCTTTTTCCACTTAAACGTTGTTTAGTAATACTGCCCCTGAAGATATTAATTTAACTGTAAACTGGAATAAGGTGTTAAGTAAATATTGTCATATTACAGCTATTGTTGCCATACTTTCAGCACACATTTCATCACTCAAGTGGTGCTAATTTTTGGTTCTTGACTGCAAGTTTATTGCTTATTATGTGACACTAGTTGATTATCAGGGCATGGGTTTTTTTTTTTTTCTGCCCAATAAATAAAGGAGGGAATCTTTGCTTAGCTCAAGATTCAATTCCAATTCAGAGGGTTATGATTTGATTATAAAACAACTCTTGATGCATTTCCATTACTTGAGGTCTTGTGTCGCTGTACAGCGTCGGTATGGCCGTGTCAGTCTATGACTGGGTTCTCGAGTTAGCCACAGCACTATTTGCTGCTAACGCTAGTACTGGGATGAAATTTCTGATGTGATTTGTGTTTAAATTGAAGTATTTTATTTTCGTGTAACCTTAGCAATTTGCAAACGTTTTGTCAATCATCTTTTTCATTGAAAATTTTGATAACGTTTAGACATTAATTGCGCTGTCTGATTACTACAGCAATATGCTTAATATACGTATAATTTAAACCAAAGTGCATTCTGTACATGTCCTACCACAGTACAGATAGTTGTTAGAGTCATGCCTCTTAATGTTAATCACCTGATTGTAAAAATGGCTAAATTGTTAGAATTGTATTGTTAGAAATAGCTTAATGAAGACACAAATAATCTACAGACACAAATTAATGTAGACACAAATAATCTTTTTAACAAACTAGCACAAAAACAGTAATTGTTTGTTATGATAGCTGGCTCAGGCTAGCATTAGCTTCCAGAAAGAACAGTGCTCTTATTAAATTGAATTCAGTTTAAACTGTAGCTAGTTTCAGTAATGAAACTAAAAAAATGTAAGTTACCACAATAAAGTCAACCATAGCCAGCGTGAAAAATCACAGATATTTCAGGTATGCACAGGTAAGAAATTGTTTGAATTTTTCACAACAGACTGAAAGGAAACTCTACCCTAAATATACTACATGCTTATGCACATGTGAAACGTAACTCATAATTTCAGTGATTTACATGATGTGGTTAGTAATTTATTCGTTATGCAGTAGTCTATGCAGTAGTGCTAACATCCGTAGATAAGACGCTCCTGTCTCCTGGATTGCGGTTAAAGAAAGTGTCATAATTAAGGAATAAAACACAGCAGGGTGTGCTGTTCTAGGAAACTTATCAACAACGGGTTGGTGTGATGCAGCCTGAAGTATTTTATTCTTCTCATACCACAGCAATTTGTCAATGATTACCAAAGATTTTTACATTTATTAATGAACGACACATCATACTTTTATATGTTTAACATTATATTTACCGTTGTGGACCGTCCGTGAGACAAGTTAGTTCCTGTTATTTTTTTTTTAACAGATATAAAGAGTCACAGAGATCCCTCGCCAGCCTCTTATTTTCTCTGCGTAAGTTAATAAGACAAAAAAAATTGCAGTTAAGACTCTCCTGTGGCAGAAAACATCCTGCTACAAAGTGCTGACACTGGAGACTCCTTCCATAAAAGTTATATAAATGTATCCTTACAGAATGCTTCACCATATCAACGATGATACATTTTCCACTGTTAAATAGCACACATTTTGTAACCCGTTTATTATTAGGCTTAGTTCAGCATATAAGTGAGATGTTACTGTGATGTCAAGATTTCAAAAAAAGAATGAAAAAAATAGCTTAAATGTTTTGAGGTTACCGTTGTAGGAACAGTTTGAATGCCATGCTCTTTTAAACTTCTGTGAAACTTAAGTCTGGTGAACAGAATTGTTGGAAATGCATTTTTAGGAAAATGTTGTTGAGTAGAGTTTTGAAGTGTCCGTGATGGCGGCTTTACCTTGACCACACGGCAACACAGTAAATACAGAGGGCTTAGCACTAATGCTCAGCACCCAGCCTGAAGGATTAAACACCTTAATCACTGCACACTAGGCCACTAGGTCTGTATCAGGTTAAGAATTAGTTGATTTTTTCCCCTCTTAAATAGATTTACTATATATTATAGATATTAATGTTTCATATCACAATAAGTGTCATGACTCACATCTCACAAAAGAATCTTTTGAGTTGACTCTTAGTTTTCAGACTCCTAGCACCTTCAATGGAAACTGAAAGCAGCATAGTGATGTGATGACCTGACAAATCACATAAATTTTTCTAAAGTACACTTTACTTAGAATGAACAGATAATGTTTTCTAAATCGATTCAAATACAGATATGAATAGTAGATGCATTGTTGTTTTAGAAAGCTTGCCAAAAAGGTTCACGGGGCCTCTGGTTGAGACTGAAGGTCTCCATCAGAACTGCAAGAAAAATATGGTGTATGTTAATTTAAATTAAATGATGAAGGAGAAGGGGGGTTTGTCTGATCATGAAGTGTGGGTTGTATGATGATGAGAGAAATTTCATCCCTATACACTATACACAATTCTCATCTGTACTTCTATAACACAGACTGTTTCCACTGTAAGTCACAAATCTATTTTTGTACAGAATGATTAGTTTTACTTGTTAAACAAAAGTATAATAGAAGCCAAAATGGGTTTTAAAAATGTGTCAGTGAAACTAAATCATGTTCAGCTAAATACCACTAAATATTCTCCAAATATACTCACAAATTATGTGAGTGACTACGAGCTGAGAATAGACAGATATTCTAGCACGTAACACACACACACAGACACACAGCAAAATGATCAATAGACATGCATGCCAGTAATTATACACAAACAGACACTGTTTCTTTTCAGGAGATTACATCTCAGTTCAAAGCAATTACTGTTGTGCAGAAATGCAGCAGTGCGTCAGTAATAAATATGTCAGCCGTGTGTGTGTGTGTGTGTGTGTGTGTGTGTGTGAGAGAGAGAGAGAGAGAGAGAGAGAGAGAGCGCATGCCATTACTATTCTGTGACATACGTCACTAACGCATAGCTTTTCCATGCTCTATAAATTTCTATTACTATGGAAATTTTTACCTCTGAATGAATTTGCTTATCCATATAAAAATAAATCGCACTGTTAGAAAACAAACCAGATCAGCCAGCGTCGTGTTCTGCTGCAATTCTTTTATAATGTGACCACCTTAAAAAATGAAGACGATTCACAGAGCAGAACAGTCGAGTTTCTCACAACTGTGAAAGCAGCACTTTGACACTAATATGGATTTCATTTTCATGTTGTGTGATCGGCAAAAACATGTCACTCCATGTGTGGCGTTTATTAGAATTTAATTTAACATCAGTCCAAAAGATGTAGTGAGACACAAAAATGAGTCCATTAGAGTAGTTAGCAATCCATGTACGATAGCATGTACGATGGCATGAAAGTTGAAGCTTTGGGGGTGAGAGAGCTGGGCAGACTAAAGGACTAAAGAGCCGCTGCATCAGTCGCTTTAGGTAGAAATGAAATAAGGGCTGACTCCCACTGACATGAATATCAGCAGGTATTCAGACAGCACAAAAAAGACATTTAAACTAAAAAAAAAAAAAAAAAAAAAAGTCAACTCATTTATTACATTTTAAAATTATGAATAATTTTTTTAAAGATTAATATGGAAGTTGTTCATGGTGAATTTTTCTTTTGTCTGAACTGAGGCAGATTAGGCTTAATACTGCTGTACTGCAGTTGGTAAACAACTCGCTGCTGTGTTGCACCATTTCTCATGAATGTTTAGTAGACTGATGTTTCTGTGATACCCACCACAACTTCTGTTTCCATTGTTTGCCCAAGATCACCAAAATATGGGGCAATGGACGAGGTGCATTAGCTCAGCATTGTGAAATGACCAAAAGACACAGTTATTGATTTCAAATGGACCGCATGTGTAGTTCCTGTCACTGAGATAAATGATATATCACTAGAGAGAATGAGCTTCAACTTACAAATAGTGATGAGCTTCAACTTACAAATAGTGTAGCAAGAAAAAAAAAGTTAAATGGTCTAATATTTTGTGTTTTTATTCGTTTGTACTTTAACTGACTCACCATTTCGTTGACTTTCACTGTAATATTAATGAGAAATCCAACATACCAGAATGCAGTGCGGCTACAAGGCAGAGACTTTTGTACAAGATGACAAACACGATGGTGTTGACAGCAGTATCAGCATGAAGCTTTGGAAGTTGATTTGTTAAAGCAGAGTGTACAGATGTGGAGGTGAGACCTCTGGACAGACTAAATGACTAAAGCGCTGCTGCATCGCTCTCTTTAGCTAGAGATGAAGCAATGGCTAATGCTGCGTTCAGCTAAAGGTCATAACTCCAACTAGCAAAAACCAAAGAAACTCCAAAGGAATGGTCTCCTCAATTCCAAGTTCAGCAAGTGATGTCAATTTAACATGGCTGCTCACAGCATAAACAGTAAAACTTTAAATGAGTTATACTGTATGTACAAGTATTTGCTTGGATGTACTTCCCACTTTCAAGCTAAGTCGAACGCAGCCTAAATCCACTATCGGATTGCGTCATGTGTAACGTAAGAAACTGTTAGCCAAAGTGAAAATCAGCCAAAATGTCAGTGAAAGATGTAAAGTAATCTCTGGACTCTACTGACTATCACATTAATTATACATATTTACTGTATATGCAAGTCTACAGGATTTTTCCACCCTAAAAAAAAGCTAAATGCGCTTTTGAAATCTTAAGATGCATCATCAGGTGAGGTCACTTATGGTTTTTACCTGTTTATGGAGGTGCATCCTCAAACTGTTTTAGTCTTTCATAAATATTTATCCACGTTCAAAAGTCTGCATTTACAGTTTTCTGCTCTTTCCCTGGAGCCAAACCCAGATTGCCTTATAAACACACGCTGCTGTTCATGGTGACCCTCTCACCCCAGATCAGTGCTCTGGGAATAAAAACAAGCTGAATAACCCTGAAGTGCTTTTCAAAAAGTCCTCTCGGCTGTGAAGCTCTGTATGAGATCTATTGTTCAAGAGGGAACGCTGGGTTGCGGTCAGTAAGTGTCTTTACACACCCTGGCAGCATTAAGGCTGAACTGTACACTGTGCTCACGGAGAACCTCTTATGTTCTCCTGCCCTAATGACAGAAAGGTTTCTGCCATTCTTTCTGTTGTGTTTTATCTGACAGGGCTCTAAAAAATTACACGCAGCTCCTTTAAGAACTTGTAAGCACTAGCTTGCTAAATGACTAGCTGATGAGTCTGAAGCAAAACTGATGATGACAGTGACATTGGCGGTCTAGGTGAGAGCTGCTGAAGTTGTGAAATGGATGGCAGTGTTGCAACAACTTGTTTGTCCTATCCACTGAGTGTTGTCTTTAATACAATTCTAGCTGCCTTTTTAAAAATATTGCAAATACCACGGCATTGTTGAGTTTTCAACTCTGATTGGTCAGAAGATGTTGATTAATCTACTTTAACAGCAGCTCTGACAGTAGTTCTTGCTGTGATTTAAATGTTAATTTTATCTTAATGCACCCATTCTAATATGCTATCATTTCTATAGTAACAGCTCATTCACCAGGACTGAAACCGAATTATAAAATGTTATTATCTAACAAAGAAAAACATCTCATTGATATTATGCAGCTTTCTGTTAGGTGACATTCTGTTATTTAACATTTATAGAAAGAGTCTCCGGTGTCAGAACATTGTAATGGTCAGTAGGTTTTCCACCACAGGAAAGTCTTCAGGGCGGAGGACTTTCCGGTTTCTTGGTAAAGGGACAAGCTGGGTTTTTTTTGTTTGTTTGTTTGTTTTGTTTTGTTTTTTTTTGTTAGTTGTTTGTTAATAGTTACATAAACGTAGAATATAAAATTCTCAAATATATTTCAAAGAACATTGTATAAATTTGGTCAAAAAGAAAAACTCTGGGGTTTAAATGTCATTTGCATAAATTACATTCAATGCTAAGGCCTTTGAAACAGAAGGACTCATTTCAGATATCATGGTGCACTGGGGCTGTCCATCAGCTAGAGCCCACAGCTAGCGCTCAAGCACACAGATAGGTTTTCCAAACCACACTGGAGTGTGTGAAGTGGCTGTGTTATCATGTAGTCCCCTTTGTGCTGTACGGTACTTCACAGTTAATTCGTCCTCCATCCCGATTCGTCCTTCTGTGGCCTCTCACCCTCCAGTGGGCTTCAGTAATGAGGACTCATTCTGTCTCTGCACTTGTCCTGGTCCCTTGTGTGTAGAGAGCATGACAGATGCAGCCTGGAACTCTGTTAGAGCCCCTAGTGCACATGCACACAGAATGAGTGTGTGTGTGTGTGTGTGTGTGTGTGTGATTGTCATGGAGCTGTTCATAGTGCAATATTCTTCATCGACATTAGCCTGTGAATGTGTTTTGTTTGGCTGTAGGATGCTTTGGTATTAGGGATGAACAATATGACAGGATACTTGATGTTTTTACGATACATGATGTGTTTCACACTATTTAGCTAGTGCAACAACCACAATGATATCAAATGCTACAATATGAAACAAAACTAAGTAGGGCTGGAGATTATGTCAATATAATATTAATATCGTGATATAGTATCTGTGATGACATAAGTTAACATTTTTAAAGCTCTTTAATAAATTGAATTGCACACTAACTTGAAGCAGCTGATGTGATAAATTTTTGATTCAATCTTTAAAACTGTGAAATGTCACTTTTTTTAGTTTTTATTTTCTTTCCTCCTTTTCAGTGTTAAATCATTTTTATTTATTCTTCTAAATAAAAATGCTCATTTTTTAAATATGAAAGAAATAAAATATTTATATTTGTAGATGTTAAATGAATTATCAGTTTTTCTTGAGCAAACAAATATATCATGATACATATCATGTAAAAATGATCGCCCACCATTACATTAATGTAATGATTTTTAAAAATGACACAAATATAAAATGACAAAATTCTAGGGTTGTTACCGTGTTTCCAAGGTTATTCATGTTGATCATTTGGTTACGTCACTGATGACCTTTTCAAAATACCAATTGAAATGCATGTCTGTTACAGCCTACCTGTTCACTCTACCCAACTGCTAAGTTTCTCACGCCAGTGGTTCGCAACTCTTTTGTCTGACTGTGACTTGCAACCCCGTCCATCTGGACTCACACTAAATCATACTACAACAACCTCAGTTTCTTGCTGCATTGCATGTGGTCATTGCTGACCAGAACTTATAAAAAATAACTATGAGAACAACTACTGTTTTTGGTTAAGCACTGCACAAGTTTGATTTTACTGGGGGCAAAAACCTTTCCTGGCAGCCACTCTTTTTTTTTTTTTTCATGATTAAATCCTGACAGTGTAAGAAATTTTCTGGACGTCATTCTGTGCAGTTGCAGAGCATGATGTACTGACGGTATCTGTGGTATTCTCAGAAAAGCATATTACAGGACCTTATGTCATATTATCTGCCCCTACAACACGCTCATGTTTATTATCATGAGCAAAGTCTCCGCCCACTGTGTGTGGTACAGCCAGACAGTCAGACAGACAGACTCTTTCCAGAAGGTTCCACAGGGACCATGTAGTGGAAATTCTGATGACTGGAGTTGATGTTTGTTTATGACGTGTGGTTTAACATCAGGGGAAATGACAGCACAAAGACAGTCTTATCTTCTGTTCTCTCACACACAACTCGTGTGTGTGTGTGTGTGTGTGTGTGTGTGTGTATATATATATATATATATATATATATATATATATATATATATATATATATATATATATATAGACATTATCACTTATTTGATATATCTTCAGCAAAAGTTTTGTTATCCGTGACACCTCGGTATATTGTTAGAACTCATGCCTTCCATTTCGGAAGAGGTTTCCTATGAAGGCAACATTTTTTACATTCCCTGTTTGCGTGTCTCTGTCTTGTTTAGTCTCTTTTGCTGAATCACAAGCGTCCTTGTGCCAATAATGGCAGCGCTTAAGTTCAATTTGATAACCTTCGATAAACAATAACCTTTCTTTTCACTTGTAGCATCAGTGTAAACTTGTCTACTGGTTTATTTTGCGCAGTAAAGTACTTAGCTTAATGTTAGCAAACAAGCCTACATTTTGCACAATAAATTAGATCTAGAAATTAGATTAGCTAATCTCTGTCTCTCTCTTTCTCTCCACCCTTTTTTTTATGCACTAAGTGCTCTAGCTGGTACACCATTACTCTCAGCAACTCAGTGGATGTGTTTATCTTTGAAAGTCATTTGGCTAGGATAAAAGGGACGCTTTCACAACATAACCTTCTTACACATATATATAAAATGTGTGTGTGTGTGTGTGTGTGTGTGTGTGCGGTTATGGGAGCACTCCCCTCTAACCATGGAACTACACTGAACCCATCAAGTTGTGACGACTCACGTTTTTTGTTGTTTCCAGCTGACCTCAAAGAGCAGGACTGTTTTATTTGATCATTTCTTTAACATTCTTGATTAATAGAAGGCTCTTGCTGTTCAGATGCTTCCTGCTTCCTCCCTTACACTCTTGCCGTACGTCAATGCGCTTAAATGCTGCCAGACTCCCAGTGAGGCAGCGCGGCTCTCCTTTAACCCACAGCAGCTGGAGCTCGCCGTCCTGCTCCTGTGGCTAGCTTTGACGTCAGCAAGAGCTGATGAATAATAACATTGCTAATGGAAAACAGTGGAGGAATGCTGTGAACACTTTGTGCCCTTCCTCTCATTCGTCTGTTTATTTCATTTTCCTTATCACTGATTAAGAGATTCAAAATAAAAGGTTAAAATTCTTCACATTGACTTTAATTAGAGCACTGCCTGTTCTCTCGCACAACTCCGTTATAAACACTAGACGTGCATTTGATGTATGATATATATAACTTCAGCACGCACAATATTGTGTTCTGTCACAGGGCAGAAAATTGAAATGCAGACATGTAAGCTGAAAGTATAATAGTTCTGATTGTGATGCCTGATCCATCTTGTTTGTTGTGGTCACTTTTGTTGCCTTTCAATCAGTTTACACTGAGTTTCTTTAGAGGGTGTGTTTACTGGGCCGAGCTTCAAAGCTGCCCTTCTCAAACACAGATGGACTCGTTTTCTCTGTGTCTGAGCCATGGTCTTTGATGATCAGAAAGAAGTTTTGGCAGAAAAAAAGGAGGGGGGTGATAAACTGTGTTTCACAATTTCAGAATTTTACCTGGTCTCGGGTCAGCCGTCGCCTTTCATGTTGTCGGAACCTTTTTTTACTTCATGTCATCTCAGGGAGTTTTTCCTTGCCACCATCGCCTCTGGCTTGCTCATTAGGGAAAATTCATAAATTTTAAATATATCCTGAATGTATGTATTTCTGTAAAGCTGCTTTGTCACAATATCCACTGTTAAAAGTGCTATACAAATAAAACTGAATTGAATTGACTAAGTCTCATGAGCCTGTGCTGTTCTAAATGAACCAGTTATAACCAAAAGCTCACAAAGGACTGATCAAGGATTAGTTCCCTAAAAACAGATAAACAGTATAGTGCCAATGCCTGAGAATGTCACACTGGGTATTATTAGCAAATGTAGCATATCCTCTAAAATGGCTAATAAACTTTCGCAGCTGGGAGACTACTAAGCCTGATGCACGTGATGCAACAACCCATACTATGTTATTGATTTAATAGTAAATTTAAAGTAATGGATTGCGTAGCGTAACGTACTGTACCATCCAAATTCTCCAAAGAAAGAATTTACAGCAGTGGAAATTCTTGCAGTATGGCCGCTATTGAATACTCCATCCTGATTGGTCAGAAGGTGTTGATTATTTTTCTATAGCAGCAGCACTGACAGTAGTTCAGGATGCAAGGTTTATATTAATGCACTCGTTCTAATACATGATCGTTTCTATAGTAACAACTTACTAGGGCTGCATGATATTGAAGGAAAATGTGATATGCGGTACGATAATGCTAAAAGTGTGTAAAATCAATTTTTTTTATATATATATATAAAAACTGAAAATGACATAACCAACAAACATGTTTCATGTTCTTTTGAGGAAAAGAAAGCATTCTCTGCTATCTGCGTCACCCTAAATCTTTGACTTTTCGTAACTTTTTGAAGTATTAAAACCATTCGGTTATTGCAACCCCTTGAAATATGCATATCGCGATATTTACATTTGCGATACTTCAATAATTTATTCTGATGTTCAGCCCTACAACTTACACATAGACTTGTATGGCAGACACTCCACTGCATTTTTGGAAGGAGTCTCCTGTGCCAGTCATTTGTAACAGTTAGATGTAAAACTGTAACTTTTAAGTTTTAACTTTAGGTTTTCAGGATGGAGCGTATTACAGTTTCTTAATAACACGACAAACTGAATTTTTTTTTTTTGTTTGTTTTTTTTTTAAAGAGAGGCTGGTGAGGGAAAGAGTGTTTGTAGCTGCCGTAACTCAAATATAACTGTATTTCCTGGATGTTCGACAACATTAAACGTAACTTTAAATGGATAAAAAAACTGTAAATTGCTGTGGTGTAAGAGAAATAAAACACATCAGGATATGCTGTAACAGGAAAATAATCAACTTCAGGGTGATAACAGTAACTTTGGCCACATCACACCACTCCGTTGTTGATTGTTCCCTATAAAAGTTTGACGTGTTTTATTTCTTACTAAAGCAGCAAAGAATGAATTTTTTGGGCTTTTTGTGATTCTTGAATTCTCACTGTGGTTCTAGATTTCTCACTAGTTCTAAAATGTGATTCACAGTTCTAGAACCCTCACTGGTTTTATTCTAAGGTTGAGGCTTTAGAATCAACACCTTGATTCTAGGAATGTGAGAATTTGCAGTTCTGGTTCTGCAGTGCTTCTGTAATGTGTAGTTCTAGACTACACACTTAGGTCCAGAATGTGGTTCCAGAATTATTACAGTGGTTCTAAAATGTGTGTTCTTGAATTCTGTTAGCTTTTGAAATGTAAAATGTGCAGTTCTTATTCTCACAGTGGTTTTAGTATGTACATACTTTGGCTGTAAGAGTGAAAATGTGTGATTTTATAATTGTACTTAGTTTATATTGTGCAAAATGTGTGGTTCTAAAAAAAAAAACACACTTGAATTCTATGAATTTCAACATTTGTAGTTCTGTGATTCTCACCATGGTTCTAGACTAGTTCTAGACTAATAAGCAGATTTTAGAACTTTTACTGTTGTGGTGGTTCTACTGTGTATTAATGTGTGGGTCACAATTCTATAATACTCAGTATGGTTCTAAAATGAATAATAATGTGCACCTCAAAAGAACCCACCATGGTTCTAAATTATTGTTAGAACAAACTGAATGACATTGTTCCATCACAGCTGGACCTTTAAGCATCATGTGACATTGCAAGTATTTCAGTGTGTAAATAATCAGAGGATTAAGTGCCTTTTTAAGAGAACAATAGCAATAGCACCACATTATCAGCAGGACTTAATCTTGCAACTTGTTGGTTTATAGCCAAATTTTCTAACTACTGCACTGATGCCGCCTGGAGTTCTCTTTGTCGTGCTTGAAGGAACATTTCACCCAAAAGTGAAGAGTGTAGATGATATCTAGTGCTGTACTGTTAGCTGGACCAAATCCTTGGAGTTAATGCTTCATATGAGGCATCAACACTAGCTGTCAAAAGTTTGAACACACCTGCTCTGCTCATAGAAAGGTCTTCTTCATTTTTACTATTTTCTACTATTTTGGAATAATAACCTTTTATATTTTACATTTTTAGCAGTATTCCTGATGACGATTTGCACACTCTAGGCATCTCTTTTGTCATCTTCATGAGGGAGCTTTACCCAGGAGACATTTCATAAAGTTCCTAAATAGGCTAAGTACTCGTTGGCTGTTTCTCATAAGTTCTAAATGAAAAATTTAATTACTTTTAAAAATCCAATTTATATTTGTCTTAGAAACACATTTTCAACCATTCAAACATTTTCCAATATTCTGCTGTCCAGTTTGGGTGAGCCTGTGCTCAGTGAAGCCTCAGTTTCCTGTTCTTGGAGTGGAATTTGATGCGGTCTTCTGCTGGTGTAGCCCATCTGCCCTGACATGTTCTGCATTCTGAGATGCTTTTCTGCCCACCACGGTTGTAAAGAGTGGTTATTTGAGTTACCGTAGCCTTCGTGTCAGTTTGAAACCAGTCTGGTCATTCACCGCTGACCTCTCTGGTCACTGGATGTTTTTTGTTTTTCACACCATTCTGTGTAAACTCTAGACACTGTTGTGTGTGAAAATCCCAGATGTTTTTGAAATAGTTAAACCAGTATTTCACTGGCACAGACAACCAAGTAACTGAGATTCCATTTTCTCCTATTCTCATGTTTGTTGTGAACATTAACTGAAGCTGTATCTACATTATTTTTATGCATTGCACTGCTGCTGTGAATGAGCAGGAGTATTAAACTAGCCAGTGAGTTTATATCACTTGCATTAAGAGAACACACTAACACACATGTGTATGAATGTTTTCACAGCCTAAATATTTGAATTCAGTGTCGACTTCTGGATGGTGCTGCTTTTAGAAATGCCAACGTCAAAACCTTTGACAGTTACAGCTTTGTGGTCAGTTTCAAGCTCTGGTTTGTGGTTTAAAAGTCTCAATGCTGTGTCATGTCCGCAGATCATGGACAGATACTACGACTCATATTTTGCTGAATAAATATTTATCCTTCATATCCTGCAACTTGTAGCCAACCATTTCTCTGTGGTGTTTAAAACATAGACTACACTTTCACTCTTAAGGAGCCTGACTGCCTGTTTACGAGCTACAAAGCTTTCCCAAAAAAAAAAAAACCCTGGGTGGAAACCTAACAGATGGTAAACATATCTTCTTGTTTTATGAATTGTTTGACTTTGGAAAGTGGATCTAGGCATTGCATGGCGTCTGTGCTTGATGGTGGAGGCAGTGAGAGGGGCCATTCAGACCAAATTCGAAAGGAGACTGAGGTTTAGCTAAATATGCGGAGGCTGTTTTTGAAATTCTGGAAATCTCTGTGGGTGGGTACATAAACCTTTGCAAAACTTACTGTGGCCATGTTAAAGAGAAATCTCACTGTGACTGTGACACTATTTCTCAGACAACTAAAATTTTGTCCATTATGTGTTTTTTTTTTTTTTGTTTTTTTTTTTTCTTTTTTTTCTTTGAATGAGTACCACTGGGAGTAAAATTGCTTTCAGGTAAAAGAGAGAAGGTCAGATGTTCAGCTGAAGGTCAGATGTTCAGATGTTAGGTATACAGGAGGAGTCCTGAATCCCTTATCCTCCAGGAGGATGTTACTCCCACTTCCTGGATGGTGTTAAGCACTATTTCCTGAAATGCCTTTCCACTGAAATGACTTTCTAGCACACTTTAGTGTCTTTTTTCCACAATTTTCTGCTGCCTACAGACTTCTAAACCTGTCTGATGCATGCTCCTGTGCTCCATTACAGATGATTGATGGCCAGACAGACTGATAGGTGGACAGTGTTAGGCCTAAATCTTGTGGCACCTTGTCACTTATCTAAGGGTCTTCCATCATTGAATAAAACTCCTGAAGCCACTTGGATGAGTGTTAAATTGTCACCATGATGAAAAAGCTGTCCAGTCACCAAAACCTACTACTACAAGACATATACCAATGCACATTCTTATAATGATACTGTCTTCTCTCAAACGCTAGCGTTTGGAATGCACCCAAGGTCATTTCAGATGATACAAGGCATTATTTCTGTTTTCTAAACTGCTTGAGGAAATCTTCATCATATTGGCCTGTGCCTGGTCACAGGAGCATACGACAGCTTTCACACAATAAATGGAAGGATGCAAAACACCAAAGAAAGTGTGAATTTTTCACTCCTGTTTACGTCAGTCACTATGTACCAGTGGGATAACTCAGCTACTTAGCAACTCATTTGGCAGTTAATATCTTGTATAATCCCACTCTCACCCTAACACTGCTCTGAAGCTGATACAGTCTGTGCCCTGTGCAACAGAGGAAGAGAAAAGGAAAAAGTAAAGAAATGCACTAGATGGGTGGATGGATGGATGGATGGACATGCAGATAGATGGATGGATGAATGGACATGCAGATAGGTGGCTCGAAGGATGGGTGGATGGATGGGTGGATGGGTGGATGGATGGATGGACATGCTGAGAGGTGGATGGATGGATGGACATGCTGAGAGATGGAGGGATGGACATCCAGAAAGGTGGGTGGGTGGATGGATGGGCATGTGGATGGCTGAATGGATGGATACAAGGGTGTGGATCGATGGATGGATGTATGGACATGCTGATGGACGGATGGATGGATAGATGGGTGGACATGCGAATAGGTGGGTGGATGGAGGGACATGCATATTTGGATGAATAAACAGAATAAATGGATGGATGAACAGTCAGGCAGATAGACGATGGACAGACAGGCTGATAGGTAGATGGACAGACAGGTAGATAAACTGATGGATGGATATATAGTGGATAGATGGATGCACAGACAGACATATATATGGGTTGACTGACAGGCAGGCAGATGAATGCACTAACTGACAGCCAAATGGATGGACTTAGAGAAAAGTGGATATAAGCATAGAGGCACAGACAGACAAATGGATGGACAGATGGGTGGTCTGATAAGACGAATAATTGAACAGACAGGCAGATAGATGTATTGAGATGGACAGACTGAGATGGATGGACAGATGGACTCACAGATTTATGAGACGAGAGGAATAACCAGACCCACAATAGGTTTCTCCACATCTCTCAGCAAGTGTCGTTCTTTCTCTCTCTCCCTCTCTCTCACTCTCTCTCTCACTCACACACATACGCACACTCACTCTTCAAAACTATACAGTAGTGACCAAAACAGTGACCACATTTACAGAAGCTTGAACACATTAATATATTAATTAATATACCTGCATTATTATAAGCAGGTTCACAGCTGCAGAAGCTCAGGACATGGTCCAACATGCCTTTGGAATGTAAATAGTACTAACAGCTGTTCATTAATAATGGGATTCTCCAGAGACAAAAAGACAGTTTCACAGAGCAAAATGTCTAATCGAATACACAGTTTGGCTCAGAAGTGTCTTCTTTTTCTCCTGAGTTGTGTGCTACATTCAGGTACCTTTGCCTAAATTTCTGAAAAAGTACCTGAAAATGAAGAACAAAGAATTAAACACACAAATGTAATTAGAGACAATGAACACTCACCAGCCACTTTATTAAGAACACATGTACACCTCGTTTATGCAGTTTATGCATCAGCACAATGTTCAGAGTGGTGCGAAAACAAAAAACATCCACAGAGCAGCAGTAAACACCTTATTGTTGAGAGAGGGGAGAGGAGAATGGTTTAAGCAGACAGGAAGGCTACAGTAACTCAAATAACCACTCTTTACAACCGTAGTGTGCAGAAAAGCATCTCAGAAAGCACAAGACATCAAACCTTGAGGCGGATGTTCTACAACAGCAGAAGACCACATTGTTTTTCACTCCAGTCAGTCAAAAACAGGAATCTGAGGCTACAGTGGGCACAGACTCACTGAAACTTGACAGTTGGAAGATTGGAAAAAAAAAAAAAAACTCTTGCCTGGTCTTTTTCAGTAGTTTCGGTGACAGCAATAGAGGTCTTGTTCATGGACCCAACCATGGCAGCTTGGTATCCTGGGATTTGCTTCCAATCAATAGCCCAAAGCCTTCAACACTGAGCCACCACTTCTCATGGCTTGTTGCCTGTTCTGGGTTTCTATCAGTGAATAACTGCGTCGCCTTTGACAACCTTGACCCTGCGGTGTGTACACAAAGCCAGAGATATGAAGAAGGAGGAAATTAGATTTAACTGAACACCTAAATTTAGTGAAAGTGCACGCCATTCCATCAACACCATGACGGAATCTGGCCTTGGCACACCTTCCAGGTCCATCATTACCTCCACGATTCTGCAGTCACTCAAAGCCATTGAATCACATTATATTTAATAGAATAGTGTTGTACTGTATCAGTGGTTTTGGAATGATTCTTTTATATCTGAAGATTCAACTGCATATTTGTATAGGAATGGATTTTTGTAGGGGAGTGGGGAGATGAAACTCTCATTCATTCTTTGCTGCATATTTTTAAAAAAAACCTTAAAGGAAAACTCCACTCTGAAGCAAGTGTATATTAAATGTGTTTATATTGAAATATTGGTGATGTGTTTAGAGATTTTGGTGCTAATTTATTGGATTTACATCACAGGGTAACATGATGTTAAGGAGAATTCTAACAGATGCAACAAAACCAAATCAGCTTGGACAGTTAGTGATCTCCAGGATGTCAATAGAGGCTGATATTAGCATCACTGCTGCATCACTGGCTTAAATAGATAGAGATGAAGCAAAGGCCACATCCCACTGCTCATCTCTCAGCATGTAGCCGAAAGGTCATTGTGGGTAATGTACGATACCATTAACCATGTCATCACAAAATTTATCTCGAACAATACTGAAGGTCACATATTAATTATTAATGTTACTATACAAGTTGCTCAGGGTCGACTTTTTCCTTACGAACATCTAGAGGAGGAAATAAACTGCTGGACTGAAATGACTCTTTGATTAAGCCTTTATTAAACCATGGATGTGTGTTTTGCTTTGATGTTGCAGAGATTGAAAAGAGAAACAGCTCAAGCTCAATTTATTTGACAAAAAGAAAGGTCAGAAGTATTGAAAGACGAGGAAAGGCGTGTGTGCATAGCATCTGCTTTTAATATCACAGAACACAGGATTCAGTTCATTTGATTTGTGCATCATAGGTGCTATTTTTGGAGTGGCCCTGATTTTGCTGTGAGTCCCTCTCTGTGTGCCGAACTGTGCAGATGTGTACTTTATCCCAGTTTCTCTTCCATATATAAATAGGTTTTAACTCCTGCTGGGTTCATGTTATGATACTAATGATATTTTAATTGCCTTTGGTACATAAGTAAGCTTTTTTAGAAGATAAATTGGTTTCAACAGCGACATGTCTTGAATTATTGTATATTCAGAGCTGGAGTCATGGTTATTTCCTGAGAGAGAATCCTCTTTATTGGTCTCTGCGTAGTCAGGAAGGGAGAGGATAGAGTGATGGATTGCGTAAAGGTTGCTGGGATCATCTTTCTGGTCAGGTTTCCCTCTGCGCCGTCTTTAGCTCAGTGAACTGAACGCTTAGAATCAACATTGCCATGTAAACCCAGTGTTCTGAAGCCAGGGGTAGTGAAATCAGTGTATTGGCTTTCAGCATCGATCAAGGACAGCCTTATAAGGTCAATTGTTTGTGTGTGTTTGTGTGTGTGTGTGTGTGTGTGTGTGTTTGTGTGTGTGTGTGTGTGTGTGTGTGTGTGAACATACAGATGACAAATTAAAGGAGAAACTGGTGTCTCTGCCCCCTGGGGGGCATTTATTTATTTTTCTTGCATGGGTTTGGCTCAATTTGTCCTTTTAAAGGGATGCATCAATCAATAAATTCTGCTGACTATTCATTTTTATTCTACAATGGAACATTTGTATCCTGATGGGTGTGGTCTCTTCCAGAATGACCCCACCCCCATCCACATGGCATAATAATAATAATAAGAAGAAGAAGTAATAAATAAGTATTATTATTATTATTATTATTATTATTATTACTAAAATAGATCAATAGTTCAAGAACAAAACTAACAGCTAGTGAAACGAGGAAAGATGAAATTCCTGGTTGTAGAATTTTGCAACGTTTTATTAACATTCCATCACAACACAGCCATCTAGTAAAGAAAGCAACCCTAATCTGTATTGTTAACACATACTAAGACTACAGACAATTCCCATGGTTACGGTCGCCCAGTGACGGCATTATAAACGAGTCCTCATAAACGAGTCTTTTGGAAGAAAACGCATTTCTGGAAAACCACTAGCTGTCACCCAACAGCGATTACGTGATGAGCACACAAAGGCGTGGGAGAGGCGGTCGTTCAGAGTGAGAACACGTAAAGCACTCGTTTAACAATTCAGCACAGATACTTAACCCAACTCAGGGATGTGTAGAGAGGGTTTAGGTCACGCTCATAGAAGCTATCACTTATTACAAATCTGACACAGTGCTGAATAACTGAACACTTCACCACATTTATTTTTACCTTGGAATGAAACAGCACTGACCCTAGATGGTTAGAAAAAAAGAAGGAAAAAGAGCATACTCAAAACGACATATAAACAAACACTCAGATAAGTGAGTAAGTCTAGTTCTATGCAAATGTCAGCCTTTTGCTGTAAAAAAAAAATAAGGAAGAAATTACTTCTTGCCCACTTATAGTAAAACTTAGGCTTTTTTTTTTTTTTTTTTTTAAATTAAATATCTGATTACCACAGACAGGAATTTCCATTACTGAGAAAAAGCTGTTTAATTTATTTCTAAAAGCAGCTGTTGAATTCCATTTGTATGAGATCTGCATTTTGGTCAAATGTATTTGTAAATAAAGCTCTAAATCTGTTTAGGACCGTCTGTATAATGTCATCGTTCTTTTTTTTTTTTAATTTATGCTTATGCATTTCCCATGTAGTCATGTGGGTCTGATCACGCATGGATATCACAAAACATCTGGGAATGTTTAAGTATGTGGAATTACTTTGTAATGCCTTGCTCCAGTGTAGGAAATGAGAACAGTACTGGCTGGGCTTTCTCCCATGTCCTTTGTCCAGGAATTTGTGTTGTATACTTGTGTATTTTAGGTCTGTGCCTGGTGACGGTTAACCGAGTTGCCATGGTAACAGCCCCAGTGACAGTAAAAACTTGTTTACCACTGGTTAAAAAAAAAAATGAGTGAGTATTCGGTTGATGTGATATCCTACATTATGACCATGCCAGTAGCTTAGAAACGCAGCTTTCGAGCTGTGCTGTTTGAACGCGCTTGGGTGGGTGGGGCTCTGTGTGCTCTGCTTCAGTAGGCAGATATAGAAAAATGTAAAGTAAAAAGTAAAAACAATTGTGCACAAATTTGTTAGTTGTCAAATCTTAGGCTCTGGCTTTTAAACCGTATCTTCAGTAGACAGCGTGAGGGCAGTGAAGCGAGCGTCACTTCACTTCAGCGAGCACTGAGATATGCGCATCCGCCCAGTCTACACTGAAGGTGGTGTTTTGATGTTCTCAGGGATGATTCAGGACACACTGCCATTCACACTACAAACACAGTGTGGCCACATGTATCACAAACTACCTCCACAAATGGTCTGAGTGATGTATTGAACCCCGTTTACACCTGTATTTAGCTCCATCCATTTGTGATCAGATCACCCGAGACGGATGTCTAAATGGGGCCTCAGGCATGGTGTCCAATTCACCTGTTTATTTCCGTGACTCATCTGATCTGGCGGTGAGTGTGTCACACCCCCACATTTCCCACGTCCACTGCGCTCTAAAGAAAGACGTTGCACTGTGACGTCAAGGGGATCCAAACGCAGTCCTGTTTAATTGTAACACAGGACAGCCCCATCCCAGCTTCTCCGTTTCCTGCCTTCTTTTCCTTTTCCATCTCGTCCCTTCTCATTTCCTCTCTCTCAATCCTTCTCATTCTCTCACTCTTTCTCCCTTTCCTTTCCTGTATTTTCACACATTCATCCCAAATTTCTCTATTTCTCACATTCTCTTCTTATTCTCTCCTCCTCCTTTTTAATTCTCTCCTTCATTTGCAGTTTTTTTTACTTCCCTCACTTTTCCCTTGTTTCCCTTCCTCTCTCCCTGCCTCTCATCTTCTATCTGTGCTTTTTTCCGTTACTCACCCCCATCTTAACCCCCTCCAGCGTTGACTCATTGACATGCAGGATGTGTGTTTGTGCAGTTAACCTGTCTGTCTCTCCCCTCTTTGGCCTACAGTTGCATTTCATGTCCCATTTGCTGTGACGTTCGCTCTGATGGAAAACAATGTCGTCACATCTTCTGCATGGGGAATGGAAGGAATTTGGCAGGACGTGTGACCGCGCTTCCTGCATTTTGTGTGTGTGCGTGTGTGTGCGTGTGTGTGCGTGTGTGTGTGATCACCAGAGATGTGGGTCAGCATGTGACTGCGTGTTACATACATTGAGACACGTCTTTGTCTTGTCACTGGTTTAATCATTTAAAGGTTGATAGAAATAAATGGTTGATACATAACTATATGGATAAATATGGACATATAAAGATTTTCAGTGAGATAAACTTCCATTGCTTATCTAATTTAGGTTTGTAGCTCCAGGACAAAGCTACTACTTTTGTAGTAGCTTTGGTGGAAAATTGTGTCCACTTTTTTGTTTTCCGGAGTAATCCTTATCATCCAAAATATCATCTAAACCGAGTCGCCTTAACGTCTGTCCAGCAGTGTACACTAATCTCTGACACAGGTGATTAAAAAAAATCTGTTTAATTAACCACTGTTGGTTTTTCCTGTTGCCTCATCTTACCTCCCTGTGCGGTTAAAGCATTTGCAGGACGAGGGACAATAATGGCCTGTTTATAGGGACCGGATTTGGCCTGAGCACACAGCACGGGGCAGATTGGGTTTTTTTTTGCGCACACACTAAATTACACGCCATAAAATGCCAGCCCGAGCCTGATGTTCATGGCTGGATGATTTATCGTGCAAATATCATTATCACTGCATAAATCCACGTTGTTTTTCTGCCATCCTGTGTTTGTGCTTCCTTCCTCCTTTTTGTTGTTTGAAATGGCTAATAGATGTCCCTTAATATTTGTTTTAATCTTATCAGAAAGTATGATAAACATGTCAGAATTGCATTCTAATTTTTTAAAATATGTATTTATATACAACAGATTTTTTTAAAAAATACATGTATTAGAAATACAGCTTATGTCTGGGAGCACCTATGTCTCACATTTCATCTTTAATTTAATTGCCAGACCTCCTATCAGTTTTGTGCTCAGTATAGGTCATGTGAAGTTTACAGTGCATTACATGTCAGATTGGTTGGTGCGTGTGAGGAAATTGAGCGGAGTGAGTCTTGTGACTGGTACGGCCACCGTGTGATAGCAATTGCTTTCTGGCTATAAATAACCTGGGCCTGTTGACCTCACTTTGGTTCTCTTTATCTCTCACACACACTCCTGCGCTCCGCTCTGCCTCAGCTGTAGTGATTCCCACTAATCATGCATGAACTTTTACTGTTAGGTAACACAAAAGAAAAGACCAGAATGAGAGCGAGGTAGAAAACGATGGAAGGTAGGAGAGAAAAATTTGAGTGGGTGGAAGATTGATATAGGAAACAAGGTGAGACAGGGAAAGTTGGCGGAAGAGAGAGAGAAAGAAGAGGAGGGTAATCTGGGTGTCTAGTGCACTGCAAGAGACAATTTAGATGTAGATATGTTCAATAAATGTATAATTTGTGTTATGTAATGTGTTTTTCCATGCTTAGCCCTGCCTTCGGGGAGTCTCTGTTTCTCAGTCTCTCTCTCTTTCTCTCTCTCTCTCTCTCTCTCTCTTTCTCTCTCACACACACAAACACACTCTCACTGTCTCACTCACACACGCACACACTATTTCTCTTGCTAGATTACACTTTGACCTTTGCATGTACCAATAATCAATCATACACTATACAGTGACAAGACAATGCTGCCTAGGAAGGCTGATTTTTAGGCAGGCTTTGTGCTCCAAATATAAAATCTGTCCATTTGGAAGGTAGTATAGCAATCTTCTAAGAGTCCTTAGTTTGACTTAACGTGAAGGCCGCATCTCATGTGTCTTCTTTTCCTTTATTGTGGTGCATCCACCATACAATTCTTTCTGAATGAGCTGTTACTATAGAAGAGATAACATTAGAACGACCACCCTGTTATTTGCAGTTATATAAATTGAATCAACACCTTCTGATCAAAAAGAATTGAGAATTCAGCAGTGCTGTGATATAAGATGTTGTAGAGCTCCAGTGTGTGAGGGCATGGAGGAAGACTCGGGAGACAGGCAGAATTTTAACTGAGCTCCGGGCTCGCATTTATTCAGTCCACGCTTTTCAGCGCACTTTCAAAACTCAACAAAAAACAACACAATGACGGGTCCTTCCCAGACTCACAGCTTTCGCTCCATCAAGTTCAAGTTCACACTTCTTGGAGTGAGTGTGTGTGTGTTTGTGTGTGTCTTGCAAGCTCTGTGTGTCTCACACTAAAAGCACGTAGAGACACAAATAAGTAAACTGACTGTAATAAGACGCAGGTGAGAATCCTCACGCGTTACCTGCCGGTTTGACCCGCCTTCTCTCCGGCCACAGCTATATACACACAGGCACACACACACACACACATATATATATATATATTAATTATCATGTATATTTTTCCCCATTTGGATTTTGTTTTCCCTCAGAGTTTCACACACTGGCTAGTGACAGCCACAAACTGGGGAGTTTGAAGGCTTGCATGTACTTCCTATGAGACAAGCAAGCTAGAAATCGCATCTCTTCAAACTGCTGTTCATTCCGATTCTGTGCCATAGGGCAGCAGAGAGAAAAGCGCTATCCACTCCCTTCCACATACATAAGCTTACGATTGGCTAGTGTTGTTCTGATTAACAGGGGAGAGAGTAAGCCATCTCAGCCACCTATGGAGCATGGCCAAATGTTGTCGGGATTTGAACTAGCGATTTCCCTGCAATGGCACTAACACTTTTCTGTTGCCTCACTCAGGAGCATCACTGGATTTTTTAAAATGTGGCTGCTCATACAACCATACAGAGTAGCTAAAGGTACATAGAGGATAGCTCTAACTGTTGAAAGCCGGTCCCTCACACACAAAGTGCAGGACGAGTCTCTCTCAGACTCTTGGCCATGGATAGCTGTGGCATCATTGGTCAACTCATGATTTCATGAGCCTGGAAATTTAATATAAAATTTAATATAGACAGAGAGGACCAAAATAACTGTGATAGCACTAGTGAGACACGAAAATGGAACCTGGTAGAACAATATTGCAGAATCTGGATATTACATTTATTTCCCCTGTACAGTATAAAGCTCTCTCTCTCTCTCTCTCTCTCTCTCTCTCAAAAGGCAGTACATGAATTCAAAACCAATTTTGAGCACTACTGTATTATGTAGTGTTGATAAAATCTATCATATTTCCATTACCCCCTCTTTATCTCTCTGACTGTGATGCCAGAAGGCTAAACTAATCTAGATTAATGCTATCATCTACACAGAAGCCACTGTTAGTCTTTTGGTGTTTCCTAGACCAATTTACACACATTTAAAGAGCATTAAGCCATTTTTGTACATGGAATGGAAAGGCAGCACCAGCCTTTGTGAAAGGATGTTGATTTTTTTTCAAACTGACAGAAGCCGTCTGAGACGTCTCATGGCATCGCTTAGAGAACTGCAATGACTTGTCTGAGAAGTTCAGGGATGGCGTTATGCCATGGTTTGGTTTAGACTAGAGCAAGCCCCGAACTGACGTCTTCAAGTGTGTCATGATTTGTTCTCGGTTCTGTTTGAAGTGGTCTAGTTGCCCAGCAGGAATACAAAATCACCACTATTATCTTTGTGTCCTTATGTTGCTGTCCATGTTGGAAAGAAGTCAGATATCTGATTGTTGTTTTTTCATTAATACAGTTAGCATTATTTCAGTTATAATGGACTACAATGCAGTTTAAAAATCACATTATACTCTCATTTCCTTTGATTAAATTGGCTCTGCAAGTCAGCGTAAGCACTGAGGAGCATCACTTACGTCTTTGGAAATGTCACGTCATGGACGTTTCAGTTAAGAATTACCAAGGCAACTGGGTATTAAAGACAGAGTAAACCTTTTGAAGTTGTGCTCCTTTTGTCACTTATTACTACACACTGCAAAACTGCAGTCACTTACAGGAACCCAGCGAAGTCAGTCTCTGCACCTCGTTACTGCTGACCACAGTGGAAAAAGACCTGAGCAAGTAGCAGGCATAACACCTCTGGTGTCGTGTGGTTTTGCAGCAGCTTGTCCTTCTCTTTATTTCATGGTTTCACTCAATCTTCTGCTTTTATGCATGTAATACATCATTGCCAACTCAGAAAAAGTGTGTTTAAGTGTAAGTTTTCATGCAGAGGAAAGAAGGGGAAAATTCCCTTTGTCAGCTTTTTTTTTTTTTTTATACTGAATTATATTTATCTTGCTGGCTGTAGTTCCAGGTCTTATGCAATCCACATCACAAAGAGTGCAATATTAGGCAAAATAACTATGAACTCATGTGATTTATTTCAAGAAGTTTGAAGAATACAAGTGGTCCTCAATATCCTTAAATAGCCCTAATTTATTAACATGTAAGGGCTTTTTTTTCCTAAATCTTGCATATATAACCTAGCTCTGGGGGTCATTTAGCAGGTGCTGTCTTGTACATCAAAACTACATACTAATACTGCCATTAGAAGATGGGTAAATTGTAGTCATAAAGGGATGCACAGAGTCTGCAACACTACTCAGACAGGGTGTGGCATTCAAACGTTGTTTGAATGGTATTAAGGTGTCCATCAAAGTTGTGCCAAGAAAACATTCCGTACACCATTACTTTACCACCACCACCATCCTGAGCTGTTAAGACAAGGCAGATTGGGTCCATGGCTTCATGCTGCCAAAGCCTGTTCTGACCATCTGCACCAGGTGACGTTTTTCCAACCTTCAACTGTCTAGTTTCGGTGAGTCTGTGTCCACTGTAGCCTCAATTCACGTTACTGATTGATAGGAGTGGAACCTGATGTGGTCTTCTGCTATTGTAGCCCACCTGCCTTAAGGTTTGACATGTTCTGCATTCTGAGATGCTTTTCTGTACACCACGGTTGTACAGAGTGGTTATTTGATTTACCGTAGCCTTCTTGTCAGTTTGAAACCAGTCTGGCCATTATAAGCATGGTGTTTCTACCCACAGTACTGCTGCTCACTGGATGTTTTTGGTTTTTGCACCATTCTGTGTAAACTCAAGAGGCTGTTGTGTGTGTAATTCCCAGGAGATGAGCAGATTCTCAAATATTCAGGCCAGCCAGTCTGGCACCAACAATGATGCCATGGTCAAAGTCACTTAGAGCGACTATTCCTGTTTTCTTTACTGCATAAAACACAGTAAAGAAAATCAACAATTACAAGTGCTCAAAAATGGAAACTTGCATTCAAAGCATGACTGTGAGACACGCAGTTCTGTAGGTGAAAATCTTTGACTATATGCAAGGATATGCTGTAGCTGCCCTATAAATTAATAAGACTTGTACACTGAAGTTAACAAACTAGAGACACATTTTGTTCAGCAGATATTGTTAGTTTATGTAGCACACTAACAAATTTCTATTTTAAAGGTCTTTTAAGCATTTCAGTGTCATTAGTTTCTGATACTTTTCAGCAGAGAATAACTCAGTTGTTACTGGAGAGAGCTTTCATTTAGTGGTGTTAGGATTATTTCCTAACCTTGGTTCTTTTATTTGGAACCTCATTGAGAGCTGGCTCTGAGTTTGTGTGAATGGTTTTGAATAGGGACTGCACTCACCATCTGTGCACCACCACCACCATCTCACAGCTTGCAATTAAGCAGGCCTTTACATTCTCTTAGAAAAAAAAAACTCCTCATATAGTCTTTCCAAGCAATCCCGCTTGCACTGCAGCCTCCCTGCAGACGCTAATGGTGTCCCATTAACTTGTAAGTGCTCAGGGTCAAAGCTAGAAGGAAGTGTGTAAACTAGCACACAGGAATATTGGTTTGTGTGGTTATGCAAAAACAGTGAGTGGCTCATTTTGGGAAGATTTTAAAGGGAGTCGGACATTTGCCATTACTGTAGATTCCTTTAGAAAAATTAAAAACTGACTTGCTGCCTGGTTCTGCGTCTCACACTAACCTTGAATAAAAGCTAGCAGTTAGACTCATTGTGCCTCATTTGTATAACTGGTCATTCGCACACTTAACATCATTCATTCACTCAAAACATAGGTATTTTGTACATTTGTTCAATGAGTTGACATGTAACATCCTTCATAACAAAGGACATGCTGTTGTGGGAAGATAATCAACAACCTGGTTAGCCTTATAGTTTCGATATTCCCTTAGCTTGTAGAGTGCCACAACATTACCCCAGTGTCATTACACTTCGTATATTTACATTCATTTGTCATTATACTATGTATACAAAGCTTTCTTAGCATGGGCAATGTCTGTTATGGGACATTTTATATAAAATAATAGAAACTTACAGATAATTAGCATAAGGGAGGTGTTTGGAGATGAGAAAGGAGTAATGACTGAGGTTATGCTGCAGTTGCAAACTACTATCGAGAAAAGCTTGAAGGTTAAAAAAGGCTAATTTGTAATAATACTAATAAGCAGCGATGGTGATAATAGAATAATATCAGTAACCTTAAGAAATACAAGTCACTGCTCAGCAGCATGATGAAAGAGAACACATCTGTTTAGCAGCTTGTGAAAACCCTTCATGATGAAATATGTGGTATGATTTCTGAGAATTACAGGCTTTCCTTTTTCCCAGATATCTCAATCATAAGTAAAGTTGTAACATTCTAAAATCTAGTTATCTCCAAAAGTGAAAACTGAGAAAATTGCATTTAAAGGTTTCATTCCAGCTTCACTGAAAGTAATGTCTAAAACAATAAAATCTTAAATATATAAAATATAGAAATAATAATTATGATCATTTACAATGGAAAATGAGATTCACTTTGATCATTTTTTAATCATTATCTACATCAGTCTCTCTAGTTTCTTCTCCTTACGTAAATATCAGTCACAGCATTAGATGGAACATCTTCACTCTTGTGTTTTAATAATCTATTAAAACATCTGCTTGAGGCAGACTGACACCTTTTTACCACCACATTTGTTAAACTGGCTCCTTATTTGCTCAAAACCTGATTTTACACACGTCAGAGCTTTTTCATCCAACATCAGAAAGTGTTACGGTCAGAATTTGCTAAACTGCTGTACTCAGCTTGGAGCACTGAGATTTGATCTGCAGTTATTTACATCATTGCATTTCATGGTGCCACAGTTCATAATTTAGCTTTCCTCTTTCGCTTAGCATCATTACTTTCATGCCCAAACGCTCAATACCAACTTCTACTGCAGAGAGTTTAACAAATAAAGCCAGAATTATTGGTATTGTGGGGTAAAGATGGGTTAAAAAAAAGGTTATGAGAAAATGTCTCTGTGGTTAATTAACTTGATCTCTGGGTCATTATTGAATTTTCCAGCAGGACAATGACCAAGAACATACATCCAAATCCAGACAAAACGGGTTCAGTCAAGCTTTTGACGTGTCAATCAAAAGCCTGTTGAAAACCTGTGGAGTGAGCTGAAGAAAAGAATCCACAAGAGAGAACCTATGATTCTGGATTATAGGAGAAGACTCAGTGCTGTTATTTTGGCAAAGGGAGGAAGTACTAATTGTAGGGTGCCAATAATTGTGACAGAAGTGGTTAAAATATATTATAAGTTGATATATATTGGAAAAACAGCAGCTTCTTTTTCCATCTTCAGCTGTACAGTTTTGTTGAGTCTGCGTCCATTAGCCTCAGATTCCTGTTCTTGGCTTACAGGAACCTGATTGACATGTTGTGCATTTGTTGTGCATTTTGAGATGCTTTTCAACTCATCATGGTTGTAAAGAGGGTTTGTTTGTTTGTTTGTTTGTTTAGAGTTACTAGTCAAACTAGTCTGACCATTCTCCTCTGAGCTCTTTCATCAACCGCTCAGAGCTGGCGCCCACTGAATTGTTTTTGCTTTTTCTCACCAATATGGACAGTGAGTGTATACTTGATAAGAGTTTTTGTGCGTGTTTGTGTATACTTCAACTGTTCGATTAACAGATTGATCTAATGTTTTCATTGTTGTATTACACTATGTAACCTTTTTTTTTTTTTTTTTTTTTTTTACCCATCTTTCGCAAGGGTGCAAATAATTCTGGCGTTCACGGCACCACACACACTTGGCGAACTCTTGATGACTTAGATGATCCAGTTACAGATACACCTATTTAGACCAACGCTGCTGGGAATTATATCATGCAAAGTGATGAAGCTTCCCAGCTTTTTGAGGCAACGAGTCCCTGCTGTACCAATGGAGTGCAAACGAATGCCGTATATAGACGTGTAAAACTAATAACTGTCTAGAGTCTTCATTTGCAAGCGGACTATTTTTAGCCCCTGCTGTTCCACCCACTCACACGTCCGCACTTGGAGCTGCAAAACATATCGATTCTGAGTCTTTATCGCAGCATTGGCCTTTTCACTGATGATATTGCAGAAGGCAGCAGTATGCAAATGAGCACTCGAACCACACATTGTGTCCTGCAAGCATTGCGATCAATTTCCCATATGTTTTCTGTAGGTGTTTTGATAAATTCTGATGCAACACAGGTTCTGTACTTTGTTTTATTCATTTTATTGCAAGGCATTTGTGTAACATTAGAATCAAAATGGGCTATTGTTCATTTTGTGCTGCTCTGGTGCACACATGGGCAAAATTCAGACTGCGTGGTGATGCAAGTGAAGAAAGTGCAGCTCACATGCAGAGAAGAGAACGTGGAGGCAGAACATGATCACCAGATCGCAAATAAACCCAGTCGCCTTTCATTTTTTTCTGTGTCTCCATTTTACTTTCTTTCTTAATCTCTTCTCTATTTTGGCCATACCCTTGATTCCTGACCATTACGTTTGTGCCTCAGAGGAATCTAGTTTTAGAAATCCAGTCCAAAGTGAATTTTTCCTCTCACACACGCACGTCCTGTGGTCATAGGAGACCGGGGCCGTGCTGAAAGCAGGATTGTGACGGAGGGACCCTTGCTCCAGCTTCTGCTCCACTTTTCATAAAAGTCACCCTAGTTTCAGTGTCGTCCAAAAATACCAGGTTTCCATGAACTGCTACGTAGACGGCGGGCATCAACACCAGTGACGCAGCTGAAAAGAATCAGGCAGGACGAGGAGCAAATCAGGGTGTGGTCCAAAAGGTTCTAGGCAAAAGGGGGAAAAAACACCTTTCATGATCTGGAATATGATGATAAGGAGTGTGTGTTGCAGTGCCGTGGCTGAAATTTGGTCCACAAATAGTGTGATGTCAGTGAGAGTGTCATATCCGCGTCTCATCAGCGTGAATCATGCTGCTCTCAGCCTTGTCATGGGGGTTCGGGAGCGAGGATTTATGCAAGATTTTATTTTAGGACGACAGCTAGAGACAGGGTACATCTAACGAGTTGTGACATTGATGACAGCATCACTGTCAGAGAGGGAGCAAGGGACAGCAGTGTGTCCTAAAAATCGTCTTCCTCAATGTATGAAGATTTGTGCATTATGTTAGATAAATGAACTGATGAGGCCTAGGCATAGAGATTCTGCGATTCTGAGGAGACAGTAGGAGCACCATATACAGGAACGGAATGGACTGATTAGGATGATTAAGCAGCGTGACGAATAAATTAATGCAGCATTAGTCACCGAAGTATGCTACAGGACATAGCTGTAGCAACTGAGTATGAAATGATTTGCATGGAATGCTGTTTGCATTAATTCACTCTAATATGGAAATGCCTGAACATTATCTTTCTCTCTCTATCTAATCTAAGCAAAAGAGAGCACTTAATTACAAAACTAATCACGTTTCACACGCACGATATAAAGATATGAAATGACTGTGTGCATTGATGTGCATCTCGTGTGTTAAACACTTAAAGCTATAGTTAGTGATTTTAGGAGAGCATGAAATTTAGTGAGCTTTAATTTCAATAAGTAGAGTGGGTTGCGCCAATCATAAAGCTGAACAGATTTGAATGAAAAGCATTGCATAACATGTCTTATTCTTCAGACTTGAGGATCCTAGCGCATATTTATTCCTAGTCGTTAATTTTAATATTAATGATGCTTGGAGGAACGGCTCTGAATCTCTTTAGAATCCCGGGTGAGTGTGATTAGCGCAGTATTAGCAGGTAACATATTGTGCAGACTAGTCAGCTTTTTTGGCGCTACCAGGGAAGCCATGGCAACCAGAAGTAAACCCAGAAATGCCTGCAATTTGGGTGATGTAGGGCGAAAAAAGGCTGCTGTATGAATGCAGGGTGAGTCAGTGCAGGGCATTTCTACCTCTGGTGTTTTTGTGTGGGTTTTTCTTTTTCTTTTTTTTTTTTCCTCTTTTTTTTTTTTTTAAAAAAAAACAGTTTTGCAGGAGTATAGGTTCCAGGTTAGGCCACACCCACTTCAGGTTTAAATACAAAATATTCGGAGCACTAAACAGATAAAGATAGTGGTATTGTGTTACAGATCAATTCTCTTAAATGAATTAGATCATAAATATGTTTAAGTTAAGTTTATGTAGATTTGTTGATTTTTGTTATTGAGATCGTGTCCTTGAAGCCTGAAGGGATTGGGAATAGACCTGGGCAATCGTTGCCATGGACTCCTCAATGTCATCTCTCTCTTTCTCTTTCTCTTTCTCTCTCTCTCTCTCTCTCTCTCTCCCCTCAGAGCAGAGTACATCTGACATATTACAGGATTGAACATGAGAGGTCATTACTCCATTAGAAAACTCAACAGACACAGACATGTAGATCTAGAATGTACCTGTGCGCATACACTGAATATATGCAGTGTATATAGATACAGTATGAGTATCCAATCTTACATGTCTAGTCTGATTTATTCTCTTAATTGCACAAAGACACTTCATTCACTAAAGTGTGCTATGTTCCATTCCTCAGCATGTAAAGAACTGTACAGTGTTTCATATATATTTTTAGATCTGCACCACAACAGCAAAAATGGAAAGCGTATTGATTTCTTACAGCCTCCAGACACAGCATTTCATGCTTATGACTCCATCATGGGTGAAATGCTGGAGATGTAGAAAACCGGGCAGGGACGCACAGTTGAACTGATGAGCTCAGTATGAATGCCTCTTCCAAACCAATACCGTCATTATCTTTTTTTTTTTTTTTTTTTTTTTTTTTTAAATCACCCGCAGGCCAATGCTGATTTTAATCATTCATCCTCTTCTCTTCTGTATTCACTCTCTCACTCTGTCCCTCTCTCACCACTCTTCTGCTGAGTACACAAAGCGAAAGTAGGCGATAAATTATTTACGGGCTCTCAAGCCACTGGCTCGTGCTCCCAGTTTCTATTTTTAGAAGCATCTGGCCGTCTCCTGGGACTTCAATGAGCACCGTGAGCAATCACGGCGCAACAGATTCAGTAATGGACACGGCTGCTGCAGGATCTGCTGCTCGCTTCTCATATTAAAATAAATGACACATCCTTACAATTGGGGATGCTTTGTCTTGCTTTTATCTTTTTTCTTTTCTTAATTAATGTAGTTTTAAATTACTTTGTAAGCTTACCTAAGATCAGCTATATTTTTGTTTGTTCACTCTTGTTGTCAACTTGTTGTTGATGTTTTTACATCACTTACGCAGTTCCACATACCTCTCAGACAGAGTGATAGCTGCAAAAACCACAAATACCTTTTTTACCTTGCTGCTCTCATAACAAGGTGAATAAACAGCACATTTCAGGCTACAAATGCTTGTCAGTGGGGTCACGTGTACATCTTTTTGTGCCTTTAGCGTGAGGACGCAATTAAAGTACATAATTACACCTCAAGTACCAGTAAATTTGCATTCACCCTCTGTGATTGTACCTTGTTGAACAAAAAAATGTATCTCAGAGTTTTAGCATGAATAGATGAAGAGCTACAGCTGACCTCCAGAGCAAATCAGCAAATTATTTGGTAATTTGTTCCTGTTAAGAAGATTAAGATTACGATAAGATGATACCTTTTTTTTTATTTATTTTATTTATTTTTTTTTTTTTTGAGTGGATTGTTCACTTTATATTACTTATCTAGAAAATTCCTGCATGAGGGTCATTTCAGGACAGAGGTCGGTTGAAACTAAGTACAGATATTGTCTGATTACACACACAGATGTAAACCATTAAGCCAGAAAGATCAGATCTAACACAACAAAATTTGGGAATTGAGTTCAAATGGAAAAAAAAAAAAAAAAAGGCATGCGCGTCTTTGACATCAATTTAGTCACCAGTTTAGGCCAAAAAGCTTTTCTCTGGTGCATGTTGTTTCGATGAGGGGATGTGTGTGGTTATTTGAATAACTTGAGGTGATAGTGTTTGAATAGTGAAGTCATTATTCGTTATACGTGATGTCCACATGAAGTCAGTGAGAATATATGAAAAAGAAAGCATCCGGCTGGCACAAGTTCAACTGCAGGGGAAACAATGGTACGTTGGTGAATATTCTTTAATTAACGTCGTCTGATATTAAAATTAGATACATTTTTGATGAGGCCATATTGGTATTGGATTTGAATTGGTCGATCTTTACACCCCTCATACATTGGCGCATTCTGTAATGTACTACACTGCAGAGAAGACGTCTAGAGCGTCTCTGCAGTATCTCTCTCTCTCTCTCTCTCTCTCTCTCTCTCCATGACAGTAATATTTAACCAGCGCTGAGCCTGAATAATGTTGTTGTTTGTTGTTTACAACTTTTCTGCTGATGCACCTCATTTTTTCCCCCCTGCTCTCGAAAACTGCTGAGATCAGGAGAGAGGATGCAGGGGTCAACTTAATCCATTAAATTTACTTATGTACAACAGACTCCCAGCTAATCCCAGCTTATACTAACATGTAGGAGAGAACAGCTTCACCTCCTAAATGTATAACATACTAATCTGAACCCTCTGTGTGCGTGTGTGTGTGTGTGTGTGTCTTTAGTACAGGATTGGGCAGCTGTATATGATCAGTAAGCACAGCCATGAACAGAGTGAGCGAGGAGAGGGAGTGGAGGTGGTGCAGAACGAGCCCTTCGATGACCCCACGCACGGCCACGGCCAGTTCACCGAGAAACGTGTCTACCTCAACAGGTGAGATGTCTGCTACTTTCTCTCACACACATACACACGCATTTGCCTTATCATAGCTATTAATGCAGCTAATTAATACTGTGCCTACAACTAAATCTAATCCTAACCTTAACCTCGGTAAACAAAAGGAAACCATTTCACCAAATCGTGCCCTTCCAACTTTGTTCCCCCAAAAGCTTGGGGGAAGACCCACATATGGATGTGATGGTCAGGTGTCCACATAATTTCAGCCATATATTGTAGCTCTCTTACTCATACACAGTGCAACTGACCTCTGCTGAATGAATGAGCAGTCAAGGACGCGACCCTCTCAGATAAGCACGCTTTTCAATGCTTAAGAGGAGGAGAGAAAGTTAATGAATTGGCTACAAAGGGTTGAGAGATAGACAGTGAAATAAGAGGAAGAAAAAGAGCGATGGCAGCAAAGATTTAATAAGATTTAAGGGGCAAAAGGAGACAAGGTTGAGAGACACATACGAGGAAGAAAAAGAGTTAAAAACAACCGTGACAAAATAAGAATAAATGGATAAAAGGAGAGAGTTGAACTGAAATAGGAAGGTTGGGTCCTTTGATTAATTGAAGATGGAACAGCCGTGTCAGCATGGTGACCACATTAAGCTTACACACCGGTTTTTAGAGTTGGCTGCCCTTTAAAAAGAACGGGGATAGGATGAGGAGGGGAGTGGATGAGAGCGATGCTGACACATACATCTGCAAAATGTATTTACCATATTTTCTAGACAATAAGGCCTTGCCCATACTAATACCAAATAAAAATGTGTGGAAAAAATGACTTTTCAATAATAAAATTCCTATTTACTTGTCAACTTCCTTGTTCAGGTACCATGTGCTATCAAAGCATAGGTACTTTTTGATCGTCTGCATTTCAGATGCATTTCCCACTTAATATGAAACCAAAATTTTCATTAAAAAAACTTGTCTGTATTAGGGTGGATAAGGCATAAGTCACACCAAAAAAGCAATATATTCCCCACTTTGTGGAAATTCTATTAATAATATACCATTTTTGTAATATAATGCAATTTAGTTTATACAGCTACCTTACCATAACCACTGGAGTTGCACAGAATACCTTCAAATATATTGTATTCTTTCACATTCTTTTCACAATCTCTCATTTATTCTTTGTTCTACTCTGTCTCTCTCTGTCTCTCTCTCTCTCTCTCTCTCTCTCTCTCTCTCTCTTCTTCGTCATTCTGTTTTGCCTGCTTCTTCTCATGCACCCTTTTTTTAAAAATTGGTTGGAACATGCTGCATAAAACATTTGGGGAGTTTTGGTGCCTTTTGGTGCATTGGCAGGGAAAGCAAAGCTAGGCGATCCACACCAAGTGCCACAGATGCTTCTAGATCCTCATTAGCACCCATGCTTAGGAGCGGCAATTTTCCAGCAGATTCCCCAGCGTTCCTTACCACCAACTGGACACCAATCTGATCAGCTTGTCTGTTAGTGTTACGGTTAGCATTAGCGTTAGCCGCCGAGTTATGGGTAGATGATTAATGAAGTTTAATGAAGTTGTGATTATGGGGGAGTTCTTCCCCCTGTGAGCATGTGAGAAAAGCTCAGCCAGTGCCAATAAAAGCGCTCTGGTGTGAAAAACCGTGGGTTTCAGAACCGCGCCGTTGCCCTCGGAAACTGTCGCAGTGTGCACTGCCAATTAAACGAGTTTTTTTTTTTTTTTTTTTTAGTGGCTCGGCTCTCAGAATGAGGCACAGTCGCCTTCAAAGGGTGTTGCGTTTAATTGCTTCTGATGTTGCCAGTTTTTGGGGTGAATTCAGCCTCAGCCCACGCACACACTCCAAAGAAGCATGTACTGTTCCTGGCAGGCTTTAATAGTCATGCATCTGTTAAAGCAGGCAGGATTCACTGGACCCACAGGAACATGAAGATGTGGTGTGTCATGACTCCATATGTCACGGACAAGCTTCAGGCTATAAAGTTGCTCGGCAGTCTGGTTTGATTTTTATTCGTTTTATCCCTTCCTTTCAACTTACAGGTTGGTTTTGTAAAGTCGCAGTAAAAAGACACTGTTGAAATTATACAAACCTAAAAGCATGGTCTTTGTGCTCTTCAATTCCAATTAAGGAGGCGTGGCCTCTGTCAATGGCTGTCAATCAAACTTTTTATTGTAAGTGTGAGTAGTTGTAAGTCCTGTCCCCTAATTTCCTGCGCTATTGCCTGTGTTTCCTATGCACATGTTATTTGGAAGTGTGTGTGATTTCAGGATGACAAACTAACCAGCTGAGGAACTGAGCATAAGCAGGAGTGCAGTCTGTGTGTCCTGAGCTGAAGGCTGCAATTCATTTGGGATTATGAACCCTATCACTCAGGAAGCACGGCGTATGTGAAAAAGGAAAATGAGAGAGAGTGTGTAGGTGTGTGTAAGAGACTACGAGTAAGAAAGAAGGTTCTGTGAAAGAGGAGACTGAGTGTGTATGTGCAGGGGAGAGAATTGTTATTGCACCCCAGGCCCTGAATCCCATTTGTAAGAGAGATACAGCTGCTTTTGCTTTTGCATTACGCAGATAAAATCCATTACGGAAATACGGCCAGCGCTTATGCCTTGCAGTCTCTCAGTTTGTCATGAAAGACTCCATTATGTCCAGTAGAACCTTATGCCTGCGTTTTTTTTTTTGTTTGTTTGTTTGTTTGTTTTTTAACTAGGGTGAAGGAGGAACAAAGGCTTTAGCAAGCTGCAGAGGTATTGTAGAAAGATATAAGACTAACATAACAGAAAACAGCAATGGTAATGTAGTCTTTCATTAATGTTTGTAGGACCTGGTGGGAAGATGGTAACCAAGCCGCAAATAAGTGATGTTAAGACAGCTATCTCTTTTAAATTCCACCTAAAAACAACTTTTGTAATTAATGTATCTGGACATTTTGAACATGTTCTCTAGTGATAAATTTGTTATTCCATCATTTTCCATTGAAATGCAATGACTCTAAATGTCTTTAGATTTTGACTGTCACAATGCAGGTTGGGGGACAGGAGGAATTAATATTAACCAAGAAAAGTAGTCCTCCAACAGCTGACCTGTAGACTAACGTCCAAGTCTGACTTGTTTGTTTTGAAACCAATTCAATATTGATCAAACCAAAGTCCCACTGGACATTATGTTTCTCTTGGAAATAAGTCATATTATGGAAGAAAATGCATTTTAATTACCGCTATACGTTGTCCTTTAACAAAGCCATAGGTTGCATGGAAAACGAGCAAATAGGGGCAGTTAGGCGTCTCAACCAATAAAGCTGACACCGTCTGTCAGTTTGTTCCCCATTTTCACCCCAATTTGGTCACCTGCCAATTCCCACCCCCCAGCCAGCTCTCCGCCATCATACAATGCTTACAAACCAGGGAGGGTGATGGTTAACACATGCTTCCACCGTGAAGCTATCTCATCTTTTTGACCATGCTCATGCTGTACCACAGGGCAGCGTAACACACTTGGAGAAAAGTGCTATATGCTCTCTTCCGCATACGTGAACTCACAGATGCCCGCGACTGGTAGACGCTCACGATAGTATCGCTGTGATTGACGGGAGAGAGAGTATGATATCCCTCCCACCTAGAAAGCACAGCTAATTTTGCTCTCTTGGACTGGAATTTGCGATCTCCCAAAAATAAGGTGAACGCTTTTCGGCTGTGCCACACATTTAAAGCCTAGCATTTTAAAATTCTTATGGCATCACAAACAAAATGGTGGACATTATAGTGGATAAGTCACATATAAGTGAAGCACCAATTTACTCTGGTATTTTATCCAATACATAAACACTATTAATAGTTTTCTTTGTGGTGTAGTAAAGTCATTCTCTTTCTGTTCACAGCAAACTGCCCAGCTGGGCAAGAGCAGTAGTACCCAGAATCTTCTACGTGACGGAGAAGGCCTGGAACTATTATCCTTACACCATCACAGGTAATACAGTCAGACGTCTCGAACACTAACACTAACCCTAGACCCGATGGCGAGTTATATCAGAGGCTGCGTAAAACTACTGTCTTGCTGAAACCCAAATACAGTATTGTGTATTGTTTATTGTGAAATTTTGCCCTTATCCCAACTGTAATCAATCAGTATATCTATCGATATATACAGTACTGTGCAAAAGTCTTAGGCACGTGTCTCACTTGCTTCTTATTTTTGCAGCTAAACCCAGCAGCCTTCGTTATGTTTTTTTGTCTGAAAAGTGTCTCTTATGTAATATGCTGCTTTCTTTACTGACATACAAACATTTTTCTGCAACATTTCATTTTGTGCTGGAAAATTAATGTTTGGAAATCTAAAATGTTTTTGTACTGACTCTATAATTTAGAAGTCATAAAAATCTATAACAAAGTTTGTACTAAAAAAATAGAGTGCCTAAGACTTTTGTATATATACATACACACTACCATCAGTCTGGGTGGCAGAGCAGTGCTCCAATTAATAGCCCTAGTGGAAGTCAAATTTTACTACTATAACAAGACAATATAGCATGGATCACATGACAGATCATTAAAAAAAAGGCTGTATACCTTTCTGCCATGATCACATTTTGCAAAGACGACAACATGCTATACGACATTTTTACTCTGATTCTACTTCTACTGTCACAACCACTGACACTAACCAAGACGGAAGTGTGAGTGGTTGTGATGTAGTCCGGGGGAAAAAAGGTGTTACCTTGTTTTGGATACAAATTGGCAGTCATTAATTTTTTTTGTAGCCTAGCTGTGTAGGTGTATTTCATTTTCTAAAGGAAAAAATGAGAAATGTTTTAATAAAAAAAAATTCATCAGTGAATTGTCTTGAAATGAGCTTCAGTTGTTTAAGGTTTCACAGTCTTGTAAGGAGGTTGAGTTTGAGTCTAGACAATACCATTGTTATTTGTGATTGAGAGATAATTAGCCCTGCTCTCTGGCCATGATGATGGCTTAATTTCCCTCTCTTTTTGCTGTTTAGCCAATCACGTTCATCTGTCAGTCAGCATTATATGTATAGTTCATTTCACAACGATGTAAAAGCAATCATGGCACTTGGTGCTCTTTCGCAGGTGCAATTCACATGTCTCAGAGGAAGCAGGTGTTAGCCTTCACCTTCCTGGCCTGGTAGCTGTAATGCAATAGTGGAGGACCCAGATAATGATGTGGGAATTGGTGATGACTAAATTGGTGTTCTACTCCCCACCCTCAGGCACAGCATAATGTTCCACCACTTACTGGCCTTGGAAACCCTGCACTATGATCCTGTGTCCCTCAGCACTAATAAGAGTGGAGATGTTTTACAGAAGGGCACCTTGGTTAGAGTGATGATGTCCTTAAGTGTGAATGAATCTCCTCCATTGCATTATTGCAAACAGGTTATGGCTATGAAGGCTTGTACTGAGGGCACGTTAATGGCCACAGTTCCTCTAACACTCTGACCATTCCTTTCCCACAGAAGAAGGCAGTAGGATATGGAGAGACGCCACGAGAGAGTGCAGCAGTGTGGCTGGAAATGATCTATTAGGCTGTGTATTGTGTGCATTAAATTGTACTCGTTTTTTGTACATCCGTCTGTTGTTACATTGCTTAGAATTTTTCATAGCGATATAACCCAGATTTTCTCGTATAACCTCAAAATTGTATATTGTATGTGTGAATACCTCATGTAGATGTGCTAATTTTGCTACCAGTGCAACTTTTAGTATGCTTCTAGTAAAACAGATTAGCATTTTGGAGTAAGGCACAGCTAAAGGCACAGGTCAGTGTTTCCCACGGGTGTTTCATACACTTCTGGGAGATGTGAGACATGTGACTGATCCAGATTACTTCAGTCAAAGATTTGTCTCAAATAAATAAGCATTCCTTCTGATTATATTTTTAATCAGGTTAATTAGCACCACTCAAACCAGAGCAGAAGCAGAGGCAGAGCAGAGGCAGAGCAGACACGGAGCAGCTGCATGGATGCAAGCTGAAATCATACAGATCTCAACCATCATGTGGTCATGGTGAAATTCTTAATACAGTAGTGTTGCAGTTTTAAAAACTGTGCAAGAGTAAAATCAGCAGAAACAAAACTGCAGATTTATCAGTGATACTTTTTAGTCCAATGCACTGGTTCCTCACTAATCTCTCAAGGTCTGTGAGTTATAAACCGTCTGGTGTGGCTGAAAGAGCGCACCACTCTATATCACTGACAGCAAGAAATAGTGATTTGAATTACCTTTATCTGCTGCACCTGGTGTAATGAAAGGGTCTTTGAGTGATGGCAGCTACTTGCACATACTGGGATGATTCTATAGTTTCTGCTGGGAGGTGTCCTCCCTCCCATCTCTCTCCTTCATCCCCTCCCGTCTCATCTCCCGCTCCAAATTACCCTGAGCTTCATTCTTGTCAGTGCAAAATTAGAAACGAGCCATGTTTTTTTTCTCAGAACGGATTAATCAGTAAAATGCCATTTTTAATAGGACAAAATATACTTGGGCGGTTGTCAGTTTACTTGGGCAGGATGCCCAAGTATTAACATGTGTGGGAAACACTGCAGTTATTTTGAGTTGGTTATATAAGGTCCACGGGAACTTTTTCAGGAACGTTTTCAGGTTCATTTTCGCCAGAAACTTTTCTCGTTCAACTTTGTTTTAGCTCCTGCTTAATGAACAACACAACTTGAAGGGTGACAAAGTAACCATGACACAGTTTGCATCAAAACAGTGAGGGTTCTTGTAGTGTGCTGGAACACAAAAGAGAAACCCATCCAGGAACTGTACAGTTATTGTTTAGAAAAGTTTCTAAAGAAAATTGTTTGATTCTGGAAACTTGGTGGAAATGCACCTACTGTACAGTGTAAACCCATATGAGGATGGGTTCTCTGTTGAGTCTGGTTCCTCTCAAGGTTTCTTCCTATCACCATCTCAGGGAGTTTTTCCTTGCCACCGTCGCCCTGCTTGCTCATCAGAGACGTCACACACACTTCACTTTACTTTTGTTTGTGTAAAGCTGCTTTGAGACAATGACCTTTGTAAAAAAGCGCTATACAAATAAAAATGAATTGAATTGAATTGTTGTTTAGTTGATTTTGATAAGATGCTAATTCTGTTCTCTGCATTCTCCTTTGCTCTTATCTGTTCCCGGTCCTGAATACCTGACCTCCCCTGGCTGCAGAATACACAGTAAGTTGGCTTTCTGTCTCTTCTGAACACACTACAGGGTTGTAAAGACCTGATGTTCAGCTTCATCTACAGCTGCACTGTCGACAGGTGTATTATCAACCCTGCAATAAAATGATCTGATTTCAGGTCATACTTACCAGATGATACTTCAATGTGAAGAAATATTTATCAATTACACTATGCTGTAGTGCTTCATTTTAGCAAAATCATTTTTTTCAGCGTTTCATCATAGCCAGCTATAATTCCATTGATCAAGCTAGCCTTGTGATCCGCCTCCTACGACATATGTTGCTATACCTCAGTACCTTTTGTCCATCAACATACTGTTCTCACTGAAATCGAGGTCATTTATGACAGATGCTTAACTGTTATTGTTAAAGGCGCCTTGGAGACTTCTCTTTGGAGGTTGCTCTTAAGGTTGCTCTGTGTTTAAAGAAGACTCGTTAGTGAAATCAGGTCATGCAGGGTCAGAGAGAAAACTGGTCCACACTGCAGATGTTATGTGGTAACTGTGTGTATAGTATATACACTCTCTCATATCAGCCACTTAATAGGAACACCTGTTGTTTTTTTATGCAATTATGCCATCAGCACAATCATTAAAATCATGCAGATACAGCTTAAGTGTGTTCAGTTAATGTTCATATCAAACATCAGAATGCAGGGGAAATGTGATCTGAGTGAGATTGACCATAGTGCAACAAAAAAAATATCCAGTCAGCAGCAGTGTTGCGCCTTGTTGATGAGAGTGGTCAGAGCAAAATGGTCAGACCTGTTCAAGCTGACAGGAAGGCTACAATAAATAAAATAACCACTCTTTACAACTGTGGTGAGCAGAAAATCATCTCAGAACGCATAACATGTCGAGGCAGATGGGCTACAACAGCAGAAGACCACACTGGGTTGCACTCCTATCAGCCAAGAACAGGCATAGGTTCACCTTTCTAACAGTTGAGGAAAGACCTTTTACCGTTAACGGTCCAGTTTCAGTGAGTCTGTGCCCACTGACGCCTCAGATTCCTGTTGCTGGCTGATAAAGTGGAACCCGATGTGGTTGTAGATCATAGTTTGAGGTGTTGTGTGTTCTGAGATGCTTTTCTGCTCACCACAGTTATGAGTTGTTATTTGAGTTCCAGTAGACTTCCTGGCAGCTCAAATCTGTCTGGCCATTCTCCTCTGAACTTTCTCATCAACAAGGCTTTTATGCTGAAACAAGTGCTGCTCACTGGATGTTTTTTGTGTTTCTCAAACTATAGTGTGTAAACTCTAGAGACTCTGGTGTTGTGTGTGAAAATCTCAGGAGATGAGCAATTTCTGAAATACTCATACCAGTCTGTGAGGCACCAGCAACCATGCCACGGTTAAAGTCACTGAGATCACGTTTTTCTCATTCTGATGTTTGATGTGAACATTAACTGAAATTCTTGACTTATGTATATCTGTATGAGTTTTACTGCTAAATGATTGTTTGTATAGTTGCAGTAATGTGCAAGGGTACAGGTGTTCCTATTAAAGTGGCAGGTGAGTGTACGTGCTATTATTACAGAGCCGTCATGGTGATATTTAGAGGACTGATTCATATTTAACTACTGTGTTCATGTGGTGTTTTGGAGCCATTTCTCCCACTGACATCCTGTGATTCTGGTAAATGGGCTTGTATCATGGTAAATGTCTCCATTTGTCTTTTAAAGTTGGAGAAAAACTCTTCAAAGTGAGTCACCGTTATTTCTGTATAGCATGGTGGGGGTGGCTGGGGCGGAGCCTGAGGGCTGAACAGGAAGAGACAGTGACTCACCAAAGAGAAGAGACAGTCCCCACTTTCAACTCTCTTTTTCACTGTCATCTATTACTTCTATCATTTCTTCTCCCTTCTCTATCTCTGTCCCCCGCCCCTCTCTTTTTCGCCCACGCTTCCTAAGGTGTCATTTTCAGCAACTTTCTTTGCCATAAAGGGGTTACCATGGAAATCTGTCTTCTTGTTCCTGTGTTGTTAATAATAACCTTAATGGTCTTGTAGAGGAGATCACACAAATCACATGCACCAATTAATACAGCCTAAATCAAATGCATTTCCTGTTCAGGAATGTTATTGTCAGACTGCAATTTTCACTGCACACGTCTCCAGAAAGTTCATCTGCAGTTTGTAACTGAAGCTTATTATACAGCGTGATCACTTCAACAAGCAGCAGGCGACCATTCATTTCCTATAGCAGTGTACAGTGTGATTCTGGCAACGGCGACAGAATGTCGAGTGGAATTCACACTGAGATTTTCTCAACTCTGTGCACATTCATTACAATAAGGTGATAAGTCGAGCCTATCAGTATGCTCACAGGGGTCAGCTAGTAGCATGACACTTACAGGAACGATGTAGAAGTGGTGTCAGGCACAGGATAATATTTTTTAAAGCAAATAAAAAGCAGCAGCTGTTGAAGCAACTGAGATTAGCGTAACTAACTCTTTCTCTTCTCTTTCTTTTTCAGTGTTCGTTTTTGCCAAAGTTCTCCATCCACATAGAAACCAAGTATGAAGACAACAAAGGATGCAATGACAACGTGAGTACATGAGCACTAAGAGCTGTGTGTCTGTGAATCTTCTGACAACAAACCTTTCAGGTGCCTCTTCTGTCTTTTTCTCATTTCAAACCGTGTTAATGGGTTTTGTTCTCTCTCTCGCTCTCTCTCTCAAACACACACACACACACTTACACACTCATGGCGTGTGTTAGCCCACATGCTCTCACAAAATAGATTTCTGGATTGAGCAAGCATTTGGCTAGCATACAGTTTAACAGATTCTTCAACTCGTTTCTCAACGTCCCAGTGAGTGATTCTCCTCAGAATGCACTCAGCAAAAAGAGTAAATAATTTTGTCAAAGACAAATCACAGGGTCTGTAAGCTGAAGTTAGAAAAATAATAAATCTTTCCAAACTGAGCCAAATTGATGTAGAGAACAGATTAAAATTTCTGAATATTATTATTAAGAAATTAGAAGTCTTAATCTTCTAATTTCTTGTCTCATTATTTATCCCTTGTATATTAGAAGGGGAGAAAGAAATCAAGACATTGTCCATACTGTCGCTCTGTAGGGGGTTCTTTTTCTCTTCTGTACAACAGTGTCACTTTTGTCCTCTACTGCAACCTGATCACTGCTGCCTCACATCTTCCACCCTGCTTTATATCTCCCTCTCACACACACGCACTCTTAAACTGTGTTGGAATTATAATACAGTCAATCCATAGTTCTCTTGCCACACAAGAACACAATCTCTCTCCATCTCACTTTCTTTCTTTCTCTTTTTGTCTCTCTCTCTCTATCTCTGATGTGGTGTCTATGTTCTAATAGCTCAGGTATTGATCGGCGCTGACCGTACTGGACTCGAGGGCGGTCGAGGCAACAACAGAGAAATTCTCACACGCGCACACACACACACAGCTGAGATCCCTCAGCCCATATCATCTCCATTTCACTCAGACCTTTTACTGTATCTCCTTTTTTAAAAGGCCTGATGCTGTATACGTTTATATTTTGGTTCATTAGGTTTTATTCAAAGTGACTTATAATTGAGGCAGCATTTTAATTTTAACTGCTGTATCCTGGGCAGCACCTCGGTCCTACCTCAGAACACAGGGCTCAAGGCAAGAATATACCCTGGCTTATCATAAAGACACGTACAATCATATCATACACCGATCAGCCATAACATTAAAACCACCTGCCTAATATTGTGTTGGTCCCCCTTGTGCCACCAAAACAGCTCTGATCCATCGAGGCATGGACTCCACAAGACATCTGAAGGTGTGCTGTGGTATCTGGCATCAAGCCGTTAGCAAGAGATCCTTTAAGTCCTGTAAGTTGTGAGGTGAGGCCTCCATGGACCGGACTTGTTGTCCAGCACGTCCCACAGATGCTCAATCAGATTGAGCTCTGGGGAATTTGGAGGCCATGTCAACACCTTGATCTCTTTGTCATGTTCCTCAAACCATTCTTGAATAATTTTTGCAGTGTGGCAGGGCACATTATCCTGCTGAAAGAGGCCACTGCTATTAGGGAATACCGTTGCCATGGAGGGATGTACTTGGCCTGCAACAATGTTTAGGTAGATGGTACATGTCAAAGTAACATCCACATGAATGCCAGGACCCAAAGTTTCCCAGCAGAACATTGCCCAGATCATCACACTGCTTCTACCGGCTTGCTTTTTTCCCACCACTGCATACTGGGAACACACACCAGACCTGCCGTTTTGGAGATGCTCTGACCCAGTCGTCTAGCCATCACAATTTGGCCCTTGTCAAAGTCACTCAGATCCTTACGCTTGCCCATTTTTCCTGCTTCTGACACATCAACTTCGAGAACTGACTGTTCACTTGCTGCCTAATATATCCCACCCAATGCAGGTGCAACTGTAATGAGATAATCAGTGTTATTCACTTCACCTGTCAGTGGTTTTAAGGTAATGGCTGATCGGTGTATAAACACATTCCACACATACCAGCATGTTTTTGGGAGGTGGAAGGAAACCAGAGGAAAAAAAACTAACTGGACAGTGTAGTGGAATTCATCTAGAAGCCTTTCCTCTCCAGGCACCAACACTAATGTACTGGTGCATGATACAAACAGAGGCTTATTCCCAGTATCTCAGTCTAGCATTGCATTGTTGGAGTTTTGGGATTATGAGACTCCTTGCTGTTTAGCTCAGTGGGTGTGAACGTCACATTTGCGGGGGACTTTCTTATACCCGGTGATTTTCTCGCATACAAAGAGTACAAAAGATTAAGGGAGCTATTGTGAGCGGTATAGGCAGTGGGAACCTGTCGAGCTCTCGTCCCTGCTCTCTCTCTCTCTCTCTCTCTCTTTTTTTCCATGCCTGTAGCTGTGTGTTGCCTGTCCTCCCCCAGAGCACAGTGAGATTACTTAGTGTGTGAGCACACTGTCAGCACTGACACTCTTTCAGCCTCTCCGACACGTCTAAACTCATTCTCGTTACACTGGATGGTAGTTATACATGCATTCATACTAAAAGGCATATTTTGTTTTCAGATGCCTCGTATAATGTCAATGAAAGTCAAACCCACATCTCCCTCTAGTGGAAATATTGCTAAATTAATGAGCCATGGAGTTGCATGGAATACCAGTACTGAAAAAAAGTATTGCGTTATCAAATTACTGAAAACAGTACAATACTGCAGGTTTTCAGTACTGGTACTAATTATCCTGCCACTGAAGACAACTTTTCCTGACGTATTGCGCATCATTATTCATTATTGGTCATTATTATTGTTTGTTGATAATCTCCATCATATAGATCACAAAGCTACCCTGGATTTTTTCTAGCATGCTATAACTTCAGTACTAGTATTACGGTGCTTAATGTCTTCATCAAGGTCAAAATTTTGAAGTTGAAAGTTATGATTTAGACTACATGGAATGGTTTAATCAGATGCAGCCCAGGGCATTTTACTGTAATTGCAGTGATAAATGTTTCTTAGTTACTGTCTTGGTGCCCCAGTTTCTTTAATAAATTAATGTATTGTATACTGTGTTCATTCTCTTCAGTTTTGCTCTGCTTTGGGCTTCTTGTCTTCCTCACTCTGTCCTTTGTATGTCGATTGTGTGCGTGTGTGCGTGTAGATCTTTGAAAATGAGCTGAAGGACCAGGAGCGAGAAGTGTGTTTCATAGATATCGCTTACGATGAGATTCCAGAGCGCTACTACAAGGAGTCGGAGGTGAGCAATCATTACATCTCTGAGGATGCCACGTAACATAACATAATGCAGTGTTTAATATGTATCTAGGATTAACTTGGTGGAGATATGAGCAGTTCTAGACATCTAGATCTAGGAAATCTAGGAAGAAACAAACGTAGCAGTCAGGTAGTAGTCAGAGTTCATTTAACGCTCGACTCCAGAAGATTTGACGCTCAGTCTACTGTTACATTTTAAAGCAATAGTTCATCCAAAAATTAATTGTACACATATTCCCTGAATGGAGATGGTTTAATGGCAAATGAATGCTTACTCTATTTGTATATGTATACATATTGCTGTTTTAACATTAACAGCTCTGTTACATTGATTCGAAAGAGAAAACCCACTCCCATTATTTTATATATCTGTTAAACTGTCCAAGTACCAGAGATGAACACTACATTGTTTCTTAATATTCTTAATGTAGTCACCATTATGTTTTTAATCCATCAGATCCTATGGGCTACTTTTATAATTTGTAATGGTGTTCTCTTTATCCCTGCTCCTCAGTCATTAAAATATTAACAACATCCTTGATTTAAAAAGGAACAGTGCCTCCACCTCACAATGGGGAAATTCCAAACTTGTCCAAACTGCCATGCTCACCTCCTGCAAAATGCCAAAAGCCTGGTTTATAAGGAGGAATTTTATTAAAGCTAGGAAGTAGCCTGTTGTAATATTCAGTTCTACAGGTTAATCTGTCATGCACATACACCCTAAGAACCAGTAGGAGAGCTGATCATCAGTAAAAATGTGTCCATATGCAGGATCTTCGCTATTTTAAATCGGAGAAGACGTCTCGCGGCATGCTGCAGGAAGGCTGGCGGGACACGCAGAATCCCATCATGTGCTCCTACAAGCTCGTCACCGTAAAGTTCGAGGTGTGGGGCCTCCAGACACGCGTCGAGCAGTTCGTACACAAGGTACAAGACCCTTTCATGCTTTTTTAATGGATACCAAGTGTTTATGTAGCATACATAATGTTTCATTAAATAGATACAAGTGCTATTGATAAGTCTGAAATTGCCTTTCATATTTTATTCAACACTCATCATTTTATTCTGTAAATGTAGATCAATGTCATATAAACCAGCCACTAAAATGTCTCTGTAGTTATTAATTAATAAATGATACCGTGCAATTAATTGTGTGTTCACCTTTTTATTGTTTCATTATGGCTTTCTAAATAAAGGCAGTCTGAATATTCATTTTAATATAACATTGGTTTCAGTGCTTATTCATTATTGTTACAGAAAGTTTCATCATTCTGCGCACATGATTTCAAGCTTAGAGCATCAAAATAATTTCATTCATGTATCAAAAACAAGGGGACTTGTTTATATTCAAGAGTATTCATTCACAATTTTTGAATGTGCTGTAGTATAAAAGACCTTCAAATTATTTTTTACTTTCTTTTTTCTCTTTGTTCTCCTTTCCTTATCCTATAGGTGGTGCGGGACGTGCTGTTGCTGGGCCATAGACAGGCCTTTGCTTGGGTGGATGAGTGGATCGGTATGTTTCAGGCAGGGCTGCATTATACTAATCATGCATATGGCCTTAAAACCTTATCACAGCTAAATATTTGAGTGTAAATAGCAGCTTGTTTCAGTGTTAGGTCATGTGACAGGAGGTAAGGATGAAATAAGAGGCTGATGCTTAAATAAAATTGCCACTCTCACCATAGTTCAACATGAAATGGTCTGTAGTGTTTCTCTTTTTTCTCTGAATTTTAATTGAATATTAACTTTCAGTCTCTTTTGCATGATGTAAGATCCTCAATTTGTCTTTGAAGACATGTTTCACTTTTTTTGTTTGCCTGGGAATGTTGCCCTCTCTGCTTTAAACTTCCTATCTGCTGAACTTAAAGGATGGTAAATATGCACCTCTTCAGGTTTGCCATCTCTTTGCCCAATTCTCCTTTTTTTCTTCCTCTCTAGTTTCAAGTAATTGCTCAAATAGTTTTCTCACTGATGCCCATCCCAAGGGTTGAAAAGCTAGAACTAATATTCTCTCACCTCAAGCACTGACTAACCGGCACCGAAAATCCTCCTTGCTCATTCTTCTGGTTCGACCTTTGACCCTGAACCCTAATCCTATGACACCACCATGACCCGCCCTCAGTGTTCCTAACTGAAGATGTCCATGGTTTTTGCCCCACCCTTCCCCTGCCTTTGCAGATATGGCTTTGGACGACGTTCGGGAGTATGAGAAGCAAATGTATGAGAAAACCAACATTAAAGTTTGCCATGAGCAGCAAGAGCATTCCACCAATTCATCTCCATCTCTGGATGGCTTAGGGATCCTTGACAAAGTCAGCGTATGTGTGGACTTCTTTTAAATATCTTCTTCCTTAGCGAGATCCACCCTTCAGCCCTTACTCACTTTTTATATACCAACGAGTAAACTGATTCACCTGAAATAGAATCTCCCTCCCACTTTCTTGAATATTCAGCTCCATAATCCAACATCCAACAGCCTATAAGTAACTTCTGTGATTTTTAGTAGATGTTATTAGAACCATAAACTTTATAAAAGTGCTTTTATGTTTAAATGCTTTTGCTTTTTAAATGCTTTTTTGGTTAAAGTGTGAAAACTGCATCATCATTGGTGAAGATAGTGCAACATCAAGAGAAAGAACAAAAAGTTCAAAGTTTCAATGAAAATATAATGTATAGATTTATTCCATAAAATCTATACATTCCATAAAAAAGCATACTCTGTCTCTATTTGAATATTATTTTCTTTTTTTATTTTTAAAGACATGACAATGGATGAGGTGAGAGAGTTTGAGCGAAGGATCCAGGAGGCCACCAACCAGAAAATCGGCATGTTCCCTCCGTCTATTTCCATTGGCGAGACGCCGCTCTCATCTCTGGCTCCCAGCGGCCCTGCCAGTGCTCCATCCACCCCGCTCTACACCGACGCCCCCGAGTTCCTCTCTGTCCCCAAAGAGCGGCCTCGCAAGAAATCCGCCCCTGAAATGCTCAGTCTGCCTGAACCCGGCCAGTCGGTGCCTGTTCCAGCCCCTAACCACGCCTCGCTCAGCCCTGCGTCCAACCAGACAGAGTGATTGGGTCTGTGCCACGCCTCCTTGTGACTTCTTCCTTCAATCAGGATTTTGTAAACACAATTCACTCACTTGGCTACTTCCACTTGCTCCATGTTGCAAATTTCTAAAAGACTCCAGTTTCTGACCATGTAAATGGGCTTCCTCACTTCATGGTAGCCTCTGACTCAACAGTTTATATTTTCTCATATTTGGAAATATCAGAAATGTTAAATATCTGCATTCAATTATTGTGATGTGTTTTTTTCTGTTTAAAAGTTTAAAAAAAGTTTTTTTTCTGTTTATAAGTTTAAAAAAAAACAGACCATAAAGGCTACATATGAAGGCTTGTTAAAAGTACCTGTTATTTTTATTTCTCCCATCATTTTATCATGAAATCATTTAATATGATTAGTTGACTACCCATTGTGGCTTAAATACAGTTGCCTTAGCAACTACAAAGCAGGTATACCTGATTAGGATCATGAACTAACATGAGATGTCATTTTAAAGTAAAAGTTTGTAATTTTTAGAGTTATTTTCCACCTATAATGTGAAGATTGACAGGCCCTCCCTTTCCTTCCTACTGGCTCCACCCCCTCTGTTGAAAATGCCTTATAGATTGCGTTTTAGGGAGGAACAGAGAAGAGCATTTCTGCTTTAACTGGGAGCAGAGTTATAAATTCCAGATGGAAAAAAAATGGAAATGGAAACAGGAAATGGAAAAAAAGTAGTAAGATTTATTTTATGTCAATATTGTGCATTATATTTAAATATTTTTCAATTATACAATGATTATGGGGTAGAAATAATTTTTAAAATTACAAACTGCATCCTTAAAAAGTGGCATCTCACAACATCAAGGAAGATAAATAACTTGAAGATGGCCAGTGGGGTTCCAAAAGTCTGAGACTGCTAATGAAAATGCTTGTATTTTGGGCATTTTTTAACATTTGTAAATTTAAGCCTTTTTTTTTTTTTCAAAAGTACATTCTTTACATGAATTTCAGAATTTCTTAGTATTTGGTGTTTTGCTTTGCTTACAGCATGCACTCATAATATTGAACTATTATATTGATAATTATAATATTGAAATACTTTTATTTAAAAAATTTTCAAATTCTGAATATTTCTGTTTATTTCCAGTTTTAAAAGAAAAAAATCTGATTTTCAGTGTGATCTCAGACATTTGAACTCCACTGTTTTTTCAAAAAGAACTTATTTCAAAGTAGTTCAGTCTTTTTTTTTTTTTTTTTTTTTACTCACTACCATTTAGCCATATGCACACACATGCAAATCCGCCTAATCAGAATGCTGCTCAGGTCTTCATTGGTGCCAGCCTTTCCAAAGCCACGGCAGGAAAAATACGACGTCCTCTCTCAGATATTCCAATAACACAGCCATCCAGGATTCCAGGGTTTGTCCTTACAAGCCAGATTTGTCTTAATGGATGTCTTAGATCTACTTTATGGAAGTTCTCTGCAGCCAGTGCTACAAAATAAACTGAAGTTTTAGTCCAAAAAGTGTGGAAGCAGCTTATATGACAATCTGACCATTAACCACAGCAGGGGTAAGGGACGCTCACAGAGCATGGGGTAGAAAATCTAGCAGGGCATAATGTTATAATCAATACAAAAATGTTACAGTTAATATAGATTTTCTGGATTTTGCTATTTTATGTTTTCCTCATTTGGAATATCAGTGAAAATTAGGATTGAATGTTTTATTGAAGCGAGCATGTTACAGAATGTCTGCATGTATGAATGAAATCAGTAAGTCTAACCTTTCCTGATGTCCTCTGATGCCTGATGATTTTGCCTCCAGCTTTTATAATAATACCAGTGAACAGGGAAATACCTTCAGAAAAATTATTTTTCATTTTTGTCCGTTTCTGTGGCAGGTTTCTGCACGTTCTTGGTTAGAGGCAATGAAAGTCAGGAGAAACAAAAATGTGACCCAAGGACATGATTGTTCCTGGCTGTACTCATAAAAATGCTTTCTGAACTAGCTGCTGCTTCCCCTTACATTGTAGATGGGGTTTATTAAAAGTTGCATGGACTGTTCACAGGCTCTGTAAAGTCCTGTGTATATGCATTTAAGAGGCAGGGACTGCTGGTGAGTTCAGTACGATTTCTATAGACGACAGTGCACTGAGCATGCTCCGAACTAAACAGCAGCTCCAACAGTGCCTCTGCATGTACATGTAAATACGTCAATCAATAGATCTCTATACAGATGTCTTTAAGCATTCTTGAAACTATTATGTAGTTTTTCTCCTTCTTTTCTCTCTTTTTTTTCTCAATTTCTTTAACGACTGGGAGGAAGTGTGAAGCACCTTGAATTATATTTTACAACTTGCACCCAGGGCCATTTTTGACAAAAGAAGAAAATACTTGACCATGCTGCTACTTGAGTCTTTAATACCGTCCTAAACTATCTGATCCAGGGAAATGTTTTTAGTTTTGAAACTCAGTTTAAGGTTTTTTTTTTAATAGGCTACAGAAGTAAACATAAAAAAAAAACCTTCCCAACGTTTAATTTCTGCATTAGGCATGTGCCGATATAAAATTTTTACATCATGGTAATTGCCTAACTTGCTATCACAGTTCACGATATTATCACAATTTTGTAATAAAATGGCCACAGTTAGGACACTATCCACAAAAAAGTTATCCTACAGCAGGGTTCTCACAAAAACCTCAAACTAGACCTGAAACTATTTTGGACATTGGAAAGGGAGACAACCTTTTCTTCCTTTTCTCAGTCTTTGCATGGGAAACCATAGTGCACATGTATTTCTGATTTGCAATATATATTAAACAGAAATGGTTCTGTACATTATATCTACACTGTATGTGTGTACAGTTTCCCTTTGTTTGCCGTAGACTGTTTGTAAAAATTGATTCAATTTAATTCCGATTATTTGCTTTAAAACAAGATCTTGGCGGCCACTGACAGCTTTTAAACTAGCCTCATAAAATTGACCGCTTGCAACCTTGTTGCAAAACTAGCCCAGTTTGCCATAATAAATGTGACTCTGGCAACCCTGCTGTATGTCCGTTTTGGTTTAGCAAGCCACAATAAAATTTTATGTACCCTTTCAGTTACACCAGTGGTCCTTAAGATCAGATGATAAGCCCTAAAGATGTACAATTATGTTCTTGTTAACTTAATGGATTAAAGGTACAGTCAGTGATTTTGAAGCTAACTGTTTTGAAAAATAACTCCTTGGAATAACTGATGTGGAGCAAGGAGGCGTCTGTGCTCACCAGTCTGATGTGCCACAGATACCAGGTTCAGATATTTTATTCACAGTTAACCAGAATTAATGAGAATTTTTCACCAAGTGGTCTGATCTAAAAATCACTGACCGCACCTTTAAGTGTTTACCTCCTCTGTACTGACAAGACAGCATTTTCTTGTCGTCTTTTCATAACAGTTTTAGGGGCATGTTCCTGTTGGTGGTAAGAAATTGTTAAATTAATTGAGTCGTGTCTACTAAAAAGAGAAGGAACTATTTTCCTTACATATTGTTTAAAATAAGAAATCATAGAGGACACCTGTCCTTCTGCTGCCTTCTGAATTACAGACTTGTCATAAGCAATGTACAGAAATGCTGCCTACCTGTGTTACCACATGGAATGATGATATTTTAATGTGTTCATGATAACAATATTGTCCTGTTTTTTTTTTTTTATATCAGTGTTTATTATATATTAGTTATTATAGCTGGAAGCCTAATGTATAACATTAACAGCAATTTAAATAAAACAAGGAGAAGCGATGTTTATATGATACAAAACATTGCAGCTGGTTTGGGTTCTGTGCGTGGACAGTTAAAACCTCTCATGGATAGAATTTTTTACCCTCTAACAGATCCTTAGTCACACAATATTAATAAATCTCTGATATTAATAGATTAATGATACATGCCAATCTTGCAGCAGCAAACTGAATGAGCTAACACTGGAGGTGTTTCTTGAATACATGGACCATTTGCTCTTAAAATTCGTAGCACAATTGCTGAAAATGTCGCCACGGAATTAGCTGTGTGTTTACTAGAACAAACCATGGTGTTTTATTCCACGTACACCAGAGTGTTATTGTGGAAATTATTAATATGCTTTATTAGGCAGCAGTTATGCCCAAAGGTATTGAGATAAAGTCTATAAGATTCAAAAGGCAGTAAAGGAATCCAGTAATTCTGTTCAATGGATGAGATGAGATGAGATCGTGATATGGTTGCAATTATCATACACGATTTCTATCAGCACATGTCTGCTTCTACTATTCTAGGACTTGCAGCAGTTTCTAATTGGCGCTTTAAGAAAAATTTCCTGTGTATTATTTATCAAATATGTAGTAAAACACCCTTAAACCTCAGCACAGCACTATGTATGTTTGCACCACGCTGCCAGGAAATTATTTCTATCCAAACCCACCATTGTGCTCCTGCCTGAACTGAGTTTGTAAATATTAGTTTGTACAGTTTCAGCCTTTTTTTTGTGGACGTGAAGTGAAAACCATTTGGAATAGATATTTTGTTTGCTTGTAAATGGAAGGTTGTTATTTTGAACTTTTCTTGTCAGAATTGTTTTAACTGCAAATGCTGTTTTACGCGAATGCCTGGATGGTCAACAAAAATGAGCCAGATGAAATTTATATTTGCTAGCCTTGCTTTCTGTTGCGATATTTCTTGTTTGAAGGAGTAGCATAACATAGAAGAAAAACAATTCAAGATTCTATGATTGTTTTTTTTGTTTTGTTATTTTGGGAATTTTCCATTTTTGTACATTTTGATAAGTAGTGATTTTGTCTTGATGTTTTGCAGTTTGCTCTTTACTTCCTCTGTGGCCTGTTTTCTATCAGTAGCAGTGAGGTGATTTAGTCGTCAAAATCTAATCAGCCCTGCTATAGATCTAACAGTTAAAGGCATTACTACTTACTGAAAGTTTACATCTAATTGTAATAAAACACTCAGTGATTGGAGCAATCACAATACCTGAAGTCTAACTGTCACATTTCCCATTTGCCTCGTAATTGCCTCATAATTACAATGAGGTGCATATGGATATTCATATATATTTCCATATAATGTTTATAATTATATGAAAAAGAAAAAACTGGTTACTGCCTCACTAAGCAATGTTTTAAACCAGAATTATAGGTTTGCTTTTTGCTTTAAAAAAAAAAAAAAAAAGTCAGTGTTCAATTTACACTTGAACCATGGAGCCGATGATGTAGCTGCTATCGGCAGACATTTAAAGTTTGTTTAAAAACAAGTAAATGGGACCCTCTGATATGTAGCGCACGTCGATTAACAATAATTAAACAAGACGTTGACTATAATTTTGTTTAATTGGCTTAAACTCAACATGCGTTCCTGTAAATCCATCCAAAACAACAAGTTAGAATGAACGCTTCACCTCTGCAGCCTCTGTCTAAACAAAAAGCAGGGAAGTGATATTATTCTGAAGATGTCCATGACTCTACTGTGTGTTGAATTTTTGGAAGCAATTATTTGCCAAATTACAACAGTGTAAAAAAAAAAAAAAAAAAAAAAAAAAGCCCTGAATTTCTGCTCAGAAGTTTGCATTAAATCTGAAGCCATAACAATAGAAATCCTAATGGGATTTTCAGTTCTGATATTGTCCAGTTTTAGCATTTAGCATTTTATCTTTTAAAAAATTAGAGTGCTGAATTCTAAAAGTCTTTAATTTTCCATTTCCTTCCTCAAGTCTTGCTTTGCCGTCCAGGCCTAGAGGAGAGGACTAAGCATTTTCATTTCATTTTAGCCATAAATTTCTGGTGATGTCATGCTGCCTACCGAGGCTGCCTACCCTAACAGAGTCCTCATCCACGACCAAGTGCCGTCCTTTTTGGCCTCTTTAGGTTCCTGTATATTTTGTTCTGATTCGTTGTAATTACTGTTTTCCTAAATCTTGTAGCAAATAAAAACTGACTTGCTATGATGTAGCTTGTGTTGCACATGTCATTGTTGAGAATGGTGGGGGATGTGATTTCCTGCATGAATGTTTCTTAGAAATTAATCATAAGTCTATAGATAATCTTTATTATCAAACAGCATATTTAACTTATTATTATGTTTATTCACTTGGGAGACTTTACTGGTAAAATGATGAGGTTAGAACAAAGTAGTACAGCTCAGAGAGCTGAGGAACTTAAACCAAATGTCGATATTATCTGGCAAAATGAATGTCTTTTCCACTGCACAGAGTATCAGATTCCTTACATCTGCTATACACACCTTCATCACTGGAGCAAAAAACAAAGTGAATTCTTTGTGGATGCCATTTACAGAGGATATAAAAAGTCTACACACCCCTGTTAAAATTGCAGGTTCTTGTGACTTAAAAAATAATGAAACTGAGATAAATCATATCAGAACTTTTTCCACCTTTCATGTGCAATGAACACAGTTCAACTGAAAATCAAATAGAAAGGTTTTAGGAGGAAAAATGTACAATAACCTGATTGCATAAGTGTACATAGCCCTTAACTGGTACTTTTTTCAAGCAGCTTTTTTCAACCTTTTGCTTTTAATACAACACTCAGTCTTTTTGGTTAAGAGTCTACCAACTTAGCACATCAAGATTTGGTCATTTTATTCCACTCTTCCTTGCAAAAATGTTCCATGTCTATAAAATAGTGAGGGGATCTCCTGTGCACAGCCCTCTTCAAGTCAGGTTTTGAGTAGGATTTAGATCTGGGCTCTGACTGGGCTATTCCAAAACAACGATCTTCTTCTGAACCCATTTCTTTGTTGACTTGGATTTGTGCTTTGGGTTGTTGATGCACTAGAAGGTGAAAATTTTCCACATCTTCAGCTGTCTCACAGAGACCTGCAGGTTTTGTGCCAAAATAGACTGGTATTTGGAGCTATCCATGATTCCCTCTACTGTACCTTGAATTGATCCTTAGTCCCAGCTGAAGAGAGGCTGCCACATAGCATGATGCTGCCACCTCCATGCTTCACAGTGGGTATGGTGTCCTTTGGCTGATAAGCTGTCTTGTTTTTGTGCCAAAAATATCTTTTAGAATTAATCCAAAAATGTTCTACCTTGGTCTCATCATAACACCATAACACATTTTGCAACATGGTTTGGGGTGATTTCGGCAGACTTGGATGCATGTTGTTTTTGGTGAGAAAGGGCTTTCGTGTAGTAAATATGCAAGAATTGCTTATCACATTTATTTATAATTATATCAATATTTTGAGCAAATTCTTTTACAGAGATAAGTGGAAAATATATATCTATAGATAGAAAAACATCCAGAAACATCCGGAAAATGCACTGTAAATCAGTGTAGAGTGAGTGTGCTAAACAGATCCTCCAAGACATTAGGTGGCAGCGTGATTATCACTCAGTAAACGCTCCAGCTCCCAACGCCGTCGCTGATTGGCTCGTGTCATCTCGTTGTGTAATCTCGCGATGTTTTCTAAGTGAGGGGCAGAAACATGGCGGCGCTGTATGAATCGTACACGCTGTGTGGGCTCGTGCCAGCGCAGAACTCCGCAGACTCGGGGATTCAGGGGATCGAGCCGGACGGAGATGAGGACCGTGTGATCGTTACCGACTGCGCGCGATCTGTCACCGTGTACAAGGTAATAAACACACAGCGGAAACAATATGGCAGCGTGGGACAGAGACCCGGCACGCGCTGCTAGCTCGCTCGGCGTGTAAACACAAGCACGACTGCAGAAAGTCGCATGTTCAAGCTGTTTACTCTTTAAATAAACTCACTGAGGAGTGAGAAACGGTGTGAAGTACACGTCTTACACAGAGTCATTAATGGTATTCATTAAAGTTAGCGTTAATAGCTGCTCATGGGTTTAAGGTTGACGCTGTAACGTTAGCTTAACTAGTTAGCTAGCTAAGTTACTTAGTTTA